>NW_026542631.1:600000-1125368 GCF_028750875.1 Macrosteles quadrilineatus | reverse complement strand
CATGGAACATGGAACAAGGAACATAGAACATGGAACATGGAACATAGAGCATGGAACATGGAACATGGAACAAGGAACACAGAACATGGAACAAGGAACATGGAACATGGAACAAGGAACATGGAACTTGGAACATAGAACATGGAGCATGGAACATGGAACATAGAACATGGAACATGGATCATGGAACATAGAACATTGAACATGGAACATGAAACATGGAACATGGAACATGGAACATGGAACAAGGAACATGGAACATAGAACATGGAACATGGAACATAGAGCATGGAACATGGAACATCGAACATTGAACATAGAATGTGCAACAAGGAACATAGAACATGGAACAAGGAACATGGAACATGGAGCATGGAACATGGAGCATGGAACATGGACCATGGAACATGGAACATGGAACATTGAACATGGAACATTGAACATGGAACATGGAACATGGAACATGGAACATTGAACATAAAACATGGAACATGGAACATAGAGCATGGAACATAGAACATGGAACATAGAACATAGAGCATTGACCATAGGACATGGAACATGGAACATGGAACATGGAACATGGAACATGGAACATGGAACATAGAACATGGAACATGGAACATGGAACATAGAACATGGAACATGGAACATGAAACATGGAACATGGAACATGGAACATGGAACAAGGAACATGCAACCTGGAACATGGAACAAGGACCATTGAACATGGAACATGGAACATGGAACATTGACCATGGAACATGGAACATGGAACATGGAACATGGAACATGGAACATGGAACATGGAACATGGAACATGGAACATGGAACATGGAACATGGAACATGGAACATGGAACATGGAACATGCAACATGAAATATGGAACATGGACCATTGAACATGAAACATGGAACATTGAACATGGAACATGGAACATGGAACATGGAACATTGAACATAAAACATGGAACATGGAACATAGAGCATGGAACATAGAACATGGAACATAGAACATAGAGCATTGACCATAGGACATGGAACATGGAACATGGAACATGGAACATGGAACATGGAACACGGAACATGGAACATGGAACATGGAACAAGAAACACGGAACATAGAACAAGGAGAAAGAGCATTGACCAATATGGAACATGGAACAAGGAACATGGAACATGGAACAAGGAACATGGAACATAGAACATGGAACATAGAACATAGAACATGGAACATGGAACAAGGAACATGAAACTTGGAACATAGAACATGGAGCATGGAACATGGAACATAGAACATGGAACATGGAACATAGATATTAGAACATAGAACATGGAACCTGGAACATGGAACATAGAACATAAGAACATGGAACATAGAGCATGGAACATGGAACATGGAACATGGAACAAGGACCATTGAACATGGAACATGGAACATGGAACATTGACCATGGAACATGGAACATGGAACATGGAACATGGAACATGGAACATGGAACATGGAACATGGAACAAGGAACATGGAACATGGAACATGGAACATGGAACATGGGACATGGAACATGGAACATGGAACATGGAACATGGAACATGGAACATGCAACATGGAATATGGAACATGGACCATTGAACATGAAACATGGAACACGGAACATGGAACATGGAACATGGAACATGGAACATGGAACATGGAACATGGAACATGGAACATGGAACATGGAACATGGAACAAGGAACATGGAACATAGAGCATGGAACATGGAACATAGAACATGGAACATGGAACATGAAACATGGAACATGGACCATGGAACATGGAACAAGGAACATAGAACATGGAACATGGAACATAGAGCATGGAACATGGAACATGGAACAAGGAACACAGAACATGGAACAAGGAACATGGAACATGGAACAAGGAACATGGAACTTGGAACATAGAACATGGAGCATGGAACATGGAACATAGAACATGGAACATGGAACATGGAACATAGAACATGGAACATGGAACATGAAACATGGAACATGGAACATGGAACATGGAACAAGGTACATGGAACATAGAACATGGAACATGGAACATAGAGCATGGAACATGGAACATCGAACATTGAACATAGAACGTGCAACAAGGAACATAGAACATGGAACAAGGAACATGGAACATGGAGCATGGAACATGGAACATGGAACATGGACCATGGAACATGGAACATGGAACATGCAACATGGAATATGGAACATGGACCATTGAACATGAAACATGGAACATTGAACATGGAACATTGAACATGGAACATGGAACATGGAACATGGAACATTGAACATAAAACATGGAACATGGAACATAGAGCATGGAACATAGAACATGGAACATAGAACATAGAGCATTGACCATAGGACATGGAACATGGAACATGGAACATGGAACATGGAACATGGAACATGGAACATAGAACATGGAACATAGAACATGGAACATAGAACATGGAACATGGAACATGAAACATGGAACATGGAACATGGAACATGGAACAAGGAACATGCAACCTGGAACATGGAACAAGGACCATTGAACATGGAACATGGAACATGGAACATTGACCATGGAACATGGAACATGGAACATGGAACATGGAACATGGAACATGGAACATGGAACATGGAACAAGGAACATGGAACATAGAACATGGAACATGGAACATAGAGCATGGAACATGGAACATCGAACATTGAACATAGAACGTGCAACAAGGAACATAGAACATGGAACAAGGAATATGGAACATGGAGCATGGAACATGGAGCATGGAACATGGACCATGGAACATGGAACATGGAACATGCAACATGGAATATGGAACATGGACCATTGAACATGAAACATGGAACATTGAACATGGAACATTGAACATGGAACATGGAACATGGAACATGGAACATTGAACATAAAACATGGAACATGGAACATGGAACTTGGAACATAGAACATGGAGCATGGAACATGGAACATAGAACATGGAACATAGATCATGGAACATAGAACATGGAACATGGAACATGAAACATGGAACATGGAACATGGAACATGGAACAAGGAACATGGAACATAGAACATGGAACATGGAACATAGAGCATGGAACATGGAACATCGAACATTGAACATAGAACGTGCAACAAGGAACATAGAACATGGAACAAGGAACATGGAACATGGAGCATGGAACATGGAGCATGGAACATGGACCATGGAACATGGAACATGGAACATGCAACATGGAATATGGAACATGGACCATTGAACATGAAACATGGAACATTGAACATGGAACATTGACCATGGAACATGGAACATGGAACATGGAACATAGAGCATGGAACATGGAACATAGAACATGGAACATGGAACATGAAACATGGAACATGGACCATGGAACATGGAACAAGGAACATAGAACATGGAACATGGAACATAGAGCATGGAACATGGAACATGGAACAAGGAACACAGAACATGGAACAAGGAACATGGAACATGGAACAAGGAACATGGAACTTGGAACATAGAACATGGAGCATGGAACATGGAACATAGAACATGGAACATGGATCATGGAACATAGAACATGGAACATGGAACATGAAACATGGAACATGGAACATGGAACATGGAACAAGGAACATGGAACATAGAACATGGAACATGGAACATAGAGCATGGAACATGGAACATCGAACATTGAACATAGAATGTGCAACAAGGAACATAGAACATGGAACAAGGAACATGGAACATGGAGCATGGAACATGGAGCATGGAACATGGACCATGGAACATGGAACATGGAACATTGAACATGGAACATTGAACATGGAACATGGAACATGGAACATGGAACATTGAACATAAAACATGGAACATGGAACATAGAGCATGGAACATAGAACATGGAACATAGAACATAGAGCATTGACCATAGGACATGGAACATGGAACATGGAACATGGAACATGGAACATGGAACATGGAACATAGAACATGGAACATGGAACATGGAACATAGAACATGGAACATGGAACATGAAACATGGAACATGGAACATGGAACATGGAACAAGGAACATGCAACCTGGAACATGGAACAAGGACCATTGAACATGGAACATGGAACATGGAACATTGACCATGGAACATGGAACATGGAACATGGAACATGGAACATGGAACATGGAACATGGAACATGGAACATGGAACATGGAACATGGAACATGGAACATGGAACATGGAACATGCAACATGAAATATGGAACATGGACCATTGAACATGAAACATGGAACATTGAACATGGAACATGGAACATGGAACATGGAACATTGAACATAAAACATGGAACATGGAACATAGAGCATGGAACATAGAACATGGAACATAGAACATAGAGCATTGACCATAGGACATGGAACATGGAACATGGAACATGGAACATGGAACATGGAACACGGAACATGGAACATGGAACATGGAACAAGAAACACGGAACATAGAACAAGGAGAAAGAGCATTGACCAATATGGAACATGGAACAAGGAACATGGAACATGGAACAAGGAACATGGAACATAGAACATGGAACATAGAACATAGAACATGGAACATGGAACAAGGAACATGAAACTTGGAACATAGAACATGGAGCATGGAACATGGAACATAGAACATGGAACATGGAACATAGATATTAGAACATAGAACATGGAACCTGGAACATGGAACATAGAACATAAGAACATGGAACATAGAGCATGGAACATGGAACATGGAACATGGAACAAGGACCATTGAACATGGAACATGGAACATGGAACATTGACCATGGAACATGGAACATGGAACATGGAACATGGAACATGGAACATGGAACATGGAACATGGAACAAGGAACATGGAACATGGAACATGGAACATGGAACATGGGACATGGAACATGGAACATGGAACATGGAACATGGAACATGGAACATGCAACATGGAATATGGAACATGGACCATTGAACATGAAACATGGAACACGGAACATGGAACATGGAACATGGAACATGGAACATTGAACATAAAACATGGAACATGGAACATAGAGCATGGAACATAGAACATGGAACATAGAACAAAGAGCATTGACCATAGGACATGGAACATGGAACATGGAACATGGAACATGGAACATGGAACATGGAACAAGAAACACGGAACAGAGAACAAGGAGAAAGAGCATTGACCAATATGGAACATGGAACAAGGAACATGGAACATGGAACAAGGAACATGGAACATAGAACATGGAACATAGAACATAGAACATGGAACATGGAACATGGAACATGGAACATGGAACATGAAACAAGGAACATGGAACATAGAAATTGGAACATGGAACATAGAGCATGGAGCATGGAACATGGAACATAGAACATGGAACATGGATCATGGAACATAGAACATGGAACATGGAACATGAAACATGGAACATGGACCATTGAACATGGAACATGGAACATGGAACATTGACCATGGAACATGGAACATGGAACATGGAACATGGAACAAGGAACATGGAACTTGGAACATAGAACATGGAGCATGGAACATGGAACATAGAACATGGAACATGGATCATGGAACATAGAACATGGAACATGGAACATGAAACATGGAACATGGAACATGGAACATGGAACATGGAACAAGGAACATGGAACATAGAACATGGAACATGGAACATAGAGCATGGAACATGGAACATCAAACATTGAACATAGAACGTGCAACAAGGAACATAGAACATGGAACAAGGAACATGGAACATGGAGCATGGAACATGGAGCATGGAACATGGACCATGGAACATGGAACATGGAACATGCAACATGGAATATGGAACATGGACCATTGAACATGAAACATGGAACATTGAACATGGAACATTGAACATGGAACATGGAACATGGAACATTGAACATAAAACATGGAACATGGAACATAGAGCATGGAACATAGAACATGGAACATAGAACATAGAGCATTGACCATAGGACATGGAACATGGAACATGGAACATGGAACATGGAACATGGAACATGGAACATGGAACATGGAACATGGAACATAGAACATGGAACATGGAACATGAAACATGGAACATGGAACATGGAACATGGAACAAGGAACATGCAACCTGGAACATGGAACAAGGACCATTGAACATGGAACATGGAACATGGAACATTGACCATGGAACATGGAACATGGAACATGGAACATGGAACATGGAACATGGAACATGGAACATGGAACATGGAACATGGAACATGGAACATGGAACATGGAACAGGGAACATGGAACATGGAACATGGAACATGGAACATGGAACATGGAACATGGAACATGCAACATGAAATATGGAACATGGACCATTGAACATGAAACATGGAACATTGAACATGGAACATGGAACATGGAACATGGAACATTGAACATAAAACATGGAACATGGAACATAGAGCATGGAACATAGAACATGGAACATAGAACATAGAGCATTGACCATAGGACATGGAACATGGAACATGGAACATGGAACATGGAACATGGAACACGGAACACGGAACATGGAACATGGAACATGGAACAAGAAACACGGAACATAGAACAAGGAGAAAGAGCATTGACCAATATGGAACATGGAACAAGGAACATGGAACATGGAACAAGGAACATGGAACATAGAACATGGAACATAGAACATAGAACATGGAACATGGAACAAGGAACATGAAACTTGGAACATAGAACATGGAGCATGGAACATGGAACATAGAACATGGAACATGGAACATAGATATTGGAACATAGAACATGGAACCTGGAACATGGAACATAGAACATAAGAACATGGAACATAGAGCATGGAACATGGAACATGGAACATGGAACAAGGACCATTGAACATGGAACATGGAACATGGAACATTGACCATGGAACATGGAACATGGAACATGGAACATGGAACATGGAACATGGAACATGGAACATGGAACAAGGAACATGGAACATGGAACATGGAACATGGAACACGGGACATGGAACATGGAACATGGAACATGGAACATGCAACATGGAATATGGAACATGGACCATTGAACATGAAACATGGAACACGGAACATGGAACATGGAACATGGAACATTGAACATAAAACATGGAACATGGAACATAGAGCATGGAACATAGAACATGGAACATAGAACAAAGAGCATTGACCATAGGACATGGAATATGGAACATGGAACATGGAACATGGAACATGGAACATGGAACAAGAAACACGGAACAGAGAACAAGGAGAAAGAGCATTGACCAATATGGAACATGGAACAAGGAACATGGAACATGGAACAAGGAACATGGAACATAGAACATGGAACATAGAACATAGAACATGGAACATGGAACATGGAACATGGAACATGGAACATGAAACAAGGAACATGGAACATAGAAATTGGAACATGGAACATAGAGCATGGAACATGGAACATGGAACATGGAACATGGAACATGGAACAAGAAACACGGAACATAGAACAAGGAGAAAGAGCATTGACCAATATGGAACATGGAACAAGGAACATGGAACATGGAACATAGAGATTGGAACATGGAACATGGAACATGGAACATGGAACATGGAACATGGAACATGGAACATGGAACATGGAACATGGAACATGGAACATGGAACATGGAACATGGAACATGGAACATGGAACATGGAACAAGAAACACGGAACATAGAACAAGGAGAAAGAGCATTGACCGTGGAACATTGAACAAGGAACATGGAATATGGAACAAGGAACATGGAACATAGAGCATGGAACATGGAACATAGAACATGGAACATGGAACATGAAACATGGAACATGGAACATAGAACATGGAACATAGAGCATGGAACATGGAACACGGAACAAGGTACATAGAAAATGGAACAAGGAACATGGAACATGGAACAAGGAACATGGAACATAGAACATGGAACATGGAACATAGAGATTGGAACATGGAACGTGGAACAAGGAACACAGAACATGGAACAAGGAACATGGAACAAGGAACAAGGTACACAGAAAATGGAACAAGGAACATAGAACATGGAGCATGGAACATGGAACATAGAACATGGAACATGGAACATAGAGATTGGAACATGGAACGTGGAACAAGGAACACAGAACATGGAACAAGGAACATGGAACATGGAACATGGAACAAGGAACATGGAACTTGGAACATAGAACATGGAGCATGGAACATGGAACATAGAACATGGAACATGGAACATAGAGATTGGAACATAGAACATGGAACCTGGAACATGGAACATGGAACATAGAGCATGGAACATAGAACATGGAACAAGGAACACAGAACATGGAACAAGGAACATGGAACATGGAACAAGGAACATGGAACTTGGAACATAGAACATGGAACATGGAACATGGAACATGGAACATCGAACATGGAACATGGAACAAGGAACAAGGAACATGGAACATGGAACATGGAACATGGAACATGGAACATGGAACATGGGAAATGGAACTTGGAACATGGAACATGGAACATGGAACATGGAACATGGAACATGGAACATGGGACATGGACCATTGAACATGGAACATGGAACATGGAACATTGACCATGGAACATGGAACATGGAACATGGAACATTGACCATGAAACATGGAACATGGAACATGGACCATGGAACATGGAACATGGACCATGGAACATGGAGCATGGACCATGGAACATGGAACATGGAACATGGAACATTAAACATGGACCATGGAACATGGAACATGGAACATGGAACATGGAACATGGACCATGGAACATGGAACATGGAACATGGAACATGGAACATGGAACATGGAACATGCAACATGGAACATGCAACATGGAACATGGACCATGGAACATGGAACATGGAACATGGAACATGGAACATGGAACATGGAACATGGAACATGGAACATGGAACATGGAACATGGAACATGGAACATGGAACATGGAACATGGAACATGGAACAAGGAACATGGAACATAGAGCATGGAACATGGAACATGAAACATGGAACATGGACCATGGAACATGGAACAAGGAACATAGAACATGGAACATGGAACATAGAGCATGGAACATGGAACATGGAACAAGGAACACAGAACATGGAACAAGGAACATGGAACATGGAACAAGGAACATGGAACTTGGAACATAGAACATGGAGCATGGAACATGGAACATAGAACATGGAACATGGAACATGGAACATAGAACATGGAACATGGAACATGAAACATGGAACATGGAACATGGAACATGGAACAAGGAACATGGAACATAGAACATGGAACATGGAACATGGAACATAGAACATGGAACATGGAACATGAAACATGGAACATAGCACATGGAACATGGAACAAGGAACATGCAACCTGGAACATGGAACAAGGACTATTGAACATGGAACATGGAACATGGAACATTGACCATGGGACATGGAACATGGAACATAGAGCATGGAACATGGAACATCGAACATTGAACATAGAACGTGCAACAAGGAACATAGAACATGGAACAAGGAACATGGAACATGGAGCATGGAACATGGAACATGGAACATGGACCATGGAACATGGAACATGGAACATGCAACATGGAATATGGAACATGGACCATTGAACATGAAACATGGAACAATGAACATGGAACATTGAACATGGAACATGGAACATGGAACATGGAACATTGAACATAAAACATGGAACATGGAACATAGAGCATGGAACATAGAACATGGAACATAGAACATAGAGCATTGACCATAGGACATGGAACATGGAACATGGAACATGGAACATGGAACATGGAACATGGAACATAGAACATGGAACATGGAACATGGAACATAGAACATGGAACATGGAACATGAAACATGGAACATGGAACATGGAACATGGAACAAGGAACATGCAACCTGGAACATGGAACAAGGACCATTGAACATGGAACATGGAACATGGAACATTGACCATGGAACATGGAACATGGAACATGGAACATGGAACATGGAACAAGGAACATGGAACATGGAACATGGAACATGGAACATGGAACAGGGAACATGGAACATGGAACATGGAACATGGAACAGGGAACATGGAACATGGAACATGGAACATGGAACATGGAACATGCAACATGAAATATGGAACATGGACCATTGAACATGAAACATGGAACATTGAACATGGAACATGGAACATGGAACATGGAACATTGAACATAAAACATGGAACATGGAACATAGAGCATGGAACATAGAACATGGAACATAGAACATAGAGCATTGACCATAGGACATGGAACATGGAACATGGAACATGGAACATGGAACATGGAACACGGAACATGGAACATGGAACATGGAACAAGAAACACGGAACATAGAACAAGGAGAAAGAGCATTGACCAATATGGAACATGGAACAAGGAACATGGAACATGGAACAAGGAACATGGAACATAAAACATGGAACATAGAACATAGAACATGGAACATGGAACAAGGAACATGAAACTTGGAACATAGAACATGGAGCATGGAACATGGAACATAGAACATGGAACTTGGAACATAGATATTGGAACATAGAACATGGAACCTGGAACATGGAACATAGAACATAAGAACATGGAACATAGAGCATGGAACATGGAACATAAAACATGGAACAAGGACCATTGAACATGGAACATGGAACATGGAACATTGACCATGGAACATGGAACATGGAACATGGAACATGGAACATGGAACATGGAACATGGAACAAGGAACATGGAACATGGAACATGGAACATGGAACATGGGACATGGAACATGGAACATGGAACATGGAACATGCAACATGGAATATGGAACATGGACCATTGAACATGAAACATGGAACACGGAACATGGAACATGGAACATGGAACATTGAACATAAAACATGGAACATGGAACATAGAGCATGGAACATAGAACATGGAACATAGAACATAGAGCATTGACCATAGGACATGGAACATGGAACATGGAACATGGAACATGGAACATGGAACAAGAAACACGGAACAGAGAACAAGGAGAAAGAGCATTGACCAATATGGAACATGGAACAAGGAACATGGAACATGGAACAAGGAACATGGAACATAGAACTTGGAACATAGAACATAGAACATGGAACATGGAACATGGAACATGGAACATGGAACATGAAACAAGGAACATGGAACATAGAAATTGGAACATGGAACATAGAGCATGGAACATGGAACATGGAACATGGAACATGGAACATGGAACATGGAACATGGAACAAGAAACACGGAACATAGAACAAGGAGAAAGAGCATTGACCAATATGGAACATGGAACAAGGAACATGGAACATGGAACAAGGAACATGGAACATGGAACAAGGAACATGGAACATGGAACAAGGAACATGGAACATGAAACAAGAAACATGGAACATAGAAATTGGAACATGGAACATAGAGCATGGAACATGGAACATGGAACAAGGAACACAGAACATGGAACAAGGAACATGGAACATGGAACAAGGAACATGGAACTTGGAACATAGAACATGGAGCATGGAACATGGAACATAGAACATGGAACATGGAACATAGATATTGGAACATAGAACATGGAACCTGGAACATGGAACATAGAACATAAGAACATGGAACATAGAGCATGGAACATGGAACATGGAACATGGAACAAGGACCATTGAACATGGAACATGGAACATGGAACATTGACCATGGAACATGGAACATGGAACATGGAACATGGAACATGGAACATGGAACATGGAACATGGAACATGGAACATGGAACATGGAACATGGAACAAGGAACATGGAACATGGAACATGGAACATGGGACATGGAACATGGAACATGGAACATGGAACATGCAACATGGAATATGGAACATGGACCATTGAACATGAAACATGGAACAGGGAACATGGAACATGGAACATGGAACATGGAACATTGAACATAAAACATGGAACATGGAACATAGAGCATGGAACATAGAACATGGAACATAGAACATAGAGCATTGACCATAGGACATGGAACATGGAACATGGAACATGGAACATGGAACATGGAACATGGAACAAGAAACACGGAACAGAGAACAAGGAGAAAGAGCATTGACCAATATGGAACATGGAACAAGGAACATGGAACATGGAACAAGGAACATGGAACATAGAACATGGAACATAGAACATAGAACATGGAACATAGAACATGGAACATGGAACATGGAACATGAAACAAGGAACATGGAACATAGAAATTGGAACATGGAACATAGAGCATGGAACATGGAACATGGAACATGGAACATGGAACAAGAAACACGGAACATAGAACAAGGAGAAAGAGCATTGACCAATATGGAACATGGAACAAGGAACATGGAACATGGAACAAGGAACATGGAACATAGAACATGGAACATAGAACATAGAACATGGAACATGGAACATGGAACATGGAACATGGAACATGGAACATGGAACATGGAACATGGAACATGAAACAAGAAACATGGAACATAGAAATTGGAACATGGAACATAGAGCATGGAACATGGAACATGGAACAAGGAACACAGAACATGGAACAAGGAACATGGAACATGGAACAAGGAACATGGAACTTGGAACATAGAACATGGAGCATGGAACATAGAACATAGAACATGGAACATGGAACATAGATATTGGAACATAGAACATGGAACCTGGAACATGGAACATAGAACATAAGAACATGGAACATAGAGCATGGAACATGGAACATGGAACAAGGAACACAGAACATGGAAAAAGGAACATGGAACATGGAACAAGGAACATGGAACTTGGAACATGGAACAAAGAACAGGGAACATAGAGCATGGAACATAGGACATGGAACATGGAAAATGGAACATGGAACATGGAACATTGACCATGGAGCATGGAACATGGACCATGGAACATGGAGCATGGAACATAGAACATGGAACATAGAACATAGAACATGGAACATGGAACATGGAACATGGAACATGGAACATGGAACATGAAACAAGGAACATGGAACATAGAAATTGGAACATGGAACATAGAGCATGGAACATAGAGCATGGAACATGGAACATGGAACAAGGAACACAGAACATGGAACAAGGAACATGGAACATGGAACAAGGAACATGGAACTTGGAACATAGAACATGGAGCATGGAACATGGAACATAGAACATGGAACATGGAACATAGATATTGGAACATAGAACATGGAACCTGGAACATGGAACATAGAACATAAGAACATGGAAAATTGAGCATGGAACATGGAACATGGAACAAGGAACACAGAACATGGAACAAGGAACATGGAACAAGGAACATGGAACAAGGAACATGGAACTTGGAACATGGAACAAAGAACAGGAAACATAGAGCATGGAACATAGGACATGGAACATGGAACATGGAACATGGAACATGGAACATTGACCATGGAGCATGGAACATGGACCATGGAACATGGAACATTGAACATGGAACATGGAACATGGAACATGGAACATGGAACATGGACCATTGAACATGGAACATGGAACATAGATATTGGAACATAGAACATGGAACCTGGAACATGGAACATAGAACATAAGAACATGGAACATAGAGCATGGAACATGGAACATGGAACATGGAACAAGGACCATTGAACATGGAACATGGAACATGGAACATTGACCATGGAACATGGAACATGGAACATGGAACATGGAACATGGAACATGGAACATGGAACATGGAACAAGGAACATGGAACATGGAACATGGAACATGGAACATGGGACATGGAACATGGAACATGGAACATGGAACATGGAACATGCAACATGGAATATGGAACATGGACCATTGAACATGAAACATGGAACACGGAACATGGAACATGGAACATGGAACATGGAACATTGAACATAAAACATGGAACATGGAACATAGAGCATGGAACATAGAACATGGAACATAGAACATAGAGCATTGACCATAGGACATGGAACATGGAACATGGAACATGGAACATGGAACATGGAACATGGAACAGGAAACATAGAGCATGGAACATAGGACATGGAACATGGAACATGGAACATGGAACATGGAACATTGACCATGGAGCATGGAACATGGACCATGGAACATGGAACATTGAACATGGAACATGGAACATAGAGCATGGAACATAGAACATGGAACATAGAACATAGACCATTGACCATAGGACATGGAACATGGAACATGGAACATGGAACGTGGAACATGGAACATGGAACAAGAAACACAGAACTTGGAACAAGGAACATAGAGCATTGACCATGGAACATGGAACAAGGAACATGGAACATGGAACATGGAACATGGAACATGGATCAAGGACAATGGAACATAAAACATGAAACATGGAACAAAGAACATGGAACATGGAACATGGAACATTGAACATGGAAAATGGAACATGGAACATAGAGCATGGAACATAGAACATAGAGCATTGACCATAGGACATGAAACATGGAACATGGAACATGGAACATGGAACATGGAACATGGAACATAAAACATGAAACTTGGAACAAAGAACAGGGAACATAGAACATAGAGCATGGAACATAGGACATGGAACATGGAACATGGAACATGGAACATAGAACATTGACCATGGAACATGGAACATGGATCATGGACCATGGAACATGGAACATGGACCATGGAACATAGAAAATGGACCATGGAACATGGAACATGGAACATGGACCATGGAACATGAAACATGGACCATGGAACATGGAACATGGAACATGGAACATGAAACATGGAACTTAGAACATGGAACATGCAACATGGAACATGGAACATGGACCATAGATCATGGAACATGGAACATGGAACATGGAACATGAAACATTGAACATGGAACATGGAACATAGAGCATGGAACATAGAACATGGAACATAGAACATAGAGCATTGACCATGGAACATGAAACATGGAACATGGAACATGGAACATGGAACAAGGAACATGCAACCTGGAACATGGAACAAGGACCATTGAACATGGAACATGGAACATGGAACATTGACCATGGGACATGGAACATGGAACATGGAACATGGAACATGGAACATGAAACATGGAACATGGAACATGGAACATGGAACATGGAACAGGGAACATGGAACATGGAACATGGAACATGGAACATGGAACATGGAACATGCAACATGAAATATGGAACATGGACCATTGAACATGAAACATGGAACATTGAACATGGAACATGGAACATGGAACATGGAACATGGAACATGGAACATTGAACATAAAACATGGAACATGGAACATAGAGCATGGAACATAGAACATGGAACACAGAACATAGAGCATTGACCATAGGACATGGAACATGGAACATGGAACATGGAACATGGAACATGGAACACGGAACATGGAACATGGAACATGGAACAAGAAACACGGAACATAGAACAAGGAGAAAGAGCATTGACCAATATGGAACATGGAACAAGGAACATGGAACATGGAACAAGGAACATGGAACGTAGAACATGGAACATAGAACATAGAACATGGAACATGGAACAAGGAACATGAAACTTGGAACATAGAACATGGAGCATGGAACATGGAACATAGAACATGGAACATGGAACATAGATATTGGAACATAGAACATGGAACCTGGAACATGGAACATAGAACATAAGAACATGGAACATAGAGCATGGAACATGGAACATGGAACATGGAACAAGGACCATTGAACATGGAACATGGAACATGGAACATTGACCATGGAACATGGAACATGGAACATGGAACATGGAACATGGAACATGGAACATGGAACAAGGAACATGGAACATGGAACATGGAACATGGAACATGGGACATGGAACATGGAACATGGAACATGGAACATGCAACATGGAATATGGAACATGGACCATTGAACATGAAACATGGAACACGAAACATGGAACATGGAACATGGAACATGGAACATTGAACATAAAACATGGAACATGGAACATAGAGCATGGAATATAGAACATGGAACATAGAACATAGAGCATTGACCATAGGACATGGAACATGGAACATGGAACATGGAACATGGAACATGGAACATGGAACAAGAAACACGGAACAGAGAACAAGGAGAAAGAGCATTGACCAATATGGAACATGGAACAAGGAACATGGAACATGGAACAAGGAACATGGAACATAGAACATGGAACATAGAACATAGAACATGGAACATGGAACATGGAACATGGAACATGGAACATGAAACAAGGAACATGGAACATAGATATTGGAACATGGAACATAGAGCATGGAACATGGAACATGGAACATGGAGCATGGAACATGGAACAAGAAACACGGAACATAGAACAAGGAGAAAGAGCATTGACCAATATGGAACATGGAACAAGGAACATGGAACATGGAACAAGGAACATGG
The DNA here is from genome assembly GCF_028750875.1 of Macrosteles quadrilineatus. Taxonomy (NCBI): domain Eukaryota; kingdom Metazoa; phylum Arthropoda; class Insecta; order Hemiptera; family Cicadellidae; genus Macrosteles; species Macrosteles quadrilineatus. The sequence goes on along the minus strand of NW_026542631.1, from coordinate 1,108,562 downwards.
AACATAGAACATGGAACATAGAACATAGAACATGGAACATGGAACATGGAACATGGAACATGGAACATGGAACATGAAACAAGAAACATGGAACATAGAAATTGGAACATGGAACATAGAGCATGGAACATGGAACATGGAACAAGGAACACAGAACATGGAACAAGGAACATGGAACATGGAACAAGGAACATGGAACTTGGAACATAGAACATGGAGCATGGAACATGGAACATAGAACATGGAACATGGAACATAGATATTGGAACATAGAACATGGAACCTGGAACATAGAACATAGAACATAAGAACATGGAACATAGAGCATGGAACATGGAACATGGAACAAGGAACACAGAACATGGAAAAAGGAACATGGAACATGAAACAAGGAACATGGAACTTGGAACATGGAACAAAGAACAGGGAACATAGAGCATGGAACATAGGACATGGAACATGGAAAATGGAACATGGAACATGGAACATTGACTATGGAGCATGGAACATGGACCATGGAACATGGAACATGGAACATAGAACATGGAACATAGAACATAGAACATGGAACATGGAACATGGAACATGGAACATGGAACATGGAACATGGAACATGAAACAAGGAACATGGAACATAGAAATTGGAACATGGAACATAGAGCATGGAACATAGAGCATGGAACATGGAACATGGAACAAGGAACACAGAACATGGAACAAGGAACATGGAACATGGAACATGGAACATGGACCATTGAACATGGAACATGTAACATGGAACATGGAACATAGAACATGGAACATGGAACATGGAACATGGAACATGGAACATGGAACATGGAACATTGAACATGGAACATGGAACATGGAACATGGAACATAGAGCATGGAAAATGGAACATGGAACATAGAGCATGGAACATAGAGCATGGAACATGGACCATGGAACATGGAACATTGAACATGGAACATGGAACATGGAACATGGAACATGGAACATGGACCATTGAACATGGAACATGTAACATGGAACATGGAACATAGAACATGGAACATGGAACATGGAACATGGAACATGGAACATGGAACATGGAACATGGAACATTGAACATGGAACATGGAACATGGAACATGGAACATAGAGCATGGAACATAGAACATGGAACATAGAACATAGACCATTGACCATAGGACATGGAACATGGAACATGGAACATGGAACGTGGAACATGGAACAAGAAACACAGAACTTGGAACAAGGAACATAGAGCATTGACCATGGAACATGGAACAAGGAACATGGAACATGGAACATGGAACATGGAACATGGATCAAGGAACATGGAACATAAAACATGAAACATGGAACAAAGAACATGGAACATGGAACATGGAACATTGAACATGGAAAATGGAACATAGAACATAGAGCATGGAACATAGAACATAGAGCATTGACCATAGGACATGAAACATGGAACATGGAACATGGAACATGGAACATGGAACATAAAACATTAAACTTGGAACAAAGAACAGGGAACATAGAACATAGAGCATGTAACATAGGACATGGAACATGGAACATGGAACATGGAACATGGAACATTGACCATGGAACATGGAACATGGATCATGGACCAAAGAACATGGAACATGGACCATGGAACATAGAAAATGGACCATGGAACATGGAACATGGAACATGGACCATGGAACATGAAACATGGACCATGGAACATGGAACATGGAACATGGAACATGGAACATGGAACATGGAACTTGGAACATGGAACATGCAACATGGAACATGGAACATGGACCATAGATCATGGAACATGGAACATGGAACATGGAACATGAAACATTGAACATGGAACATGGAACATAGAGCATGGAACATAGAACATGGAACATAGAACATAGAGCATTGACCATGGAACATGAAACATGGAACATGGAACATGGAACAAGGAACATGCAACCTGGAACATGGAACAAGGACCATTGAACATGGAACATGGAACATGGAACATTGACCATGGAACATGGAACATGGAACATGGAACATGGAACATGGAACATGGAACATGGAACATGGAACATGGAACATGGAACATGGAACAGGAAACATGGAAAATGGAACATGGAACATGGAACATGGAACATGGAACATAGAACATGAAACAAGAAACATGGAACATAGAAATTGGAACATGGAACATAGAGCATGGAACATGGAACATGGAACAAGGAACACAGAACATGGAACAAGGAACATGGAACATGGAACAAGGAACATGGAACTTGGAACATAGAACATGGAGCATGGAACATGGAACATAGAACATGGAACATGGAACATAGATATTGGAACATAGAACATGGAACCTGGAACATAGAACATAGAACATAAGAACATGGAACATAGAGCATGGAACATGGAACATGGAACAAGGAACACAGAACATGGAAAAAGGATCATGGAACATGGAACAAGGAACATGGAACTTGGAACATGGAACAAAGAACAGGGAACATAGAGCATGGAACATAGGACATGGAACATGGAAAAAGGAACATGGAACATGGAACATTGACCATGGAGCATGGAACATGGACCATGGAACATGGAACATGGAACATAGAACATGGAACATAGAACATAGAACATGGAACATGGAACATGGAACATGGAACATGAAACATGGAACATGGAACATGAAACAAGGAACATGGAACATAGAAATTGGAACATGGAACATAGAGCATGGAACATAGAGCATGGAACATGGAACATGGAACATGGAACAAGGAACATGGAACATGGAACATGGAACATGGGACATGGAACATGGAACATGGAACATGGAACATGCAACATGGAATATGGAACATGGACCATTGAACATGAAACATGGAACACGGAACATGGAACATGGAACATGGAACATGGAACATTGAACATAAAACATGGAACATGGAACATAGAGCATGGAACATAGAACATGGAACATAGAACATAGAGCATTGACCATAGGACATGGAACATGGAACATGGAACATGGAACATGGAACATGGAACAAGAAACACGGAACAGAGAACAAGGAGAAAGAGCATTGACCAATATGGAACATGGAACAAGGAACATGGAACATGGAACAAGGAACATGGAACATAGAACATGGAACATAGAACATAGAACATGGAACATGGAACATGGAACATGGAACATGGAACATGAAACAAGGAACATGGAACATAGATATTGGAACATGGAACATAGAGCATGGAACATGGAACATGGAACATGGAGCATGGAACATGGAACAAGAAACACGGAACATAGAACAAGGAGAAAGAGCATTGACCAATATGGAACATGGAACAAGGAACATGGAACATGGAACAAGGAACATGGAACATAGAACATGGAACATAGAACATAGAACATGGAACATGGAACATGGAACATGGAACATGGAACATGGAACATGGAACATGAAACAAGATACATGGAACATAGAAATTGGAACATGGAACATAGAGCATGGAACATGGAACATGGAACAAGGAACACAGAACATGGAACAAGGAACATGGAACATGGAACAAGGAACATGGAATTTGGAACATAGAACATGGAGCATGGAACATGGAACATAGAACATGGAACATGGAACATAGATATTGGAACATAGAACATGGAACCTGGAACATAGAACATAGAACATAAGAACATGGAACATAGAGCATGGAACATGGAACATGGAACAAGGAACACAGAACATGGAAAAAGGAACATGGAACATGGAACAAGGAACATGGAACTTGGAACATGGAACAAAGAACAGGGAACATAGAGCATGGAACATAGGACATGGAACATGGAAAATGGAACATGGAACATGGAACATTGGCCATGGAGCATGGAACATGGACCATGGAACATGGAACATGGAACATAGAACATGGAACATAGAACATAGAACATGGAACATGGAACATGGAACATGGAACATGGAACATGGAACATGGAACATGAAACAAGGAACATGGAACATAGAAATTGGAACATGGAACATAGAGCATGGAACATAGAGCATGGAACATGGAACATGGAACAAGGAACACAGAACATGGAACAAGGAACATGGAACATGGAACAAGAAACATGGAACTTGGAACATAGAACATGGAGCATGGAACATGGAACATAGAACATGGAACATGGAACATAGATATTGGAACATAGAACATGGAACCTGGAACATGGAACATAGAACATAAGAACATGGAAAATAGAGCATGGAACATGGAACATGGAACAAGGAACACAGAACATGGAACAAGGAACATGGAACAAGGAACATGGAACTTGGAACATGGAACAAAGAACAGGGAACATAGAGCATGGAACATAGGACATGGAACATGGAACATGGAACATGGAACATGGAACATTGACCATGGAGCATGGAACATGGACCATGGAACATGGAACATTGAACATGGAACATGGAACATGGAACATGGAACATGGAACATGGACCATAGAACATGGAACATGTAACATGGAACATGGAACATAGAACATGGAACATGGAACATGGAACATGGAACATGGAACATGGAACATGGAACATGGAACATTGAACATGGAACATGGAACATGGAACATGGAACATAGAGCATGGAACATAGAACATGGAACATAGAACATAGACCATTGACCATAGGACATGGAACATGGAACATGGAACATGGAACGTGGAACATGGAACATGGAACAAGAAACACAGAACTTGGAACAAGGAACATAGAGCATTGACCATGGAACATGGAACAAGGAACATGGAACATGGAACATGGAACATGGAACATGGATCAAGGAACATGGAACATAAAACATGAAACATGGAACAAAGAACATGGAACATGGAACATGGAACATTGAACATGGAAAATGGAACATGGAACATAGAGCATGGAACATAGAACATAGAGCATTGACCATAGGACATGAAACATGGAAAATGGAACATGGAACATGGAACATAAAACATAGAGCATTGACCATAGGACATGGAACATGGAACATGGAACATGGAACATGGAACATAGAGCATGGAACATAGAACATAGAGCATTGACCATAGGACATGGAACATGGAACATGGAACATGAAACATGGAACTTGGAACATGGAACATGCAACATGGAACATGGAACATGGACCATAGATCATGGAACAAGGAACATGGAACATGGAACATGAAACATTGAACATGGAACATGGAACATAGAGCATGGAACATAGAACATGGAACATAGAACATAGAGCATTGACCATAGGACATGGAACATGGAACATGGAACATGGAACATGGAACATGGAACATGGAACATGGAACATGGAACATGGAACATGGAACATGGAACATCGAACAAGAAACACGGAACATAGAACAAGGACAAAGAGCATTGACCATGGAACATGGAACAAGGAACATGGAACATGGAACAAGGAACATGGAACAAAGAACAGGGAACAAAGAGCATGGAACATAGGACATGGAACATGGAACATGGAACATGGAACATGGAACATGGAACATGGAACATTGACCATGGAGCATGGAACATGGACCATGGAACATGGAACATGGAACATAGAACATAGAACATGGAACATGGAACATGAAACATGGAACATAAAACATGGAACATAGAACATAGAGCATTGACCATAGGATATGGAACATGGAACATGGAACATGGAACATGGAACAAGAAACACGGAACATAGAACAAGGAGAAAGAGCATTGACCTATATGGAACATGGAACAAGGAACATGGAACATGGAACAAGGAACAAGGAACATGGAACAAGGAACATGGAACATAGTGCATGGAACATGGAACATAGAACATGGAACATGGAACATGGAACATGGAACATGGAACATGGAAAATGGAACATGGAACATGGAACAAGGAACAGGGAACATAGGACATGGAACATGGAACATAGAGCATAGACCATTGACCATAGGACATGGAACATGGAACATGGAACATGGAACGTGGAACATGGAACATGGAACAAGAAACACAGAACTTGGAACAAGGAACATAGAGCATTGACCATGGAACATGGAACAAGGAACATGGAACATGGAACATGGAACATGGATCAAGGAACATGGAACATAAAACATGAAACATGAAACAAAGAACATGGAACATGGAACATGGAACATTGAACATGGAAAATGGAACATGGAACATAGAGCATGGAACATAGAACATAGAGCATTGACCATAGGACATGAAACATGGAACATGGAACATGGAACATGGAACATGGAACATAAAACATGAAACTTGGAACAAAGAACAGGGAACATAGAACATAGAGCATTGACCATTAGGACATGGAACATGGAACATGGAACATGGAACATAGAGCATGGAACATAGAACATAGAGCATTGACCATAGGACATGGAACATGGAACATGGAACATGAAACATGGAACTTGGAACATGAAACATGCAACATGGAACATGGAACATGGACCATAGATCATGGAACATGGAACATGGAACATGGAACATGAAACATTGAACATGGAACATGGAACATAGAGCATGGAACATAGAACATGGAACATAGAACATAGAGCATTGACCATAGGACATGGAACATGGAACATGGAACATGGAACATGGAACATGGAACATGGAACATGGAACATGGAACATGGAAAATGGAACATGGAACATGGAACATGGAACATGGAACATGGAACATGGAATATGGAACATGGAACATCGAACAAGAAACACGGAACATAGAACAAGGACAAAGAGCATTGACCATGGAACATGGAACAAGGAACATGGAACATGGAACAAGGAACATGGAACATAGAACATGGAACATGGAACATGGAACATAGAACATGGAACATGGAACATGAAACATGGAACATGGAACATGGAACAAGGAACATGGAACATAGAACATGGAACATGGAACATAGAGCATGGAACATGGAACATCGAACATTGAACATTAAACGTGCAACAAGGAACATGGAATATGGAACAAGGAACATGGAATATGGAACAAGGAACATGGAACATAGAGCATGGAACATGGAACATGGAACAAGAAACACGGAACATAGAACAAGGAGAAAGAGCATTGACCAATATGGAACATGGAACAAGGAACATGGAACATGGAACAAGGAACATGGAACATGGAACAAGGAACATGGAACATGGAACAAGGAACATGGAACATAGTGCATGGAACATGGAACATAGAACATGGAACATGGAACATGGAACATGGAACATGGAACATGGAACATGGAACATGGAACATGGAACATGGAAAATGGAACATGGAACATGGAACAAGGAACAGGGAACATAGGACATGGAACATGGAACATAGAGCATGGAACATGGAACATGGAACAAGGAACACAGAACATGGAACAAGGAACATGGAACATGGAACAAGGAACATGGAACAAGGAACATGGAACATGGAAAATAACATGGAACATGGAACATGGAACATGGAACATGTAACATGGAACATTCAACATGTAACATGGAACATGGACCATTGAACATGGAACATTGAACATGGAACATGGAACATAGAACATGGAACATGGAACATGGAACATGGAACATGGAACATGGAACATGGAACATGGAACATGGAACAAGAAACACGGAACATAGAACAAGGAAAAAGAGCATTGACCGTGGAACATTGAACAAGGAACATGGAATATGGAACAAGGAACATGGAACATGGAACATAGAACATGGAACATGGAACATGAAACATGGAACATGGAACATGGAACATGGAACAAGGAACATGGAACATAGAACATGGAACATAGAGCATGGAACATGGAACACGGAACAAGGTACACAGAAAATGGAACAAGGAACATGGAACATGGAACAAGGAACATGGAACATAGAACATGGAACATGGAACATAGAGATTGGAACATGGAACGTGGAACAAGGAACACAGAACATGGAACAAGGAGCATGGAACAAGGAACAAGGTACACAGAAAATGGAACAAGGAACATAGAACATGGAGCATGGAACATGGAACATAGAACATGGAACATGGAACATAGAGATTGGAAAATGGAACGTGGAACAAGGAACACAGAACATGGAACAAGGAACATAGAACATGGAACAAGGAACATGGAACTTGGAACATAGAACATGGAGCATGGAACATGGAACATAGAACATGGAACATGGAACATAGAGATTGGAACATAGAACATGGAACCTGGAACATGGAACATGGAACATAGTGCATGGAACATAGAACATGGAACAAGGAACACAGAACATGGAACAAGGAACATGGAACATGGAACAAGGAACATGGAACATGGAACATAGAACATGGAACATGGAACATGGAACATGGAACATCGAACATGGAACATGGAACAAGGAACAAGGAACATGGAACATGGAACATGGAACATGGAACATGGAACATGGAACATGGACCACGGAACATTGAACATGGACCATGGAACATGGAACATGGGACATGGAACTTGGAACATGGAACATGGAACATGGAACATGGAACATGGAACATGGGACATGGGACATGGACCATTGAACATGGAACATGGAACATGGAACATTGACCATGGAACATGGAACATGGAACATGGAACATTGACCATGAAACATGGAACATGGAACATGGACCATGGAACATGGAACATGGACCATGGAACATGGAGCATGGACCATGGAACATGGAACATGGAACATGGAACATGGAACATTAAACATGGACCATGGAACATGGAACATGGAACATGGAACATGGAACATGGACCATGGAACATGGAACATGGAACATGAACATGGAACATGGAACATTGAACATGGAACATGCAACATGGAACATGCAACATGGAACATGGACCATTGAACATGGAACATGGAACATGGAACATGGAACATGGAACATGGAACATGGAACATGGAACATGGAACATGGAACATGGAACATGGAACATGGAACATGGAACATTGAACATGGAACATGGAACATGGAACATGGAACATGGAACATGGAACATGGAAAATGGAACATGGAACATGGAACATGGAACAAGGAACATGGAACATGAAACATGGAACATGGACCATGGAACATGGAACATAGAACATGGAACATGGAACATAGAACATGGAACATGGAACATGAAACATGGAACATGGAACATGGAACATGGAACAAGGAACATGGAACATAGAACATGGAACATGGAACATAGAGCATGGAACATGGAACATCGAACATTGAACATAGAACGTGCAACAAGGAACATAGAACATGGAACAAGGAACATGGAACATGGAGCATGAAACATGGAACATGGAACATGGACCATGGAACATGGAACATGGAACATGCAACATGGAACATGCAACATGGAATATGGAACATGGACCATTGAACATGAAACATGGAACATGAAACATAGAGCATGGAACATAGAACATGGAACATAGAACATAGAGCATTGACCATAGGACATGGAACACGGAACATGGAACATGGAACATGGAACATGGAACATGGAACATAGAACATGGAACATGGAACATGGAACATAGAACATGGAACATGGAACATGAAACATGGAACATGGAACATGGAACATGGAACAAGGAACATGCAACATGGAACATGGAAAAAGGACCATTGAACATGGAACATGGAACATGGAACATTGACCATTGAACATGGAACATGGAACATGGAACATTGACCATGGAACATGGAACATGGAACATGGAACATGGAACATGGAACATGGAACATGGAACATGGAACATGGAACATGGAACATGGAACATGGAACATGGAACATGGAACATGGGACATGGAACATGGAACATGGAACATGGAACATGGAACATGCAACATGGAATATGGAACATGGACCATTGAACATGAAACATGGAACATTGAACATGGAACATGGAACATGGAACATGGAACATTGAACATAAAACATGGAACATGGAACGTAGAGCATGGAACATAGAACATGGAAAATAGAACATAGAGCATTGACCATAGGACATGGAACATGGAACATGGAACATGGAACATGGAACATGGAACATGGAACATGGAACATGGAACATGGAACATGGAACATGGAACATGGAACATGGAACAAGAAACACGGAACATAGAACAAGGAGAAAGAGCATTGACCAATATGGAACATGGAACAAGGAACATGGAACATGGAACAAGGAACATGGAACATAGAACATGGAACATAGAACATAGAACATGGAACATGGAACATGGAACATGGAACATGGAACATGGAACATGAACAATGAACATGGAACATAGAAATTGGAATATGGAACAAAGAGCATGGAACATGGAACATCGAACATTGAACATAGAACGTGCAACAAGGAACATAGAACATGGAACAAGGAACATGGAACATGGAGCATGAAACATGGAACATGGAACATGGACCATGGAACATGGAACATGGAACATGCAACATGGAATATGGAACATGGACCATTGAACATGAAACATGGAACATGAAACATAGAGCATGGAACATAGAACATGGAACATAGAACATAGAGCATTGACCATAGGACATGGAACACGGAACATGGAACATGGAACATGGAACATGGAACATGGAACATAGAACATGGAACATGGAACATGGAACATAGAACATGGAACATGGAACATGAAACATGGAACATGGAACATGGAACATGGAACAAGGAACATGCAACATGGAACATGGAACAAGGACCATTGAACATGGAACATGGAACATGGAACATTGACCATTGAACATGGAACATGGAACATGGAACATTGACCATGGAACATGGAACATGGAACATGGAACATGGAACATGGAACATGGAACATGGAACATGGAACATGGAACATGGAACATGGAACATGGAACATGGGACATGGAACATGGAACATGGAACATGGAACATGGAACATGCAACATGGAATATGGAACATGGACCATTGAACATGAAACATGGAACATTGAACATGGAACATGGAACATGGAACATGGAACATTGAACATAAAACATGGAACATGGAACGTAGAGCATGGAACATAGAACATGGAACATAGAACATAGAGCATTGACCATAGGACATGGAACATGGAACATGGAACATGGAACATGGAACATGGAACATGGAACATGGAACATGGAACATGGAACATGGAACAAGAAACACGGAACATAGAACAAGGAGAAAGAGCATTGACCAATATGGAACATGGAACAAGGAACATGGAACATGGAACAAGGAACATGGAACATAGAACATGGAACATAGAACATAGAACATGGAACATGGAACATGGAACATGGAACATGGAACATGGAACATGAACAATGAACATGGAACATAGAAATTGGAATATGGAACAAAGAGCATGGAACATGGAACATCGAACATTGAACATAGAACGTGCAACAAGGAACATAGAACATGGAACAAGGAACATGGAACATGGAGCATGAAACATGGAACATGGAACATGGACCATGGAACATGGAACATGGAACATGCAACATGGAATATGGAACATGGACCATTGAACATGAAACATGGAACATGAAACATAGAGCATGGAACATAGAACATGGAACATAGAACATAGAGCATTGACCATAGGACATGGAACACGGAACATGGAACATGGAACATGGAACATGGAACATGGAACATAGAACATGGAACATGGAACATGGAACATAGAACATGGAACATGGAACATGAAACATGGAACATGGAACATGGAACATGGAACAAGGAACATGCAACATGGAACATGGAACAAGGACCATTGAACATGGAACATGGAACATGGAACATTGACCATTGAACATGGAACATGGAACATGGAACATTGACCATGGAACATGGAACATGGAACATGGAACATGGAACATGGAACATGGAACATGGAACATGGAACATGGAACATGGAACATGGAACATGGGACATGGAACATGGAACATGGAACATGGAACATGGAACATGCAACATGGAATATGGAACATGGACCATTGAACATGAAACATGGAACATTGAACATGGAACATGGAACATGGAACATGGAACATTGAACATAAAACATGGAACATGGAACGTAGAGCATGGAACATAGAACATGGAACATAGAACATAGAGCATTGACCATAGGACATGGAACATGGAACATGGAACATGGAACATGGAACATGGAACATGGAACATGGAACATGGAACATGGAACATGGAACAAGAAACACGGAACATAGAACAAGGAGAAAGAGCATTGACCAATATGGAACATGGAACAAGGAACATGGAACATGGAACAAGGAACATGGAACATAGAACATGGAACATAGAACATAGAACATGGAACATGGAACATGGAACATGGAACATGGAACATGGAACATGAACAATGAACATGGAACATAGAAATTGGAACATGGAACAAAGAGCATGGAACATGGAACATGGAACAAGGAACACAGAACATGGAACAAGGAACATGGAACATGGAACAAGGAACATGAAACTTGGAACATAGAACATGGAGCATGGAACATGGAACATAGAACATGGAACATGGAACATAGATATTGGAACATAGAAAATGGAACCTGGAACATGGAACATAGAACATAAGAACATGGAACATAGAGCATGGAACATGGAACATGGAACAAGGAACACAGAACATGGAACAAGGAACATGGAACATGGAACAAGGAACATGGAACTTGGAACACGGAACAAAGAACAGAGAACATAGAGCATGGAACATAGGACATGGAACATGGAAAATGGAACATGGAACATGGAACATGGAACATTGACCATGGAGCATGGAACATAAACCATGGAACATGGAACATGGAACATAGAACATGGAACATAGAACATAGAACATGGAACATGGAACATGGAACATGGAACATGGAACATGGAACATGGAACATGAAACAAGGAACATGGAACATAGAAATTGGAACATGGAACATGGAACATGGAACATTGACCATGGAGCATGGAACATAAACCATGGAACATGGAACATGGAACATAGAACATGGAACATAGAACATAGAACATGGAACATGGAACCTGGAACATGGAACATAGAACATAAGAACATGGAACATAGAGCATGGAACATGGAACATGGAACAAGGAACACAGAACATGGAACAAGGAACATGGAACAAGGAACAAGGAACATGGAACTTGGAACATGGAACAAAGAACAGGGAACATAGAGCATGGAACATAGGACATGGAACATGGAACATGGAACATGGAACATGGAACATTGACCATGGAGCATGGAACATGGACCATGGAACATGGAACATTGAACATGGAACATGGAACATGGAACATGGAACATGGAACATGGACCATAGAACATGGAACATGTAACATGGAACATGGAACATAGAACATAGAACATGGAACATAAAACATGAAACTTGGAACAAAGAACCGGGAACATAGAACATAGAGCATGGAACATAGGACATGGAACATGGAACATGGAACATGGAACATGGAACATTGACCATGGAACATGGAACATGGAACATGGACCATAGAACATGGAACATGGACCATGGAACATAGAACATGGACCATGGAACATGGAACATGGAACATGGACCATGGAACATGAAACATGGACCATGGAACATGAAACATGGAACATAGAACATGGAACTTGGAACATGGAACATGCAACATGGAACATGGAACATGGACCATAGATCATGGAACATGGAACATGGAACATGGAACATGAAACATTGAAAATGGAACATGGAACATAGAGCATGGAACATAGAACATGGAACATAGAACATAGAGCATTGACCATAGGACATGGAACATGGAACATGGAACATGGAACATGGAACATGGAACATGGAACATGGAACATGGAACATGGAACATGGAACATGGAACATGGAACATGGAACATCGAACAAGAAACACGGAACATGGAACAAGGACAAAGAGCATTGACCATGGAACATGGAACAAGGAACATGGAACATGGAACAAGGAACATGGAACAAAGAACAGGGAACATAGAGCATGGAACATAGGACATGGAACATGGAACATGGAACATGGAACATGGAACATGGAACATTGACCATGGAGCATGGAACATGGACCATGGAACATGGAACATGGAACATGGAACATGGAACATGGGACATTGAACATGGAACATGGAACATGGAACATGGAACATAGAGCATGGAACATAGAACATGGAACATAGAACATAGAGCATTGACCATAGGACATGGAACATGGAACATGGAACATGGAACGTGGAACATGGAACATGGAACAAGAAACACAGAACTTGGAACAAGGAACATAGAGCATTGACCATGGAACATGGAACAAGGAACATGGAACATGGAACATGGAACATGGAACATGGAACAAGGAACATGGATCATAAAACATGAAACTTTGAACAAAGAACATGGAACTTGGAACATGGAACATGGAACATTGAACATGGAAAATGGAACATGGAACATAGAGCATGGAACATAGAACATAGAGCATTGACCATAGGACATGAAACATGGAACATGGAACATGGAACATGGAACATGGAACATAAAACATGAAACTTGGAACAAAGAACAGGGAACATAGAACATAGAGCATGGAACATAGGACATGGAACATGGAACATGGAACATGGAACATGGAACATGGAACATGGAACATGGAACATTGACCATGGAACATGGAACATGGAACATGGACCATGGAACATGGAACATGGACCATGGAACATAGAACATGGACCATGGAACATGGAACATGGAACATGGACCATGGAACATGAAACATGGACCATGGAACATGGAACATGGAACATGGAACATGGAACATGGAACTTGGAACATGGAACATGCAACATGGAACATGGAACATGGACCATAGATCATGGAACATGGAACATGGAACATGGAACATGGAACATGAAACATTGAACATGGAACATGGAACATAGAACATGGAACATGGAACATAAAACATGGAACATGGAACATAAAACATGGAACATGGAACATGGAACAAGGAACATGGAACATAGAACATGGAACATAAAACATAGAGCATTGACCATAGGATATGGAACATGGAACATGGAACATGGAACATGGAACATGGAACAAGAAACACGGAACATAGAACAAGGAGAAAGGGCATTGACCGTGGAACATGGAACAAGGAACATGGAATATGGAACAAGGAACATGGAACATACAGCATGGAACATGGAACATAGAACATGGAACATGGAACATGAAACATGGAACATGGAACATGGAACATGGAACAAGGAACATGGAACATGGAACATGGAACATGGGACATGGGACATGGACCATTGAACATGGAACATGGAACATGGAACATTGACCATGGAACATGGAACATGGAACATGGAACATTGACCATGAAACATGGAACATGGAACATGGAACATGGAACAAGAAACACGGAACATAGAACAAGGAGAAAATGCATTGACCGTGGAACATGGAACATGGAACATGGAACATGGAACAAGGAACATGGAACATAGAACATGGAACATAGAACATAGTGCATGGAACATAGAACATGGAACAAGGAACACAGAACATGGAACAAGGAACATGGAATATGGAACAAGGAACATGGAACATGGAACAAGGAACATGGAACTTGGAACATAGAACATGGAACATGGAACATGGAACATGGAACATCGAACATGGAACATGGAACAAGGAACAAGGAACATGGAACATGGAACATGGAACATGGAACATGGAACATGGAACATGGACCACGGAACATTGAACATGGACCATGGAACATGGAACATGGGACATGGAACTTGGAACATGGAACATGGAACATGGAACATGGAACATGGAACATGGGACATGGGACATAAACCATTGAACATGGAACATGGAACATGGAACATTGACCATGGAACATGGAACATGGAACATGGAACATTGACCATGAAACATGGAACATGGAACATGGACCATGGAACATGGAACATGGACCATGGAACATGGAGCATGGACCATGGAACATGGAACATGGAACATGGAACATGGAACATTAAACATGGACCATGGAACATGGAACATGGAACATGGAACATGGACCATGGAACATGGAACATGGAACATGAACATGGAACATGGAACATGGAACATGGAACATGCAACATGGAACATGCAACATGGAACATGGACCATTGAACATGGAACATGGAACATGGAACATGGAACATGGAACATGGAACATGGAACATGGAACATGGAACATGGAACATGGAACATGGAACATGGAACATGGAACATGGAACATGGAACATGGAAAATGGAACATGGAACATGGAACAAGGAACATGGAACATGAAACATGGAACATGGACCATGGAACATGGAACATAGAACATGGAACATGGAACATGGAACATAGAACATGGAACATGGAACATGAAACATGGAACATGGAACATGGAACAAGGAACATGGAACATAGAACATGGAACATGGAACATAGAGCATGGAACATGGAACATCGAACATTGAACATAGAACGTGCAACAAGGAACATAGAACATGGAACAAGGAACATGGAACATGGAGCATGAAACATGGAACATGGAACATGGACCATGGAACATGGAACATGGAACATGCAACATGGAATATGGGACATAGACCATTGAACATGAAACATAGAACATGGAACATAGAGCATGGAACATAGAACATGGAACATAGAACATAGAGCATTGACCATAGGACATGGAACACGGAACATGGAACATGGAACATAGAACATGGAACATGGGACATGGAACATTGACCATGGAAAATGGAACATGGAACATGGAACATGGAACATGGAACATGGAACATGGAACATGGAACATGGAACATGGAACATGGAACATGGAACATGGAACATGGAACATGGAACATGGAACATGGGACATGGAACATGGAACATGGAACATGGAACATGGAACATGCAACATGGAATATGGAACATGAACCATTGAACATGAAACATGGAACATTGAACATGGAACATGGAACATGGAACATGGAACATTGAACATAAAACATGGAACATGGAACATAGAGCATGGAACATAGAACATGGAACATAGAACATAGAGCATTGACCATAGGACATGGAACATGGAACATGGAACATGGAACATGGAACATGGAACATGGAACATAGAACATAGAGCATTGACCATAGGACATGGAACACGGAACATGGAACATGGAACATGGAACATGGAACATGGAACATAGAACATGGAACATGGAACATGGAACATAGAACATGGAACATGGAACATGAAACATGGAACATGGAACATGGAACATGGAACATGGAACATGGACCACGGAACATTGAACATGGACCATGGAACATGGAACATGGGACATGGAACTTGGAACATGGAACATGGAACATGGAACATGGAACATGGAACATGGAACATGGAACATGGAACATGGAACATGGAACATGGAACATGGAACATGGAACATGGGACATGGAACATGGAACATGGAACATGGAACATGGAACATGCAACATGGAATATGGAACATGGACCATTGAACATGAAACATGGAACATTGAACATGGAACATGGAACATGGAACATGGAACATTGAACATAAAACATGGAACATGGAACATAGAGCATGGAACATAGAACATGGAACATAGAACATAGAGCATTGACCATAGGACATGGAACATGGAACATGGAACATGGAACATGGAACATGGAACATGGAACATGGAACATGGAACATGGAACATGGAACATGGAACATGGAACAAGAAACACGGAACATAGAACAAGGAGAAAGAGCATTGACCAATATGGAACATGGAACAAGGAACATGGAACATGGAACAAGGAACATGGAACATAGAACATGGAACATAGAACATAGAACATGGAACATGGAACATGGAACATGGAACATGGAACATGGAACATGGAACATGAAACAAGGAACATGGAACATAGAAATTGGAACATGGAACATAGAGCATGGAACATGGAACATGGAACAAGGAACACAGAACATGGAACAAGGAACATGGAACATGGAACAAGGAACATGAAACTTGGAACATAGAACATGGAGCATGGAACATGGAACATAGAACATGGAACATGGAACATAGATATTGGAACATGGAACATAGATATTGGAACATAGAAAATGGAACCTGGAACATGGAACATAGAACATAAGAACATGGAACATAGAGCATGGAACATGGAACATGGAACAAGGAACACAGAACATGGAACAAGGAACATGGAACATGGAACAAGGAACATGGAACTTGGAACACGGAACAAAGAACAGAGAACATAGAGCATGGAACATAGGACATGGAACATGGAAAATGGAACATGGAACATGGAACATTGACCATGGAGCATGGAACATAAACCATGGAACATGGAACATGGAACATAGAACATGGAACATAGAACATAGAACATGGAACATGGAACATGGAACATGGAACATGGAACATGGAACATGGAACATGAAACAAGGAACATGGAACATAGAAATTGGAACATGGAACATAGAGCATGGAACATGGAACATGGAACAAGGAACACAGAACATGGAACAAGGAAAATGGAACATGTAACAAGGAACATGGAACTTGGAACATAGAACATGGAGCATGGAACATGGAACATAGAACATGGAACATGGAACATAGATATTGGAACATAGAACATGGAACCTGGAACATGGAACATAGAACATAAGAACATGGAAAATAGAGCATGGAACATGGAACATGAAACAAGGAACATGGAACATGGAACATGGAACATGGACCATGGAACATTGAACATGGACCATGGAACATGGAACATGGGACATGGAACTTGGAACATGGAACATGGAACATGGAACATGGAACATGGAACATGGGACATGGGACATGGACCATTGAACATGGAACATGGAACATGGAACATTGACCATGGAACATGGAACATGGAACATGGAACATTGACCATGAAACATGGAACATGGAACATGGACCATGGAACATGGAACATGGACCATGGAACATGGAGCATGGACCATGGAACATGGAACATGGAACATGGAACATGGAACATTAAACATGGACCATGGAACATGGAACATGGAACATGGACCATGGAACATGGAACATGGAACATGAACATGGAACATGGAACATTGAACATGGAACATGCAACATGGAACATGCAACATGGAACATGGACCATTGAACATGGAACATGGAACATGGAACATGGAACATGGAACATGGAACATGGAACATGGAACATGGAACATGGAACATGGAACATGGAACATGGAACATGGAACATGGAACATGGAACATGGAACATGGAACATGGAACATGGAACATGGAACATGGAACATGGAACATGGAACATGGAACATGGAACATGGAACATGGAACATAGAACATGGAACATGGAACATGGAACATGGAACATGGAAAATGGAACATGGAACATGGAACATGGAACAAGGAACATGGAACATGAAACATGGAACATGGACCATGGAACATGGAACATAGAACATGGAACATGGAACATGGAACATAGAACATGGAACATGGAACATGAAACATGGAACATGGAACATGGAACATGGAACAAGGAACATGGAACATAGAACATGGAACATGGAACATAGAGCATGGAACATGGAACATCGAACATTGAACATAGAACGTGCAACAAGGAACATAGAACATGGAACAAGGAACATGGAACATGGAGCATGAAACATGGAACATGGAACATGGACCATGGAACATGGAACATGGAACATGCAACATGGAATATGGAACATGGACCATTGAACATGAAACATGGAACATGGAACATAGAGCATGGAACATAGAACATGGAACATAGAACATAGAGCATTGACCATAGGACATGGAACACGGAACATGGAACATGGAACATGGAACATGGAACATGGAACATGGACCATGGAACATGAAACATGGACCATGGAACATGAAACATGGAACATGGAACATGGAACTTGGAACATGGAACATGCAACATGGAACATGGAACATGGACCATAGATCATGGAACATGGAACATAAAACATGGAACATGAAACATTGAAAATGGAACATGGAACATAGAGCATGGAACATAGAACATGGAACATAGAACATAGAGCATTGACCATAGGACATGGAACATGGAACATGGAACATGGAACATGGAACATGGAACATGGAACATGGAACATGGAACATGGAACATGGAACATGGAACATGGAACATGGAACATGGAACATGAAACATGGAACATGGAACATCGAACAAGAAACACGGAACATGGAACAAGGACAAAGAGCATTGACCATGGAACATGGAACAAGGAACATGGAACATGGAACAAGGAACATGGAACAAAGAACAGGGAACATAGAGCATGGAACATAGGACATGGAACATGGAACATGGAACATGGAACATGGAACTAGGAACATTGACCATGGAGCATGGAACATGGACCATGGAACATGGAACATGGAACATGGAACATTGAACATGGAACATGGAACATGGAACATGGAACATAGAGCATGGAACATAGAACATGGAACATAGAACATAGAGCATTGACCATAGGACATGGAACATGGAACATGGAACATGGAACGTGGAACATGGAACATGGAACAAGAAACACAGAACTTGGAACAAGGAACATAGAGCATTGACCATGGAACATGGAACAAGGAACATGGAACATGGAACATGGAACATGGAACATGGAACAAGGAACATGGAACATAAAACATGAAACATGGAACAAAGAACATGGAACATGGAACATGGAACATGGAACATTGGACATGGAAAATGGAACATAGAGCATGGAACATAGAACATAGAGCATTGACCATAGGACATGAAACATGGAACATGGAACATGGAACATGGAACATGGAACATAAAACATGAAACTTGGAACAAAGAACAGGGAACATAGAACATAGAGCATGGAACATAGGACATGGAACATGGAACATGGAACATGGAACATGGAACATGGAACATGGAACATGGAACATTGACCATGGAACATGGAACATGGAACATGGACCATGGAACATGGAACATGGACCATGGAACATAGAACATGGACCATGGAACATGGAACATGGAACATGGACCATGGAACATGAAACATGGACCATGGAACATGGAACATGGAACATGGAACATGGAACATGGAACTTGGAACATGGAACATGCAACATGGAACATGGAACATGGACCATAGATCATGGAACATGGAACATGGAACATGGAACATGGAACATGGAACATGAAACATTGAACATGGAACATGGAACATAGAACATGGAACATGGAACATGAAACATGGAACATGGAACATAAAACATGGAACATGGAACATGGAACAAGGAACATGGAACATAGAACATGGAACATAAAACATAGAGCATTGACCATAGGATATGGAACATGGAACATGGAACATGGAACATGGAACATGGAACATGGAACATGGAACAAGAAACACGGAACATAGAACAAGGAGAAAGGGCATTGACCGTGGAACATGGAACAAGGAACATGGAATATGGAACAAGGAACATGGAACATACAGCATGGAACATGGAACATAGAACATGGAACATGGAACATGAAACATGGAACATGGAACATGGAACATGGAACAAGGAACATGGAACATGGAACATGGAACATGGGACATGGGACATGGACCATTGAACATGGAACATGGAACATGGAACATTGACCATGGAACATGGAACATGGAACATGGAACATTGACCATGAAACATGGAACATGGAACATGGAACATGGAACAAGAAACACGGAACATAGAACAAGGAGAAAGGGCATTGACCGTGGAACATGGAACATGGAACATGGAACATGGAACAAGGAACATGGAACATAGAACATGGAACATAGAACATAGTGCATGGAACATAGAACATGGAACAAGGAACACAGAACATGGAACAAGGAACATGGAACATGGAACAAGGAACATGGAACTTGGAACATAGAACATGGAACATGGAACATGGAACATGGAACATCGAACATGGAACATGGAACAAGGAACAAGGAACATGGAACATGGAACATGGAACATGGAACATGGAACATGGAACATGGACCACGGAACATTGAACATGGACCATGGAACATGGAACATGGGACATGGAACTTGGAACATGGAACATGGAACATGGAACATGGAACATGGAACATGGGACATGGACCATTGAACATGGAACATGGAACATGGAACATTGACCATGGAACATGGAACATGGAACATGGAACATTGACCATGAAACATGGAACATGGAACATGGACCATGGAACATGGAACATGGACCATGGAACATGGAGCATAGACCATGGAACATGGAACATGGAACATGGAACATGGAACATTAAACATGGACCATGGAACATGGAACATGGAACATGGAACATGGACCATGGAACATGGAACATGGAACATGAACATGGAACATGGAACATGGAACATGGAACATGCAACATGGAACATGCAACATGGAACATGGACCATTGAACATGGAACATGGAACATGGAACATGGAACATGGAACATGGAACATGGAACATGGAACATGGAACATGGAACATGGAACATGGAACATGGAACATGGAACATGGAACATGGAACATGGAACATGGAACATGGAACATGGAAAATGGAACATGGAACATGGAACAAGGAACATGGAACATGAAACATGGAACATGGACCATGGAACATGGAACATAGAACATGGAACATGGAACATGGAACATAGAACATGGAACATGGAACATGAAACATGGAACATGGAACATGGAACAAGGAACATGGAACATAGAACATGGAACATGGAACATAGAGCATGGAACATGGAACATCGAACATTGAACATAGAACGTGCAACAAGGAACATAGAACATGGAACAAGGAACATGGAACATGGAGCATGAAACATGGAACATGGAACATGGACCATGGAACATGGAACATGGAACATGCAACATGGAATATGGAACATGGACCATTGAACATGAAACATAGAACATGGAACATAGAGCATGGAACATAGAACATGGAACATAGAACATAGAGCATTGACCATAGGACATGGAACACGGAACATGGAACATGGAACATAGAACATGGAACATATGACATGGAACATTGACCATGGAAAATGGAACATGGAACATGGAACATGGAACATGGAACATTGAACATGGAACATGGAACATGGAACATGGAACATGGAACATGGAACATGGAACATGGAACATGGAACATGGAACATGGGACATGGAACATGGAACATGGAACATGGAACATGGAACATGCAACATGGAATATGGAACATGAACCATTGAACATGAAACATGGAACATTGAACATGGAACATGGAACATGGAACATGGAACATTGAACATAAAACATGGAACATGGAACATAGAGCATGGAACATAGAACATGGAACATAGAACATAGAGCATTGACCATAGGACATGGAACATGGAACATGGAACATGGAACATGGAACATGGAACATGGAACATGGAACATAGAACATAGAGCATTGACCATAGGACATGGAACACGGAACATGGAACATGGAACATGGAACATGGAACATGGAACATGGAACATAGAACATGGAACATGGAACATGGAACATAGAACATGGAACATGGAACATGAAACATGGAACATGGAACATGGAACATGGAACATGGAACATGGACCACGGAACATTGAACATGGACCATGGAACATGGAACATGGGACATGGAACTTGGAACATGGAACATGGAACATGGAACATGGAACATGGAACATGGAACATGGAACATGGAACATGGAACATGGAACATGGAACATGGAACATGGGACATGGAACATGGAACATGGAACATGGAACATGGAACATGCAACATGGAATATGGAACATGGACCATTGAACATGAAACATGGAACATTGAACATGGAACATGGAACATGGAACATGGAACATTGAACATAAAACATGGAACATGGAACATTGAACTTAAAACATGGAACATGGAACATAGAGCATGGAACATAGAACATGGAACATAGAACATAGAGCATTGACCATAGGACATGGAACATGGAACATGGAACATGGAACATGGAACATGGAACATGGAACATGGAACATGGAACATGGAACAAGAAACACGGAACATAGAACAAGGAGAAAGAGCATTGACCAATATGGAACATGGAACAAGGAACATGGAACATGGAACAAGGAACATGGAACATAGAACATGGAACATAGAACATAGAACATGGAACATGGAACATGGAACATGGAACATGGAACATGGAACATGGAACATGAAACAAGGAACATGGAACATAGAAATTGGAACATGGAACATAGAGCATGGAACATGGAACATGGAACAAGGAACACAGAACATGGAACAAGGAACATGGAACATGGAACAAGGAACATGAAACTTGGAACATAGAACATGGAGCATGGAACATGGAACATAGAACATGGAACATGGAACATAGATATTGGAACATGGAACATAGATATTGGAACATAGAAAATGGAACCTGGAACATGGAACATAGAACATAAGAACATGGAACATAGAGCATGGAACATGGAACATGGAACAAGGAACACAGAACATGGAACAAGGAACATGGAACATGGAACAAGGAACATGGAACTTGGAACACGGAACAAAGAACAGAGAACATAGAGCATGGAACATAGGACATGGAACATGGAAAATGGAACATGGAACATGGAACATTGACCATGGAGCATGGAACATAAACCATGGAACATGGAACATGGAACATAGAACATGGAACATAGAACATAGAACATGGAACATGGAACATGGAACATGGAACATGGAACATGAAACAAGGAACATGGAACATAGAAATTGGAACATGGAACATAGAGCATGGAACATGGAACATGGAACAAGGAACACAGAACATGGAACAAGGAAAATGGAACATGTAACAAGGAACATGGAACTTGGAACATAGAACATGGAGCATGGAACATGGAACATAGAACATGGAACATGGAACATAGATATTGGAACATAGAACATGGAACCTGGAACATGGAACATAGAACATAAGAACATGGAAAATAGAGCATGGAACATGGAACATGAAACAAGGAACATGGAACATGGAACATGGAACATGGACCACGGAACATTGAACATGGACCATGGAACATGGAACATGGGACATGGAACTTGGAACATGGAACATGGAACATGGAACATGGAACATGGAACATGGGACATGGGACATGGACCATTGAACATGGAACATGGAACATGGAACATTGACCATGGAACATGGAACATGGAACATGGAACATTGACCATGAAACATGGAACAT
This sequence comes from Macrosteles quadrilineatus, assembly GCF_028750875.1. Lineage (NCBI taxonomy): Eukaryota > Metazoa > Arthropoda > Insecta > Hemiptera > Cicadellidae > Macrosteles > Macrosteles quadrilineatus. Next base: position 1,082,744 of record NW_026542631.1, on the reverse strand, counting down.
GGAACATGGACCATGGAACATGGAACATGGACCATGGAACATGGAGCATGGACCATGGAACATGGAACATGGAACATGGAACATGGAACATTAAACATGGACCATGGAACATGGAACATGGAACATGGAACATGGAACATGGAACATGAACATGGAACATGGAACATTGAACATGGAACATGCAACATGGAACATGCAACATGGAACATGGACCATTGAACATGGAACATGGAACATGGAACATGGAACATGGAACATGGAACATGGAACATGGAACATGGAACATGGAACATGAAACATGGAACATGGAACATGGAATATGGAACATGGAACATGGAACATGGAACATGGAACATGGAACATGGAACATGGAACATGGAACATAGAAAAAGTAACATGGAACATGGAACATGGAACAAGGAACATGGAACATGAAACATGGAACATGGACCATGGAACATGGAACATAGAACATGGAACATGGAACATGGAACATAGAACATGGAACATGGAACATGAAACATGGAACATGGAACATGGAACATGGAACAAGGAACATGGAACATAGAACATGGAACATGGAACATAGAGCATGGAACATGGAACATCGAACATTGAACATAGAACGTGCAACAAGGAACATAGAACATGGAACAAGGAACATGGAACATGGAGCATGAAACATGGAACATGGAACATGGACCATGGAACATGGAACATGGAACATGCAACATAGAATATGGAACATGGACCATTGAACATGAAACATGGAACATGGAACATAGAGCATGGAACATAGAACATGGAACATAGAACATAGAGCATTGACCATAGGACATGGAACACGGAACATGGAACATGGAACATGGAACATGGAACATGGAACATGGAACATAGAACATGGAACATGGAACATGGAACATAGAACATGGAACATGGAACATGAAACATGGAACATGGAACATGGAACATGGAACAAGGAACATGCAACATGGAACATGGAACAAGGACCATTGAACATGGAACATGGAACATGGAACATTGACCATGGAACATGGAACATGGAACATGGAACATGGAACATGGAACATGGAACATGGAACATGGAACATGGAACATGGAACATGGAACATGGAACATGGAACATGGAACATGGAACATGGGACATGGAACATAGAACATGGAACATGGAACATGGAACATGCAACATAGAAATATGGAACATGGACCATTGAACATGAAACATGGAACATTGAACATGGAACATGGAACATGGAACATGGAACATTGAACATAAAACATGGAACATGGAACATAGAGCATGGAACATAGAACATGGAACATAGAACATAGAGCATTGACCATAGGACATGGAACATAGAACATGGAACATGGAACATAGAACATAGAGCATTGACCATAGGACATGGAACACGGAACATGGAACATGGAACATGGAACATGGAACATGGAACATAGAACATGGAACATGGAACATGGAACATAGAACATGGAACATGGAACATGAAACATGGAACATGGAACATGGAACATGGAACAAGGAACATGCAACATGGAACATGGAACAAGGACCATTGAACATGGAACATGGAACATGGAACATTGACCATTGAACATGGAACATGGAACATGGAACATTGACCATGGAACATGGAACATGGAACATGGAACATGGAACATGGAACATGGAACATGGAACATGGAACATGGAACATGGAACATGGAACATGGAACATGGAACATGGAACATGGAACATGGGACATGGAACATGGAACATGGAACATGGGGACATGGAACATGCAACATGGAATATGGAACATGGACCATTGAACATGAAACATGGAACATTGAACATGGAACATGGAACATGGAACATGGAACATTGAACATAAAACATGGAACATGGAACATAGAGCATGGAACATAGAACATGGAACATAGAACATAGAGCATTGACCATAGGACATGGAACATGGAACATGGAACATGGAACATGGAACATGGAACATGGAACATGGAACATGGAACATGGAACAAGAAACACGGAACATAGAACAAGGAGAAAGAGCATTGACCAATATGGAACATGGAACAAGGAACATGGAACATGGAACAAGGAACATGGAACATAGAACATGGAACATAGAACATAGAACATGGAACATGGAACATGGAACATGGAACATGGAACATGGAACATGGAACATGGAACTTGAACAATGAACATGGAACATAGAAATTGGAACATGGAACAAAGAACATGGAACATGGAACATGGAACAAGGAACACAGAACATGGAACAAGGAACATGGAACATGGAACAAGGAACATGAAACTTGGAACATAGAACATGGAGCATGGAACATGGAACATAGAACATGGAACATGGAACATAGATATTGGAACATAGAAAATGGAACCTGGAACATGGAACATAGAACATAAGAACATGGAACATAGAGCATGGAACATGGAACATGGAACAAGGAACACAGAACATGGAACAAGGAACATGGAACATGGAACAAGGAACATGGAACTTGGAACACGGAACAAAGAACAGAGAACATAGAGCATGGAACATAGGACATGGAACATGGAAAATGGAACATGGAACATGGAACATTGACCATGGAGCATGGAACATAAACCATGGAACATGGAACATGGAACATAGAACATGGAACATAGAACATAGAACATGGAACATGGAACATGGAACATGGAACATGGAACATGGAACATGGAACATGAAACAAGGAACATGGAACATAGAAATTGGAACATGGAACATAGAGCATGGAACATGGAACATGGAACAAGGAACACAGAACATGGAACAAGGAAAATGGAACATGTAACAAGGAACATGGAACTTGGAACATAGAACATGGAGCATGGAACATGGAACATAGAACATGGAACATGGAACATAGATATTGGAACATAGAACATGGAACCTGGAACATGGAACATAGAACATAAGAACATGGAAAATAGAGCATGGAACATGGAACATGGAACAAGGAACACAGAACATGGAACAAGGAACATGGAACAAGGAACAAGGAACATGGAACTTGGAACATGGAACAAAGAACAGGGAACATAGAGCATGGAACATAGGACATGGAACATGGAACATGGAACATGGAACATGGAACATTAACCATGGAGCATGGAACATGGACCATGGAACATGGAACATTGAACATGGAACATGGAACATGGAACATGGAACATGGACCATAGAACATGGAACATGTAACATGGAACATGGAACATAGAACATGGAACATGGAACATAAAACATGAAACTTGGAACAAAGAACAGGGAACATAGAACATAGAGCATGGAACATAGGACATGGAACATGGAACATGGAACATGGAACATGGAACATTGACCATGGAACATGGAACATGGAACATGGACCATAGAACATGGAACATGGACCATGGAACATAGAAGATGGACCATGGAACATGGAACATGGAACATGGACCATGGAACATGAAACATGGACCATGGAACATGAAACATGGAACATGGAACATGGAACTTGGAACATGGAACATGCAACATGGAACATGGAACATGGACCATAGATCATGGAACATGGAACATGGAACATGGAACATAAAACATTGAAAATGGAACATGGAACATAGAGCATGGAACATAGAACATGGAACATAGAACATAGAGCATTGACCATAGGACATGGAACATGGAACATGGAACATGGAACATGGAACATGGAACATGGAACATGGAACATGGAACATGGAACATGGAACATGGAACATCGAACAAGAAACACGGAACATGGAACAAGGACAAAGAGCATTGACCATGGAACATTGAACAAGGAACATGGAACATGGAACAAGGAACATGGAACAAAGAACAGGGAACATAGAGCATGGAACATAGGACATGGAACATGGAACATGGAACATGGAACATGGAACATGGAACATTGACCATGGAGCATGGAACATGGACCATGGAACATGGAACATGGAACATGGAACATGGAACATGGAACATTGAACATGGAACATGGAACATGGAACATGGAACATAGAGCATGGAACATAGAACATGGAACATAGAACATAGAGCATTGACCATAGGACATGGAACATGGAACATGGAACATGGAACGTGGAACATGGAACATGGAACAAGAAACACAGAACTTGGAACAAGGAACATAGAGCATTGACCATGGAACATGGAACAAGGAACATGGAACATGGAACATGGAACATGGAACATGGAACAAGGAACATGGAACATAAAACATGAAACATGGAACAAAGAACATGGAACATGGAACATGGAACATGGAACATTGAACATGGAAAATGGAACATGGAACATAGAGCATGGAACATAGAACATAGAGCATTGACCATAGGACATGAAACATGGAACATGGAACATGGAACATGGAACATGGAACATAAAACATGAAACTTGGAACAAAGAACAGGGAACATAGAACATAGAGCATGGAACATAGGACATGGAACATGGAACATGGAACATGGAACATGGAACATGGAACATGGAACATGGAACATTGACCATGGAACATGGAACATGGAACATGGAACATAGAACATGGAACATGGAACATGGAACATAGAACATGGAACATGGAACATGAAACATGGAACATGGAACATGGAACATGGAACAAGGAACATGCAACATGGAACATGGAACAAGGACCATTGAACATGGAACATGGAACATGGAACATTGACCATTGAACATGGAACATGGAACATGGAACATTGACCATGGAACATGGAACATGGAACATGGAACAAGGAACATGCAACATGGAACATGGAACAAGGACCATTGAACATGGAACATGGAACATGGAACATTGACCATTGAACATGGAACATGGAACATGGAACATTGACCATGGAACATGGAACATGGAACATGGAACATGGAACATGGAACATGGAACATGGAACATGGAACATGGAACATGGAACATGGAACATGGAACATGGAACATAGAACATGGAACATGGAACATGGAACATGGGACATGGAACATGGAACATGGAACATGGAACATGGAACATGCAACATGGAATATGGAACATGGACCATTGAACATGAAACATGGAACATTGAACATGGAACATGGAACATGGAACATGGAACATTGAACATAAAACATGGAACATGGAACATAGAGCATGGAACATAGAACATGGAACATAGAACATAGAGCATTGACCATAGGACATGGAACATGGAACATGGAACATGGAACATGGAACATGGAACAAGAAACACGGAACATAGAACAAGGAGAAAGAGCATTGACCAATATGGAACATGGAACAAGGAACATGGAACATGGAACAAGGAACATGGAACATAGAACATGGAACATAGAACATAGAACATGGAACATGGAACATGGAACATGGAACATGGAACATGGAACATGGAACATGGAACATGAACAATGAACATGGAACATAGAAATTGGAACATGGAACAAAGAGCATGGAACATGGAACATGGAACAAGGAACACAGAACATGGAACAAGGAACATGGAACATGGAACAAGGAACATGAAACTTGGAACATAGAACATGGAGCATGGAACATGGAACATAGAACATGGAACATGGAACATAGATATTGGAACATAGAAAATGGAACCTGGAACATGGAACATAGAACATAAGAACATGGAACATAGAGCATGGAACATGGAACATGGAACAAGGAACACAGAACATGGAACAAGGAACATGGAACATGGAACAAGGAACATGGAACTTGGAACACGGAACAAAGAACAGAGAACATAGAGCATGGAACATAGGACATGGAACATGGAAAATGGAACATGGAACATGGAACATTGACCATGGAGCATGGAACATAAACCATGGAACATGGAACATGGAACATAGAACATGGAACATAGAACATAGAACATGGAACATGGAACATGGAACATGGAACATGGAACATGGAACATGAAACACGGAACATGGAACATAGAAATTGGAACATGGAACATAGAGCATGGAACATGGAACATGGAACAAGGAACACAGAACATGGAACAAGGAAAATGGAACATGTAACAAGGAACATGGAACTTGGAACATAGAACATGGAGCATGGAACATGGAACATAAAACATGGAACATGGAACATAGATATTGGAACATAGAACATGGAACCTGGAACATGGAACATAGAACATAAGAACATGGAAAATAGAGCATGGAACATGGAACATGGAACAAGGAACACAGAACATGGAACAAGGAACATGGAACAAGGAACAAGGAACATGGAACTTGGAACATGGAACAAAGAACAGGGAACATAGAGCATGGAACATAGGACATGGAACATGGAACATGGAACATGGAACATGGAACATTGACCATGGAGCATGGAACATGGACCATGGAACATGGAACATTGAACATGGAACATGGAACATGGAACATGGAACATGGAACATGGACCATAGAACATGGAACATGTAACATGGAACATGGAACATAGAACATGGAACATGGAACATAAAACATGAAACTTGAAACAAAGAACAGGGAACATAGAACATAGAGCATGGAACATAGGACATGGAACATGGAACATGGAACATGGAACATGGAACATTGACCATGGAACATGGAACATGAAACATGGACCATAGAACATGGAACATGGACCATGGAACATAGAACATGGACCATGGAACATGGAACATGGAACATGGACCATGGAACATGAAACATGGACCATGGAACATGAAACATGGAACATGGAACATGGAACTTGGAACATGGAACATGCAACATGGAACATGGAACATGGACCATAGATCATGGAACATGGAACATGGAACATGGAACATGAAACATTGAAAATGGAACATGGAACATAGAGCATGGAACATAGAACATGGAACATAGAACATAGAGCATTGACCATAGGACATGGAACATGGAACATGGAACATGGACATGGAACATGGAACATGGAACATGGAACATGGAACATGGAACATGGAACATGGAACATGGAACATCGAACAAGAAACACGGAACATGGAACAAGGACAAAGAGCATTGACCATGGAACATTGAACAAGGAACATGGAACATGGAACAAGGAACATGGAACAAAGAACAGGGAACATAGAGCATGGAACATAGGACATGGAACATGGAACATGGAACATGGAACATGGAACATGGAACATTGACCATGGAGCATGGAACATGGACCATGGAACATGGAACATGGAACATGGAACATGGAACATGGAACATTGAACATGGAACATGGAACATGGAACATGGAACATAGAGCATGGAACATAAAACATGGAACATAGAACATAGAGCATTGACCATAGGACATGGAACATGGAACATGGAACATGGAACGTGGAACATGGAACATGGAACAAGAAACACAGAACTTGGAACAAGGAACATAGAGCATTGACCATGGAACATGGAACAAGGAACATGGAACATGGAACATGGAACATGGAACATGGAACAAGGAACATGGAACAAAGAACATGGAACATGGAACATGGAACATGGAACATGGAACATAAAACATGAAACTTGGAACAAAGAACAGGGAACATAGAACATAGAGCATGGAACATAGGACATGGAACATGGAACATAGAACATGGAACATGGAACATGGAACATGGAACATGGAACATGGAACATGGAACATTGACCATGGAACATGGAACATGGAACATGGACCATGGAACATGGAACATGGACCATGGAACATAGAACATGGACCATGGAACATGGAACATGGAACATGGACCATGGAACATGAAACATGGACCATGGAACATGGAACATGGAACATGGAACATGGAACATGGAACTTGGAACATGGAACATGCAACATGGAACATGGAACATGGACCATAGATCATGGAACATGGAACATGGAACATGGAACATGGAACATGGAACATGAAACATTGAACATGGAACATGGAACATAGAACATGGAACATGGAACATGAAACATGGAACATGGAACATGGAACATGGAACATGGAACATGGAACAAGGAACATGGAACATAGAACATGGAACATAAAACATAGAGCATTGACCATAGGATATGGAACATGGAACATGGAACATGGAACATGGAGCATGGAACAAGAAACACGGAACATAGAACAAGGAGAAAGGGCATTGACCGTGGAACATGGAACAAGGAACATGGAATATGGAACAAGGAACATGGAACATACAGCATGGAACATGGAACATAGAACATGGAACATGGAACATGAAACATGGAACATGGAACATGGAACATGGAACAAGGAACATGGAACATGGAACATGGAACATGGGACATGGGACATGGACCATTGAACATGGAACATGGAACATGGAACATTGACCATGGAACATGAAACATGGAACATGGAACATTGACCATGAAACATGGAACATGGAACATGGAACATGGAACAAGAAACACGGAACATAGAACAAGGAGAAAGGGCATTGACCGTGGAACATGGAACATGGAACATGGAACATGGAACAAGGAACATGGAACATAGAACATGGAACATAGAACATAGTGCATGGAACATAGAACATGGAACAAGGAACACAGAACATGGAACAAGGAACATGGAACATGGAACAAGGAACATGGAACTTGGAACATAGAACATGGATCATGGAACATGGAACATGGAACATCGAACATGGAACATGGAACAAGGAACAAGGAACATGGAACATGGAACATGGAACATGGAACATGGAACATGGACCACGGAACATTGAACATGGACCATGGAACATGGAACATGGGACATGGAACTTGGAACATGGAACATAGAACATGGAACATGGAACATGGAACATGGGACATGGGACATGGACCATTGAACATGGAACATGGAACATGGAACATTGACCATGGAACATGGAACATGGAACATTGACCATGAAACATGGAACATGGAACATGGACCATGGAACATGGAACATGGACCATGGAACATGGAGCATGGACCATGGAACATGGAACATGGAACATGGAACATGGAACATTAAACATGGACCATGGAACATGGAACATGGAACATGGAACATGGACCATGGAACATGGAACATGGAACATGAACATGGAACATGGAACATGGAACATGGAACATGCAACATGGAACATGCAACATGGAACATGGACCATTGAACATGGAACATGGAACATGGAACATGGAACATGGAACATGGAACATGGAACATGGAACATGGAACATGGAACATGGAACATGGAACATGGAACATGGAACATGGAACATGGAACATGGAACATGGAACATGGAACATGGAAAATGGAACATGGAACATGGAACAAGGAACATGGAACATGAAACATGGAACATGGACCATGGAACATGGAACATAGAACATGGAACATGGAACATGGAACATAGAACATGGAACATGGAACATGAAACATGGAACATGGAACATGGAACAAGGAACATGGAACATAGAACATGGAACATGGAACATAGAGCATGGAACATGGAACATCGAACATTGAACATAGAACGTGCAACAAGGAACATAGAACATGGAACAAGGAACATGGAACATGGAGCATGAAACATGGAACATGGAACATGGACCATGGAACATGGAACATGGAACATGCAACATGGAATATGGAACATGGACCATTGAACATGAAACATAGAACATGGAACATAGAGCATGGAACATAGAACATGGAACATAGAACATAGAGCATTGACCATAGGACATGGAACACGGAACATGGAACATGGAACATAGAACATGGAACATGGGACATGGAACATTGACCATGGAAAATGGAACATGGAACATGGAACATGGAACATGGAACATGGAACATGGAACATGGAACATGGAACATTGACCATGGAAAATGGAACATGGAACATGGAACATGGAACATGGAACATACAACATGGAATATGGAACATGGACCATTGAACATGAAACATGGAACATTGAACATGGAACATGGAACATGGAACATGGAACATTGAACATAAAACATGGAACATGGAACATAGAGCATGGAACATAGAACATGGAACATAGAACATAGAGCATTGACCATAGGACATGGAACATGGAACATGGAACATGGAACATGGAACATGGAACATGGAACATGGAACATGGAACATGGAACATAGAACATAGAGCATTGACCATAGGACATGGAACACGGAACATGGAACATGGAACATGGAACATGGAACATGGAACATAGAACATGGAACATGGAACATGGAACATAGAACATGGAACATGGAACATGAAACATGGAACATGGAACATGGAACATGGAACATGGAACATGGACCACGGAACATTGAACATGGACCATGGAACATGGAACATGGGACATGGAACTTGGAACATGGAACATGGAACATGGAACATGGAACATGGAACATGGAACATGGAACATGGAACATGGAACATGGAACATGGAACATGGGACATGGAACATGGAACATGGAACATGGAACATGGAACATGCAACATGGAATATGGAACATGGACCATTGAACATGAAACATGGAACATTGAACATGGAACATGGAACATGGAACATGGAACATTGAACATAAAACATGGAACATGGAACATAGAGCATGGAACATAGAACATGGAACATAGAACATAGAGCATTGACCATAGGACATGGAACATGGAACATGGAACATGGAACATGGAACATGGAACATGGAACAAGAAACACGGAACATAGAACAAGGAGAAAGAGCATTGACCAATATGGAACATGGAACAAGGAACATGGAACATGGAACAAGGAACATGGAACATAGAACATGGAACATAGAACATAGAACATGGAACATGGAACATGGAACATGGAACATGGAACATGGAACATGGAACATGAAACAAGGAACATGGAACATAGAAATTGGAACATGGAACATAGAGCATGGAACATGGAACATGGAACAAGGAACACAGAACATGGAACAAGGAACATGGAACATGGAACAAGGAACATGAAACTTGGAACATAGAACATGGAGCATGGAACATGGAACATAGAACATGGAACATGGAACATAGATATTGGAACATGGAACATAGATATTGGAACATAGAAAATGGAACCTGGAACATGGAACATAGAACATAAGAACATGGAACATAGAGCATGGAACATGGAACATGGAACAAGGAACACAGAACATGGAACAAGGAACATGGAACATGGAACAAGGAACATGGAACTTGGAACACGGAACAAAGAACAGAGAACATAGAGCATGGAACATAGGACATGGAACATAGAAAATGGAACATGGAACATGGAACATTGACCATGGAGCATGGAACATAAACCATGGAACATGGAACATGGAACATAGAACATGGAACATAGAACATAGAACATGGAACATGGAACATGGAACATGGAACATGGAACATGGAACATGGAACATGAAACAAGGAACATGGAACATAGAAATTGGAACATGGAACATAGAGCATGGAACATGGAACATGGAACAAGGAACACAGAACATGGAACAAGGAAAATGGAACATGTAACAAGGAACATGGAACTTGGAACATAGAACATGGAGCATGGAACATGGAACATAGAACATGGAACATGGAACATAGATATTGGAACATAGAACATGGAACCTGGAACATGGAACATAGAACATAAGAACATGGAAAATAGAGCATGGAACATGGAACATGAAACAAGGAACACAGAACATGGAACAAGGAACATGGAACAAGGAACAAGGAACATGGAACTTGGAACATGGAACATGGAACAAAGAACAGGGAACATAGAGCATGGAACATAGGACATGGAACATGGAACATGGAACATGGAACATGGAACATTGACCATGGAGCATGGAACATGGACCATGGAACATGGAACATTGAACATGGAACATGGAACATGGAACATGGAACATGGAACATGGACCATAGAACATGGAACATGTAACATGGAACATGGAACATAGAACATGGAACATGGAACATAAAACATGAAACTTGGAACAAAGAACAGGGAACATAGAACATAGAGCATGGAACATAGGACATGGAACATGGAACATGGAACATGGAACATGGAACATTGACCATGGAACATGGAACATGGAACATGGACCATAGAACATGGAACATGGACCATGGAACATAGAACATGGACCATGGAACATGGAACATGGAACATGGACCATGGAACATGAAACATGGACCATGGAACATGAAACATGGAACATGGAACATGGAACTTGGAACATGGAACATGCAACATGGAACATGGAACATGGACCATAGACCATAGATCATGGAACATGGAACATGGAACATGGAACATGAAACATTGAAAATAGAACATGGAACATAGAGCATGGAACATAGAACATGGAACATAGAACATAGAGCATTGACCATAGGACATGGAACATGGAACATGGAACATGGAACATGGAACATGGAACATGGAACATGGAACATGGAACATGGAACATGGAACATGGAACATCGAACAAGAAACACGGAACATGGAACAAGGACAAAGAGCATTGACCATGGAACATGGAACAAGGAACATGGAACATGGAACAAGGAACATGGAACAAAGAACAGGGAACATAGAGCATGGAACATAGGACATGGAACATGGAACATGGAACATGGAACATGGAACATGGAACATTGACCATGGAGCATGGAACATGGACCATGGAACATGGAACATGGAACATGGAACATGGAACATGGAACATTGAACATGGAACATGGAACATGGAACATGGAACATAGAGCATGGAACATAGAACATGGAACATAGAACATAGAGCATTGACCATAGGACATGGAACATGGAACATGGAACATGGAACGTGGAACATGGAACATGGAACAAGAAACACAGAACTTGGAACAAGGAACATAGAGCATTGACCATGGAACATGGAACAAGGAACATGAAACATGGAACATGGAACATGGAACAAGGAACATGGAACATAAATTATGAAACATGGAACAAAGAACATGGAACATGGAACATGGAACATGGAACATGGAACATTGAACATGGAAAATGGAACATGGAACATAGAGCATGGAACATAGAACATAGAGTATTGACCATAGGACATGAAACATGGAACATGGAACATGGAACATGGAGCATGGAACATAAAACATGAAACTTGGAACAAAGAACAGGGAACATAGAACATGGACCATGGAACATGGAACATGGAACATGGAACATGGAACAAGGAACATGGAACATAGAACATGGACCATGGAACATGGAACATGGAACATTGACCATGGAACATGGAACATGGAACATGGACCATGAAACATGGAACATGGACCATGGAACATAGAACATGGACCATGGAACATGGAACATGGAACATGGACCATGGAACATGAAACATGGACCATGGAACATGGACCATGGAACATAGAACATGGACCATGGAACATGGAACATGGAACATTGACCATGGAACATGGAACATGGAACATGGACCATGAAACATGGAACATGGACCATGGAACATAGAACATGGACCATGGAACATGGAACATGGAACATGGACCATGGAACATGAAACATGGACCATGGAACATGGAACATGGAACATGGAACATGTACCATGGAACTTGGAACATGGAACATGCAACATGGAACATGGAACATGGACCATAGATCATGGAACATGGAACATGGAACATGGAACATGGAACATGGAACATGAAACATTGAACATGGAACATGGAACATAGAACATGGAACATGGAACATGAAACATGGAACATGGAACATTGACCATGAAACATGGAACATGGAACATGGACCATGGAACATAGAACATGGACCATGGAACATGGAGCATGGACCATGGAACATGGAACATGGAACATGAAACATGGGCCATGGACCATGGAACATGGAACATGGAACATGGAACATGGACCATGGATCATGGAACATGGAACATGGAACATGGAACATGGAACATGCAACATGGAACATGCAACATGGAATATGGACCATTGAACATGGAACATTGAACATGGAACATGGAACATGGAACATGGAACATGGAACATGGAACATGGAACATGGAACATGGAACATGGAACAAGGAACATGGAACATAGAGCATGGAACATGGAACATGGAACATGGAACATGGAACATGAAACATGGAACATGGAACATGGAACATGGAACAAGGAACATAGAACATGGAACATGGAACATAGAGCATGGAACATGGAACATGGAACAAGGAACACAGAACATGGAACAAGGAACATGGAACATGTAAACAAGGAACATGGAACTTGGAACATAGAACATGGAGCATGGAACATGGAACATAGAACATGGAACATGGAACATGGAACATGGAACAAGGAACATGGAACATAGAACATGGAACATGGAACATAGAGCATGGAACATGGAACATCGAACATTGAACATAGAACGTGCAACAAGGAACATAGAACATGGAACAAGGAACATGGAATATGGAGCATGGAACATGGAACATGGAACATGGACAATGGAACATGGACCATGGAACATGGAACATGGATTATAAAACATGGAACATGGAACATGGAACATGGAACATTTAACATGGAACATGGAACATGGAACATGCAACATGGAACATGGAACAAGGACCATTGAACATGGAACATGGAACATGGAACATTGACCATGGAACATGGAAAATGGAACATGGAACATGGAACATGGAACATGGAACATGGAACATGGAACATGGAACATGGAACATGGAACATGGAACATGGAACATGGAACATGGAACATGGAACATGGAACATGGAACATGGAACATGGAACATGGGACATGGAACATGGAACATGGAACATGGAACATGCAACATGGAATATGGAACATGGACCATTGAACATGAAACATGGAACACGGAACATGGAACATGGAACATGGAACATAGAACATGGAACATTGAACATAAAACATGGAACATGGAACATAGAGCATGGAACATAGAACATGGAACATAGAACATAGAGCATTGACCATAGGACATGGAACATGGAACATGGAACATGGAACATGGAACATGGAACATGGAACATGGAACAAGAAACACGGAACAGAGAACAAGGAGAAAGAGCATTGACCAATATGGAACATGGAACAAGGAACATGGAACATGGAACAAGGAACATGGAACATAGAACATGGAACAAGGAACATGGAACTTGGAACATGGAACAAAGAACAGGGAACATAGAGCATGGAACATAGGACATGGAACATGGAACATTGACCATGGAGCATGGAACATGGACCATGGAACATGGAACATTGAACATGGAACATGGAACATGGAACATGGAACATGGAACATGGAACATGGACCATAGAACATGGAACATGTAACATGGAACATGGAACATAGAACATGGAACATGGAACATGGAACATGGAACATGGAACATGGAACATGGAACATTGAACATGGAACATGGAACATGGAACATGGAACATAGAGCATGGAACATAGAACATGGAACATAGAACATAGAGCATTGACCATAGGACATGGAACATGGAACATGGAACATGGAACATGGATCAAGGAACATGGAACATAAAACATGAAACATGGAACAAAGAACATGGAACATGGAACATGAAACATGGAACATTGAACATGGAAAATGGAACATGGAACATAGAGCATGGAACATAGAACATAGAGCATTGACCATAGGACATGAAACATGGAACATGGAACATGGAACATGGAACATGGAACATAAAACATGAAACTTGGAACAAAGAACAGGGAACATAGAACATAGAGCATGGAACATAGGACATGGAACATGGAACATGGAACATGGAACATGGAACATTGACCATGGAACATGGAACATGGAACATGGACCATCGAACATGGAACATGGACCATGGAACAAAGAACATGGACCATGGAACATGGAACATGGAACATGGACCATGGAACATGAAACATGGCCCATGGAACATGGAACATGGAACATGGAACATGGAACATGGAACATGGAACTTGGAACATGGAACATGGACCATAGATCATGGAACATGGAACATGGAACATGGAACATGGAACATGGAACATGGAACATGAAACATTGAACATAGAACATGGAACATAGAGCATGGAACATAGAACATGGAACATAGAACATAGAGCATTGACCATAGGACATGGAACATGGAACATGGAACAAGGAACATGGAACATGGAACAAGGAACATGGAACTTGGAACATGGAACAAAGAACAGGGAACATAGAGCATGGAACATAGGACATGGAACATGGAAAATGGAACATGGAACATGGAACATTGACCATGGAGCATGGAACATGGACCATGGAACATGGAACATGGAACATTGACCATGGAGCATGGAACATGGACCATGGAACATGGAACATGGAACATAGAACATGGAACATAGAACATAGAACATGGAACATGGAACATGGAACATGGAGCATGGAACATGGAACATGGAACATGGAACATGAAACAAGGAACATGGAACATAGAAATTGGAACATGGAACATAGAGCATGGAACATGGAACATAGAACAAGGAACACAGAACATGGAACAAGGAACATGGAACATGGAACAAGGAACATGGAACTTGGAACATAGAACATGGAGCATGGAACATGGAACATAGAACATGGAACATGGAACATAGATATTGGAACATAGATCATGGAACCTGGAACATGGAACATAGAACATAAGAACATGAAAAATAGAGCATGGAACATGGAACATGGAACAAGGAACACAGAACATGGAACAAGGAACATGGAACAAGGAACATGGAACTTGGAACATGGAACAAAGAACAGGGAACATAGAGCATGGAACATAGGACATGGAACATGGAACATGGAACATGGAACATGGAACATTGACCATGGAGCATGGAACATGGACCATGGAACATGGAACATTGAACATGGAACATGGAACATGGAACATGGAACATGGAACATGGAACATGGAACATGGACCATAGAACATGGAACATGTAACATGGAACATGGAACATAGAACATGGAACATGGAACATGGAACATGGAACATGGAACATGGAACATGGAACATGGAACATTGAACATGGAACATGGAACATGGAACATGGAACATAGAGCATAAAACATAGAACATGGAACATAGAACATAGAGCATTGACCATAGGAACATGGAACATGGAACATGGAACATGGAACATGGATCAAGGAACATGGAACATAAAACATGAAACATGGAACAAAGAACATGGAACATGGAACATGGAACATGGAACATTGAACATGGAAAATGGAACATGGAACATAGAGCATGGAACATAGAACATAGAGCATTGACCATAGGACATGAAACATGGAACATGGAACATGGAACATGGAACATGGAACATAAAACATGAAACTTGGAACAAAGAACAGGGAACATAGAACATAGAGCATGGAACATAGGACATGGAACATGGAACATGGAACATGGAACATGGAACATTGACCATGGAACATGGAACATGGAACATGGACCATGGAACATGGAACATGGACCATGGAACATAGAACATGGACCATGGAACATGGAACATGGAACATGGACCATGGAACATGAAACATGGCCCATGGAACATGGAACATGGAACATGGAACATGGAACATGGAACATGGAACTTGGAACATGGAACATGCAACATGGAACATGGAACATGGACCATAGATCATGGAACAGGAAACATGAAACATGGAACATGGAACATGGAACATGAAACATTGAACATAGAACATGGAACATAGAGCATGGAACATAGAACATGGAACATAGAACATAGAGCATTGACCATAGGACATGGAACATGGAACATGGAACATGGAACATGGAACATGGAACATGGAACATGGAACATGGAACATGGAACATGGAACATGGAACATGGAACATGGAACATGGAACATGGAACATGGAACATGGAACATGGAACATCGAACAAGAAACACGGAACATAGAACAAGGACAAAGAGCATTGACCATGGAACATGGAACAAGGAACATGGAACATGGAACAAGGAACATGGAACAAAGAACAGGGAACATAGAGCATGGAACATAGAACATGGAACATGGAACATGGAACATGGAACATGGAACATTGACCATGGAGCATGGAACATGGACCATGGAACATGGAACATGGAACATAGAACATAGAACATGGAACATGGAACATGAAACATGGAACATAAAACATGGAACATAGAACATAGAGCATTGACCATAGGATATGGAACATGGAACATGGAACATGGAACATGGAACATGGAACAAGAAACACGGAACATAGAACAAGGAGAAAGAGCATTGACCAATATGGAACATGGAACAAGGAACATGGAACATGGAACAAGGAACATGGAACATGGAACAAGGAACATGGAACATAGAGCATGGAACATGGAACATAGAACATGGAACATGGAACATGGAACATGGAACATGGAACATGGAACATGGAACATGGAACATGGAACATAGAAAATGGAACATGGAACATGGAACAAGGAACAAGGAACATGGAACAAGGAACATGGAACAAGGAACATGGAACATAGAACATGGAACATGGAACATAGAGCATGGAACATGGAACATCGAACATTGAACATAGAACGTGCAACAAGGAACATAGAACATGGAACAAGGAACATGGAATATGGAGCATGGAACATGGAACATGGAACATGGAACATGGATTATAAAACATGGAACATGGAACATGGAACATGGAACATTTAACATGGAACATGGAACATGGAACATGCAACATGGAACATGGAACAAGGACCATTGAACATGGAACATGGAACATGGAACATTGACCATGGAACATGGAAAATGGAACATGGAACATGGAACATGGAACATGGAACATGGAACATGGAACATGGAACATGGAACATGGAACATGGAACATGGAACATGGAACATGGAACATGGAACATGGAACATGGAACATGGGACATGGAACATGGAACATGGAACATGGAACATGCAACATGGAATATGGAACATGGACCATTGAACATGAAACATGGAACACGGAACATGGAACATGGAACATGGAACATGGAACATGAAACATGGAACATTGAACATAAAACATGGAACATGGAACATAGAGCATGGAACATAGAACATGGAACATAGAACATAGAGCATTGACCATAGGACATGGAACATGGAACATGGAACATGGAACATGGAACATGGAACATGGAACATGGAACAAGAAACACGGAACAGAGAACAAGGAGAAAGAGCATTGACCAATATGGAACATGGAACAAGGAACATGGAACATGGAACAAGGAACATGGAACATAGAACATGGAACATAGAACATAGAACATGGAACATGGAACATGGAACATGGAACATGGAACATGGAACATGGAACATGAAACAAGGAACATGGAACATAGAAATTGGAACATGGAACATAGAGCATGGAACATGGAACATGGAACAAGGAACACAGAACATGGAACAAGGAACATGGAACATGGAACAAGGAACATGGAACTTGGAACATAGATATTGGAACATAGAACATGGAACCTGGAACATAGAACATAAGAACATGGAACATAGAGCATGGAACATGGAACATGGAGCATGGAACATGGAACATAGAACATGGAACATGGAACATAGATATTGGAACATAGAACATGGAACCTGGAACATAGAACATAAGAACATGGAAAATAGAGCATGGAACATGGAACAAGGAACACAGAACATGGAACAAGGAACATGGAACATGGAACAAGGAACATGGAACTTGGAACATGGAACAAAGAACAGGGAACATAGAGCATGGAACATAGGACATGGAACATGGAAAATGGAACATGGAACATGGAACATTGACCATGGAGCATGGAACATGGACCATGGAACATGGAACATGGAACATAGAACGTGGAACATAGAACATAGAACATGGAACATGGAACATGGAACATGGAACATGGAACATGGAACATGGAACATGAAACAAGGAACATGGAACATAGAAATTGGAACATGGAACATAGAGCATGGAACATGGAACATGGAACAAGGAACACAGAACATGGAACAAGGAACATGGAACATGGAACAAGGAACATGGAACTTGGAACATAGAACATGGAGCATGGAACATGGAACATAGAACATGGAACATGGAACATAGATATTGGAACATAGATCATGGAACCTGGAACATGGAACATAGAACATAAGAACATGGAAAATAGAGCATGGAACATGGAACATGGAACAAGGAACACAGAACATGGAACAAGGAACATGGAACAAGGAACATGGAACTTGGAACATGGAACAAAGAACAGGGAACATAGAGCATGGAACATAGGACATGGAACATGGAACATGGAACATGGAACATTGACCATGGAGCATGGAACATGGACCATGGAACATGGAACATTGAACATGGAACATGGAACATGGAACATGGAACATGGAACATGGAACATGGACCATAGAACATGGAACATGTAACATGGAACATGGAACATAGAACATGGAACATGGAACATGGAACATGGAACATGGAACATGGAACATGGAACATGGAACATTGAACATGGAACATGGAACATGGAACATGGAACATAGAGCATGAAACATAGAACATGGAACATAGAACATAGAGCATTGACCATAGGACATGGAACATGGAACATGGAACATGGAACATGGATCAAGGAACATGGAACATAAAACATGAAACATGGAACAAAGAACATGGAACATGGAACATGGAACATTGAACATGGAAAATGGAACATGGAACATAGAGCATGGAACATAGAACATAGAGCATTGACCATAGGACATAAAACATGGAACATGGAACATGGAACATGGAACATGGAACATAAAACATGAAACTTGGAACAAAGAACAGGGAACATAGAACATAGAGCATGGAACATAGGACATGGAACATGGAACATGGAACATGGAACATGGAACATTGACCATGGAACATGGAACATGGAACATGGACCATGGAACATGGAACATGGACCATGGAACATAGAACATGGACCATGGAACATGGAACATGGAACATGGACCATGGAACATGAAACTTGGCCCATGGAACATGGAACATGGAACATGGAACATGGAACATGGAACATGGAACATGGAACTTGGAACATGGAACATGCAACATGGAACATGGAACATGGACCATAGATCATGGAACATGGAACATGGAACATGGAACATGGAACATGGAACATGAAACATTGAACATAGAACATGGAACATAGAGCATGGAACATAGAACATGGAACATAGAACATAGAGCATTGACCATAGGACATGGAACATGGAACATGGAACAAGGAACATGGAACATGGAACAAGGAACATGGAACTTGGAACATGGAACAAAGAACAGGGAACATAGAGCATGGAACATAGGACATGGAACATGGAAAATGGAACATGGAACATGGAACATTGACCATGGAGCATGGAACATGGACCATGGAACATGGAACATGGAACATAGAACATGGAACATAGAACATAGAACATGGAACATGGAACATGGAACATGGAACATGGAACATGGAACATGGAACATGGAACATGAAACAAGGAACATGGAACATAGAAATTGGAACATGGAACATAGAGCATGGAACAAGGAACATAGAACAAGGAACACAGAACATGGAACAAGGAACATGGAACATGGAACAAGGAACATGGAACTTGGAACATAGAACATGGAGCATGGAACATGGAACATAGAACATGGAACATGGAACATAGATATTGGAACATAGATCATGGAACCTGGAACATGGAACATAGAACATAAGAACATGAAAAATAGAGCATGGAACATGGAACATGGAACAAGGAACACAGAACATGGAACAAGGAACATGGAACAAGGAACATGGAACTTGGAACATGGAACAAAGAACAGGGAACATAGAGCATGGAACATAGGACATGGAACATGGAACATGAAACATGGAACATGGAACATTGACCATGGAGCATGGAACATGGACCATGGAACATGGAACATTGAACATGAAACATGGAACATGGAACATGGAACATGGAACATGGAACATGGACCATAGAACATGGAACATGTAACATGGAACATGGAACATAGAACATGGAACATGGAACATGGAACATGGAACATGGAACATGGAACATGGAACATGGAACATTGAACATGGAACATGGAACATGGAACATGGAACATAGAGCATAAAACATAGAACATGGAACATAGAACATAGAGCATTGACCATAGGACATGGAACATGGAACATGGAACATGGAACATGGATCAAGGAACATGGAACATAAAACATGAAACATGGAACAAAGAACATGGAACATGGAACATGGAACATGGAACATTGAACATGGAAAATGGAACATGGAACATAGAGCATGGAACATAGAACATAGAGCATTGACCATAGGACATGAAACATGGAACATGGAACATGGAACATGGAACATGGAACATGGAACATGGAACATAAAACATGAAACTTGGAACAAAGAACAGGGAACATAGAACATAGAGCATGGAACATAGGACATGGAACATGGAACATGGAACATGGAACATGGAACATTGACCATGGAACATGGAACATGGAACATGGACCATGGAACATGGAACATGGACCATGGAACATAGAACATGGACCATGGAACATGGAACATGGAACATGGACCATGGAACATTGAACATGGAAAATGGAACATGGAACATAGAGCATGGAACATAGAACATAGAGCATTGACCATAGGACATGAAACATGGAACATGGAACATGGAAAATGGAACATGGAACATAAAACATGAAACTTGGAACAAAGAACAGGGAACATAGAACATAGAGCATGGAACATAGGACATGGAACATGGAACATGGAACATGGAACATGGAACATTGACCATGGAACATGGAACATGGAACATGGACCATGGAACATGGAACATGGACCATGGAACATAGAACATGGACCATGGAACATGGAACATGGAACATGGACCATGGAACATGAAACATGGCCCATGGAACATGGAACATGGAACATGGAACATGGAACATGGAACATGGAACTTGGAACATGGAACATGCAACATGGAACATGGAACATGGACCATAGATCATGGAACATGGAACATGGAACATGGAACATGGAACATGAAACATGAAACATTGAACATAGAACATGGAACATAGAGCATGGAACATAGAACATGGAACATAGAACATAGAGCATTGACCATAGGACATGGAACATGGAACATGGAACATGGAACATGGAACATGGAACATGGAACATGGAACATGGAACATGGAACATGGAACATGGAACATGGAACATGGAACATGGAACATGGAACATGGAACATGGAACATGGAACATGGAACATGGAACATGGAACATCCAACAAGAAACACGGAACATAGAACAAGGACAAAGAGCATTGACCATGGAACATGGAACAAGGAACATGGAACATGGAACAAGGAACATGGAACAAAGAACAGGGAACATGGAACATGGAACATGGAACATGGAACATTGACCATGGAGCATGGAACATGGACCATGGAACATGGAACATTGAACATGGAACATGGAACATGGAACATGAAACATGGAAAATGGAACATGGAACATGGACCATAGAACATGGAACATGTAACATGGAACATGGAACATAGAACATGGAACATGGAACATGGAACATGGAACATGGAACATGGAACATGGAACATGGAACATTGAACATGGAACATGGAACATGGAACATGGAACATAGAGCATAAAACATAGAACATGGAACATAGAACATAGAGCATTGACCATAGGACATGGAACATGGAACATGGAACATGGATCAAGGAACATGGAACATAAAACATGAAACATGGAACAAAGAACATGGAACATGGAACATGGAACATTGAACATGGAAAATGGAACATGGAACATAGAGCATGGAATATAGAACATAGAGCATTGACCATAGGACATGAAACATGGAACATGGAACATGGAACATGGAACATGGAACATAAAACATGAAACTTGGAACAAAGAACAGGGAACATAGAACATAGAGCATGGAACATAGGACATGGAACATGGAACATGGAACATGGAACATGGAACATGGAACATTGACCATGGAACATGGAACATGGAACATGGACCATGGAACATGGAACATGGACCATGGAACATAGAACATGGACCATGGAACATGGAACATGGAACATGGACCATGGAACATGAAACATGGCCCATGGAACATGGAACATGGAACATGGAACATGGAACATGGAACATGGAACTTGGAACATGGAACATGCAACATGGAACATGGAACATGGACCATAGATCATGGAACATGGAACATGGAACATGGAACATGGAACATGGAACATGGAACATGGAACATGGAACATGAAACATTGAACATAGAACATGGAACATAGAGCATGGAACATAGAACATGGAACATAGAACATAGAGCATTGACCATAGGACATGGAACATGGAACATGGAACATGGAACATGGAACATGGAACATGGAACATGGAACATGGAACATGGAACATGGAACATGGAACATGGAACATGGAACATGGAACATGGAACATCGAACAAGAAACACGGAACATAGAACAAGGACAAAGAGCATTGACCATGGAACATGGAACAAGGAACATGGAACATGGAACAAGGAACATGGAACAAAGAACAGGGAACATAGAGCATGGAACATAGAACATGGAACATGGAACATGGAACATGGAACATGGAACATGGAACATTGACCATGGAGCATGGAACATGGACCATGGAACATGGAACATGGAACATAGAACATAGAACATGGAACATGGAACATGAAACATGGAACATAAAACATGGAACATAGAACATAGAGCATTGACCATAGGATATGGAACATGGAACATAGAACATGGAACATGGAACATGGAACAAGAAACACGGAACATAGAACAAGGAGAAAGAGCATTGACCAATATGGAACATGGAACAAGGAACATGGAACATGGAACAAGGAACATGGAACATGGAACAAGGAACATGGAACATAGAGCATGGAACATGGAACATAGAACATGGAACATGGAACATGGAACATGGAACATGGAACATGGAACATGGAACATGGAACATGGAACATAGAAAATGGAACATGGAACATGGAACAAGGAACAGGGAACATAGGACATGGAACATGGAACATAGAGCATGGAACATGGAACATGGAACAAGGAACACAGAACATGGAACAAGAAACATGGAACATGGAACAAGGAACATGGAACAAGGAACAAGGAACATGGAACAAGGAACATGGAACATAGAACATGGAACATGGAACATAGAGCATGGAACATGGAACATCGAACATTGAACATAGAACGTGCAACAAGGAACATAGAACATGGAACAAGGAACATGGAATATGGAGCATGGAACATGGAACATGGAACATGGACCATGGAACATGGACCATGGAACATGGAACATGGATTATAAAACATGGAACATGGAACATGGAACATGGAACATTTAACATGGAACATGGAACATGGAACATGCAACATGGAACATGGAACAAGGACCATTGAACATGGAACATGGAACATGGAACATTGACCATGGAACATGGAAAATGGAACATGGAACATGGAACATGGAACATGGAACATGGAACATGGAACATGGAACATGGAACATGGAACATGGAACATGGAACATGGAACATGGAACATGGGACATCCAACAAGAAACACGGAACATAGAACAAGGACAAAGAGCATTGACCATGGAACATGGAACAAGGAACATGGAACATGGAACAAGGAACATGGAACAAAGAACAGGGAACATGGAACATGGAACATGGAACATTGACCATGGAGCATGGAACATGGACCATGGAACATGGAACATTGAACATGGAACATGGAACATGGAACATGAAACATGGAACATGGAACATGGAACATGGACCATAGAACATGGAACATGTAACATGGAACATGGAACATAGAACATGGAACATGGAACATGGAACATGGAACATGGAACATGGAACATGGAACATGGAACATTGAACATGGAACATGGAACATGGAACATGGAACATAGAGCATAAAACATAGAACATGGAACATAGAACATAGAGCATTGACCATAGGACATGGAACATGGAACATGGAACATGGATCAAGGAACATGGAACATAAAACATGAAACATGGAACAAAGAACATGGAACATGGAACATGGAACATTGAACATGGAAAATGGAACATGGAACATAGAGCATGGAACATAGAACATAGAGCATTGACCATAGGACATGAAACATGGAACATGGAACATGGAACATGGAACATGGAACATAAAACATGAAACTTGGAACAAAGAACAGGGAACATAGAACATAGAGCATGGAACATAGGACATGGAACATGGAACATGGAACATGGAACATGGAACATGGAACATTGACCATGGAACATGGAACATGGAACATGGACCATGGAACATGGAACATGGACCATGGAACATAGAACATGGACCATGGAACATGGAACATGGAACATGGACCATGGAACATGAAACATGGCCCATGGAACATGGAACATGGAACATGGAACATGGAACATGGAACATGGAACTTGGAACATGGAACATGCAACATGGAACATGGAACATGGACCATAGATCATGGAACATGGAACATGGAACATGGAACATGGAACATGGAACATGGAACATGGAACATGGAACATGAAACATTGAACATAGAACATGGAACATAGAGCATGGAACATAGAACATGGAACATAGAACATAGAGCATTGACCATAGGACATGGAACATGGAACATGGAACATGGAACATGGAACATGGAACATGGAACATGGAACATGGAACATGGAACATGGAACATGGAACATGGAACATGGAACATGGAACATCGAACAAGAAACACGGAACATAGAACAAGGACAAAGAGCATTGACCATGGAACATGGAACAAGGAACATGGAACATGGAACAAGGAACATGGAACAAAGAACAGGGAACATAGAGCATGGAACATAGAACATGGAACATGGAACATGGAACATGGAACATGGAACATGGAACATTGACCATGGAGCATGGAACATGGACCATGGAACATGGAACATGGAACATAGAACATAGAACATGGAACATGGAACATGAAACATGGAACATAAAACATGGAACATAGAACATAGAGCATTGACCATAGGATATGGAACATGGAACATAGAACATGGAACATGGAACATGGAACAAGAAACACGGAACATAGAACAAGGAGAAAGAGCATTGACCAATATGGAACATGGAACAAGGAACATGGAACATGGAACAAGGAACATGGAACATGGAACAAGGAACATGGAACATAGAGCATGGAACATGGAACATAGAACATGGAACATGGAACATGGAACATGGAACATGGAACATGGAACATGGAACATGGAACATGGAACATAGAAAATGGAACATGGAACATGGAACAAGGAACAGGGAACATAGGACATGGAACATGGAACATAGAGCATGGAACATGGAACATGGAACAAGGAACACAGAACATGGAACAAGAAACATGGAACATGGAACAAGGAACATGGAACAAGGAACAAGGAACATGGAACAAGGAACATGGAACATAGAACATGGAACATGGAACATAGAGCATGGAACATGGAACATCGAACATTGAACATAGAACGTGCAACAAGGAACATAGAACATGGAACAAGGAACATGGAATATGGAGCATGGAACATGGAACATGGAACATGGACCATGGAACATGGACCATGGAACATGGAACATGGATTATAAAACATGGAACATGGAACATGGAACATGGAACATTTAACATGGAACATGGAACATGGAACATGCAACATGGAACATGGAACAAGGACCATTGAACATGGAACATGGAACATGGAACATTGACCATGGAACATGGAAAATGGAACATGGAACATGGAACATGGAACATGGAACATGGAACATGGAACATGGAACATGGAACATGGAACATGGAACATGGGACATGGAACATGGAACATGGAACATGGAACATGCAACATGGAATATGGAACATGGACCATTGAACATGAAACATGGAACACGGAACATGGAACATGGAACATGGAACATGAAACATGGAACATTGAACATAAAACATGGAACATGGAACATAGAGCATGGAACATAGAACATGGAACATAGAACATAGAGCATTGACCATAGGACATGGAACATGGAACATGGAACATGGAACATGGAACATGGAACATGGAACAAGAAACACGGAACAGAGAACAAGGAGAAAGAGCATTGACCAATATGGAACATGGAACAAGGAACATGGAACATGGAACAAGGAACATGGAACATAGAACATGGAACATAGAACATAGAACATGGAACATGGAACATGGAACATGGAACATGGAACACGGAACATGGAACATGAAACAAGGAACATGGAACATAGAAATTGGAACATGGAACATAGAGCATGGAACATGGAACATGGAACATGGAACATGGAACATGGAACATGGAACAAGAAACACGGAACATAGAACAAGGAGAAAGAGCATTGACCAATATGGAACATGGAACAAGGAACATGGAACATGGAACAAGGAATATGGAACATAGAACATGGAACATCGAACATAGAACATGGAACATGGAACATGGAACATGGAACATGGAACATCGAATATGGAACATGAAACAAGGAACATGGAACATAGAAATTGGAACATGGAACATAGAGCATGGAACAAGGAACACAAAACATGGAACAAGGAACATGGAACATGGAACAAGGAACATGGAACTTGGAACATAGAACATGGAGCATGGAACATGGAACATAGAACATGGAACATGGAACATAGATATTGGAACATAGAACATGGAACCTGGAACATAGAACATAAGAACATGGAACATAGAGCATGGAACATGGAACATGGAACAAGGAACACAGAACATGGAACAAGGAACATGGAACATGGAACAAGGAACATGGAACTTGGAACATGGAACAAAGAACAGGGAACATAGAGCATGGAACATAGGACATGGAACATGGAAAATGGAACATGGAACATGGAACATTGACCATGGAGCATGGAACATGGACCATGGAACATGGAACATGGAACATAGAACATGGAACATAGAAATTGGAACATGGAACATGGAACATGGAACATGGAACATGGAACATGAAACAAGGAACATGGAACATAGAAATTGGAACATGGAACATAGAGCATGGAACATGGAACATGGAACAAGGAACACAGAACATGGAACAAGGAACATGGAACATGGAACAAGGAACATGGAACTTGGAACATAGAACATGGAGCATGGAACATGGAACATAGAACATGGAACATGGAACATAGATATTGGAACATAGAACATGGAACCTGGAACATGGAACATAGAACATAAGAACATAGAAAAAATAGAGCATGGAACATGGAACATGGAACAAGGAACACAGAACATGGAACAAGGAACATGGAACAAGGAACATGGAACTTGGAACATGGAACAAAGAACAGGGAACATAGAGCATGGAACATAGGACATGGAACATGGAACATGGAACATGGAACATGGAACATTGACCATGGAGCATGGAACATGGACCATGGAACATGGAACATTGAACATGGAACATGGAACATGGAACATGGAACATGGAACATGGAACATGGACCATAGAACATGGAACATGTAACATGGAACATGGAACATGGAACATGGAACATGGAACATGGAACATGGAACATGGAACATGGAACATGGAACATGGAACATTGAACATGGATCATGGAACATGGAACATGGAACATAGAGCATGAAACATAGAACATAGAACATAGAGCATTGACCATAGGACATGGAACATGGAACATGGAACATGGAACGTGGAACATGGAACATGGAACAAGAAACACAGAACTTGGAACAAGGAACATAGAGCATTGACCATGGAACATGGAACAAGAAACATGGAACATGGAACATGGAACATGGAACATGGATCAAGGAACATGGAACATAAAACATGAAACATGGAACAAAGAACATGGAACATGGAACATGGAACATGGAACATGGAACATTGAACATGGAAAATGGAACATGGAACATAGAGCATGGAACATAGAACATAGAGCATTGACCATAGGACATGAAACATGGAACATGGAACATGGAACATAAAACATGAAACTTGGAACAAAGAACAGGGAACATAGAACATAGAGCATGGAACATAGGACATGGAACATGGAACATGGAACATGGAACATTGAACATTGACCATGGAACATGGAACATGGAACATGGACCATGGAACATGGAACATGGACCATGGAACATAGAACATGGACCATGGAACATGGAACATGGAACATGGACCATAGAACATGAAACATGGCCCATGGAACATGGAACATGGAACATGGAACATGGAACTTGGAACATGGAACATGCAACATGGAACATGGAACATGGACCATAGATCATGGAACATGGAACATGGAACATGGAACATGGAACATGGAACATGAAACATTGAACATAGAACATGGAACATAGAGCATGGAACATAGAACATGGAACATAGAACATAGAGCATTGACCATAGGACATGGAACATGGAACATGGAACATGGAACATGGAACATGGAACATGGAACATGGAACATGGAACATGGAACATGGAACATGGAACATGGAACATGGAACATGGAACATCGAACAAGAAACACGGAACATAGAACAAGGACAAAGAGCATTGACCATGGAACATGGAACAAGGAACATGGAACATGGAACAAGGAACATGGAAAAAAGAACAGGGAACATAGAGCATGGAACATAGAACATGGAACATGGAACATGGAACATGGAACATGGAACATGGAACATTGACCATGGAGCATGGAACATGGACCATGGAACATGGAACATGGAACATAGAACATAGAACATGGAACATGGAACATGAAACATGGAACATAAAACATGGAACATAGAACATAGAGCATTGACCATAGGATATGGAACATGGAACATGGAACATGGAACATGGAACATGGAACATGGAACAAGAAACACGGAACATAGAACAAGGAGAAAGAGCATTGACCAATAGGGAACATGGAACAAGGAACATGGAACATGGAACAAGGAACATGGAACATGGAACAAGGAACATGGAACATAGAGCATGGAACTTGGAACATAGAACATGGAGCATGGAACATGGAACATAGAACATGGAACATGGAACATAGAGATTGGAACATAGAACATGGAACCTGGAACATGGAACATGGAACATAGAGCATGGAACATAGAACATGGAACAAGGAACATGGAACTTGGAACATAGAACATGGAACATGGAACATGGAACATGGAACATCGAACATGGAACATGGAACATGGAACAAGGAACAAGGAACATGGACCATGGAACATGGAACATGGAACATGGAACATGGAACATGGACCACGGAACATGGAACATGGACCATGGAACATGGAACATGGGACATGGAACTTGGAACATGGAACATGGAACATGGAACATGGAACATGGAACATGGGACATGGACTATTGAACATGGAACATGGAACATGGAACATTGACCATGGAACATGGAACATGGAACATGGAACATTGACCATGAAACATGGAACATGGAACATGGACCATGGAACATGGAACATGGACCATGGAACATGGAGCATGGACCATGGAACATGGAACATGGAACATGGAACATTAAACATGGACCATGGAACATGGAACATGGAACATGGAACATGGAACATGGAACATGGAACATGGAACATGGAACATAGAGCATGGAACATGGAACATGGAACAAGGAACACAGAACATGGAACAAGGAACATGGAACATGGAACAAGGAACATGGAACTTGGAACATAGAACATGGAGCATGGAACATGGAACATAGAACATGGAACATGGAACATGGAACATAGAACATGGAACATGGAACATGAAACATGGAACATGGAACATGGAACATGGAACAAGGAACATGGAACATAGAACATGGAACATGGAACACAGAGCATGGAACATGGAACATCGAACATTGAACATAGAACGTGCAACAAGGAACATATAACATGGAACAAGGAACATGGAACATGGAACATGGAACATGGACCATGGAACATGGAACATGGATTATAAAACATGGAACATGGAACATGGAACATTTAACATGGAACATGGAACATGGAACATGCAACATGGAACATGGAACAAGGACCATTGAACATGGAACATGGAACATGGAACATTGACCATGGAACATGGAACATGGAACATGAAACAAGGAACATGGAACATAGAAATTGGAACATGGAACATAGAGCATGGAACAAGGAACATAGAACAAGGAACACAGAACATGGAACAAGGAACATGGAACATGGAACAAGGAACATGGAACTTGGAACATAGAACATGGAGCATGGAACATGGAACATAGAACATGGAACATGGAACATAGATATTGGAACATAGATCATGGAACCTGGAACATGGAACATAGAACATAAGAACATGAAAAATAGAGCATGGAACATGGAACATGGAACAAGGAACACAGAACATGGAACAAGGAACATGGAACAAGGAACATGGAACTTGGAACATGGAACAAAGAACAGGGAACATAGAGCATGGAACATAGGACATGGAACATGGAACATGAAACATGGAACATGGAACATTGACCATGGAGCATGGAACATGGACCATGGAACATGGAACATTGAACATGAAACATGGAACATGGAACATGGAACATGGAACATGGAACATGGACCATAGAACATGGAACATGTAACATGGAACAAGGAACATAGAACATGGAACATGGAACATGGAACATGGAACATGGAACATGGAACATGGAACATGGAACATGGAACATGGAACATTGAACATGGAACATGGAACATGGAACATGGAACATAGAGCATAAAACATAGAACATGGAACATAGAACATAGAGCATTGACCATAAGACATGGAACATGGAACATGGAACATGGAACATGGATCAAGGAACATGGAACATAAAACATGAAACATGGAACAAAGAACATGGAACATGGAACATGGAACATGGAACATTGAACATGGAAAATGGAACATGGAACATAGAGCATGGAACATAGAACATAGAGCATTGACCATAGGACATGAAACATGGAACATGGAACATGGAACATGGAACATGGAACATGGAACATGGAACATAAAACATGAAACTTGGAACAAAGAACAGGGAACATAGAACATAGAGCATGGAACATAGGACATGGAACATGGAACATGGAACATGGAACATGGAACATTGACCATGGAACATGGAACATGGAACATGGACCATGGAACATGGAACATGGACCATGGAACATAGAACATGGACCATGGAACATGGAACATGGAACATGGACCATGGAACATTGAACATGGAAAATGGAACATGGAACATAGAGCATGGAACATAGAACATAGAGCATTGACCATAGGACATGAAACATGGAACATGGAACATGGAAAATGGAACATGGAACATAAAACATGAAACTTGGAACAAAGAACAGGGAACATAGAACATAGAGCATGGAACATAGGACATGGAACATGGAACATGGAACATGGAACATGGAACATTGACCATGGAACATGGAACATGGAACATGGACCATGGAACATGGAACATGGACCATGGAACATAGAACATGGACCATGGAACATGGAACATGGAACATGGACCATGGAACATGAAACATGGCCCATGGAACATGGAACATGGAACATGGAACATGGAACATGGAACATGGAACTTGGAACATGGAACATGCAACATGGAACATGGAACATGGACCATAGATCATGGAACATGGAACATGGAACATGGAACATGGAACATGAAACATGAAACATTGAACATAGAACATGGAACATAGAGCATGGAACATAGAACATGGAACATAGAACATAGAGCATTGACCATAGGACATGGAACATGGAACATGGAACATGGAACATGGAACATGGAACATGGAACATGGAACATGGAACATGGAACATGGAACATGGAACATGGAACATGGAACATGGAACATGGAACATCCAACAAGAAACACGGAACATAGAACAAGGACAAAGAGCATTGACCATGGAACATGGAACAAGGAACATGGAACATGGAACAAGGAACATGGAACAAAGAACAGGGAACATGGAACATGGAACATGGAACATGGAACATTGACCATGGAGCATGGAACATGGACCATGGAACATGGAACATTGAACATGGAACATGGAACATGGAACATGGAACATGGAACATGGAACATGGAACATGGACCATAGAACATGGAACATGTAACATGGAACATGGAACATAGAACATGGAACATGGAACATGGAACATGGAACATGGAACATGGAACATGGAACATGGAACATTGAACATGGAACATGGAACATGGAACATGGAACATAGAGCATAAAACATAGAACATGGAACATAGAACATAGAGCATTGACCATAGGACATGGAACATGGAACATGGAACATGGATCAAGGAACATGGAACATAAAACATGAAACATGGAACAAAGAACATGGAACATGGAACATGGAACATTGAACATGGAAAATGGAACATGGAACATAGAGCATGGAACATAGAACATAGAGCATTGACCATAGGACATGAAACATGGAACATGGAACATGGAACATGGAACATGGAACATAAAACATGAAACTTGGAACAAAGAACAGGGAACATAGAACATAGAGCATGGAACATAGGACATGGAACATGGAACATGGAACATGGAACATGGAACATGGAACATTGACCATGGAACATGGAACATGGAACATGGACCATGGAACATGGAACATGGACCATGGAACATAGAACATGGACCATGGAACATGGAACATGGAACATGGACCATGGAACATGAAACATGGCCCATGGAACATGGAACATGGAACATGGAACATGGAACATGGAACATGGAACTTGGAACATGGAACATGCAACATGGAACATGGAACATGGACCATAGATCATGGAACATGGAACATGGAACATGGAACATGGAACATGGAACATGAAACATTGAACATAGAACATGGAACATAGAGAATGGAACATAGAACATGGAACATAGAACATAGAGCATTGACCATAGGACATGGAACATGGAACATGGAACATGGAACATGGAACGTGGAACATGGAACATGGAACATGGAACATGGAACATGGAACATGGAACATGGAACATGGAACATGGAACATGGAACATCGAACAAGAAACACGGAACATAGAACAAGGACAAAGAGCATTGACCATGGAACATGGAACAAGGAACATGGAACATGGAACAAGGAACATGGAACAAAGAACAGGGAACATAGAGCATGGAACATAGAACATGGAACATGGAACATGGAACATGGAACATGGAACATGGAACATTGACCATGGAGCATGGAACATGGACCATGGAACATGGAACATGGAACATAGAACATAGAACATGGAACATGGAACATGAAACATGGAACATAAAACATGGAACATAGAACATAGAGCATTGACCATAGGATATGGAACATGGAACATAGAACATGGAACATGGAACATGGAACAAGAAACACGGAACATAGAACAAGGAGAAAGAGCATTGACCAATATGGAACATGGAACAAGGAACATGGAACATGGAACAAGGAACATGGAACATGGAACAAGGAACATGGAACATAGAGCATGGAACATGGAACATAGAACATGGAACATGAAACATGGAACATGGAACATGGAACATGGAACATGGAACATGGAACATAGAAAATGGAACATGGAACATGGAACAAGGAACAGGGAACATAGGACATGGAACATGGAACATAGAGCATGGAACATGGAACATGGAACAAGGAACACAGAACATGGAACAAGAAACATGGAACATGGAACAAGGAACATGGAACAAGGAACAAGGAACATGGAACAAGGAACATGGAACATAGAACATGGAACATGGAACATAGAGCATGGAACATGGAACATCGAACATTGAACATAGAACGTGCAACAAGGAACATAGAACATGGAACAAGGAACATGGAATATGGAGCATGGAACATGGAACATGGAACATGGACCATGGAACATGGACCATGGAACATGGAACATGGATTATAAAACATGGAACATGGAACATGGAACATGGAACATTTAACATGGAACATGGAACATGGAACATGCAACATGGAACATGGAACAAGGACCATTGAACATGGAACATGGAACATGGAACATTGACCATGGAACATGGAAAATGGAACATGGAACATGGAACATGGAACATGGAACATGGAACATGGAACATGGAACATGGAACATGGAACATGGAACATGGAACATGGAACATGGAACATGGAACATGGAACATGGGACATGGAACATGGAACATGGAACATGGAACATGCAACATGGAATATGGAACATGGACCATTGAACATGAAACATGGAACACGGAACATGGAACATGGAACATGGAACATGAAACATGGAACATTGAACATAAAACATGGAACATGGAACATAGAGCATGGAACATAGAACATGGAACATAGAACATAGAGCATTGACCATAGGACATGGAACATGGAACATGGAACATGGAACATGGAACATGGAACATGGAACATGGAACAAGAAACACGGAACAGAGAACAAGGAGAAAGAGCATTGACCAATATGGAACATGGAACAAGGAACATGGAACATGGAACAAGGAACATGGAACATAGAACATGGAACATAGAACATAGAACATGGAACATGGAACATGGAACATGGAACATGGAACACGGAACATGGAACATGAAACAAGGAACATGGAACATAGAAATTGGAACATGGAACATAGAGCATGGAACATGGAACATGGAACATGGAACATGGAACATGGAACATGGAACAAGAAACACGGAACATAGAACAAGGAGAAAGAGCATTGACCAATATGGAACATGGAACAAGGAACATGGAACATGGAACAAGGAATATGGAACATAGAACATGGAACATCGAACATAGAACATGGAACATGGAACATGGAACATGGAACATGGAACATGGAACATGGAACATGGAACATGAAACAAGGAACATGGAACATAGAAATTGGAACATGGAACATAGAGCATGGAACAAGGAACACAAAACATG
Source organism: Macrosteles quadrilineatus (assembly GCF_028750875.1). Lineage (NCBI taxonomy): Eukaryota > Metazoa > Arthropoda > Insecta > Hemiptera > Cicadellidae > Macrosteles > Macrosteles quadrilineatus. The sequence continues at coordinate 1,044,892 of NW_026542631.1, read as the reverse complement.
GAACAAGGAACATGGAACATGGAACAAGGAACATGGAACTTGGAACATAGAACATGGAGCATGGAACATGGAACATAGAACATGGAACATGGAACATAGATATTGGAACATAGAACATGGAACCTGGAACATAGAACATAAGAACATGGAACATAGAGCATGGAACATGGAACATGGAACAAGGAACACAGAACATGGAACAAGGAACATGGAACATGGAACAAGGAACATGGAACTTGGAACATGGAACAAAGAACAGGGAACATAGAGCATGGAACATAGGACATGGAACATGGAAAATGGAACATGGAACATGGAACATTGACCATGGAGCATGGAACATGGACCATGGAACATGGAACATGGAACATAGAACATGGAACATAGAAATTGGAACATGGAACATGGAACATGGAACATGGAACATGGAACATGAAACAAGGAACATGGAACATAGAAATTGGAACATGGAACATAGAGCATGGAACATGGAACATGGAACAAGGAACACAGAACATGGAACAAGGAACATGGAACATGGAACAAGGAACATGGAACTTGGAACATAGAACATGGAGCATGGAACATGGAACATAGAACATGGAACATGGAACATAGATATTGGAACATAGAACATGGAACCTGGAACATGGAACATAGAACATAAGAACATGGAAAATAGAGCATGGAACATGGAACATGGAACAAGGAACACAGAACATGGAACAAGGAACATGGAACAAGGAACATGGAACTTGGAACATGGAACAAAGAACAGGGAACATAGAGCATGGAACATAGGACATGGAACATGGAACATGGAACATGGAACATGGAACATTGACCATGGAGCATGGAACATGGACCATGGAACATGGAACATTGAACATGGAACATGGAACATGGAACATGGAACATGGAACATGGAACATGGACCATAGAACATGGAACATGTAACATGGAACATGGAACATGGAACATGGAACATGGAACATGGAACATGGAACATGGAACATGGAACATGGAACATGGAACATTGAACATGGATCATGGAACATGGAACATGGAACATAGAGCATGAAACATAGAACATGGAACATAGAACATAGAGCATTGACCATAGGACATGGAACATGGAACATGGAACATGGAACGTGGAACATGGAACATGGAACAAGAAACACAGAACTTGGAACAAGGAACATAGAGCATTGACCATGGAACATGGAACAAGAAACATGGAACATGGAACATGGAACATGGAACATGGATCAAGGAACATGGAACATAAAACATGAAACATGGAACAAAGAACATGGAACATGGAACATGGAACATGGAACATTGAACATGGAAAATGGAACATGGAACATAGAGCATGGAATATAGAACATAGAGCATTGACCATAGGACATGAAACATGGAACATGGAACATGGAACATAAAACATGAAACTTGGAACAAAGAACAGGGAACATAGAACATAGAGCATGGAACATAGGACATGGAACATGGAACATGGAACATGGAACATGGAACATTGAACATTGACCATGGAACATGGAACATGGAACATGGACCATGGAACATGGAACATGGACCATGGAACATAGAACATGGACCATGGAACATGGAACATGGAACATGGACCATAGAACATGAAACATGGCCCATGGAACATGGAACATGGAACATGGAACATGGAACATGGAACTTGGAACATGGAACATGCAACATGGAACATGGAACATGGACCATAGATCATGGAACATGGAACATGGAACATGGAACATGGAACATGGAACATGAAACATTGAACATAGAACATGGAACATAGAGCATGGAACATAGAACATGGAACATAGAACATAGAGCATTGACCATAGGACATGGAACATGGAACATGGAACATGGAACATGGAACATGGAACATGGAACATGGAACATGGAACATGGAACATGGAACATGGAACATGGAACATGGAACATCGAACAAGAAACACGGAACATAGAACAAGGACAAAGAGCATTGACCATGGAACATGGAACAAGGAACATGGAACATGGAACAAGGAACATGGAAAAAAGAACAGGGAACATAGAGCATGGAACATAGAACATGGAACATGGAACATGGAACATGGAACATGGAACATGGAACATTGACCATGGAGCATGGAACATGGACCATGGAACATGGAACATGGAACATAGAACATAGAACATGGAACATGGAACATGAAACATGGAACATAAAACATGGAACATAGAACATAGAGCATTGACCATAGGATATGGAACATGGAACATGGAACATGGAACATGGAACATGGAACAAGAAACACGGAACATAGAACAAGGAGAAAGAGCATTGACCAATAGGGAACATGGAACAAGGAACATGGAACATGGAACAAGGAACATGGAACATGGAACAAGGAACATGGAACATAGAGCATGGAACTTGGAACATAGAACATGGAGCATGGAACATGGAACATAGAACATGGAACATGGAACATAGAGATTGGAACATAGAACATGGAACCTGGAACATGGAACATGGAACATAGAGCATGGAACATAGAACATGGAACAAGGAACATGGAACTTGGAACATAGAACATGGAACATGGAACATGGAACATGGAACATCGAACATGGAACATGGAACATGGAACAAGGAACAAGGAACATGGAACATGGAACATGGAACATGGAACATGGAACATGGAACATGGACCACGGAACATGGAACATGGACCATGGAACATGGAACATGGGACATGGAACTTGGAACATGGAACATGGAACATGGAACATGGAACATGGAACATGGAACATGGGACATGGACTATTGAACATGGAACATGGAACATGGAACATTGACCATGGAACATGGAACATGGAACATGGAACATTGACCATGAAACATGGAACATGGAACATGGACCATGGAACATGGAACATGGACCATGGAACATGGAGCATGGACCATGGAACATGGAACATGGAACATGGAACATTAAACATGGACCATGGAACATGGAACATGGAACATGGAACATGGAACATGGAACATGGAACATGGAACATGGAACATGGAACATGGAACATGGAACATGGAACATGCAACATGGAACATGCAACATGGAACATGGACCATTGAAAATGGAACATGGAACATGGAACATGGAACATGGAACATGGAACATGGAACATGGAACATGGAACATGGAACATGGAACATGGAACATGGAACATGGAACATGGAACATGGAACAAGGAACATGGAACATAGAGCATGGAACATGGAACATAGAACATGGAACATGGAACATTAAACATGGAACATGGACCATGGAACATGGAACAAGGAACATAGAACATGGAACATGGAACATAGAGCATGGAACATGGAACATGGAACAAGGAACACAGAACATGGAACAAGGAACATGGAACATGGAACAAGGAACATGGAACTTGTAACATAGAACATGGAACATGGAACATGGAACATAGAACATGGAACATGGAACATGGAACATAGAACATGGAACATGGAACATGAAACATGGAACATGGAACATGGAACATGGAACAAGGAACATGGAACATAGAACATGGAACATGGAACACAGAGCATGGAACATGGAACATCGAACATTGAACATAGAACGTGCAACAAGGAACATATAACATGGAACAAGGAACATGGAACATGGAACATGGAACATGGACCATGGAACATGGAACATGGATTATAAAACATGGAACATGGAACATGGAACATGGAACATTTAACATGGAACATGGAACATGGAACATGCAACATGGAACATGGAACAAGGACCATTGAACATGGAACATGGAACATGGAACATTGACCATGGAACATGGAACATGGAACATGGAACATGGAACATGGAACATGGAACATGGAACATGGAACTTGGAACATGGAACATGGAACATGGAACATGGAACATGGAACATGGAACATGGAACATGGGACATGGAACATGGAACATGGAACATGGAACATGGAACATGCAACATGGAATATGGAACATGGACCATTGAACATGAAACATGGAACATTGAACATGGAACATGGAACATGGAACATGGAACATGGAACATTGAACATAAAACATGGAACATGGAACATAGAGCATGGAACATAGAACATGGAACATAGAACATAGAGCATTGACCATAGGACATGGAACATGGAACATGGAACATGGAACATGAAACATGGAACATGGAACATGGAACATGGAACAAGAAACACGGAACATAGAACAAGGAGAAAGAGGATTGACCAATATGGAACATGGAACAAGGAACATGGAACATGGAACAAGGAACATGGAACATAGAACATGGAACATAGAACATGGAACATGGAACATGGAACATGGAACATGGAACATGAAACAAGGAACATGGAACATAGAAATTGGAACATGGAACATAGAGCATGGAACATGGAACATGGAACAAGGAACACAGAACATGGAACAAGGAACATGGAACATGGAACAAGGAACATGAAACTTGGAACATAGAACATGGAGCATGGAACATGGAACATAGAACATGGAACATGGAACATAGATATTGGAACATAGAACATGGAACCTGGAACATGGAACATAGAACATAAGAACATGGAACATAGAGCATGGAACATGGAACATGGAACAAGGAACACAGAACATGGAACAATGAACATGGAACATGGAACAAGGAACATGGAACTTGGAACATGGAACAAAGAACAGGGAACATAGAGCATGGAACATAGGACATGGAACATGGAAAATGGAACATGGAACATGGAACATTGACCATGGAGCATGGAACATAAACCATGGAACATGGAACATGGAACATAGAACATGGAACATAGAACATAGAACATGGAACATGGAAAATGGAACATGGAACATGGAACATGGAACATGGAACATGAAACAAGGAACATGGAACATAGAAATTGGAACATGGAACATAGAGCATGGAACATGGAACATGGAACAAGGAACACAGAACATGGAACAAGGAAAATGGAACATGTTACAAGGAACATGGAACTTGGAACATAGAACATGGAGCATGGAACATGGAACATAGAACATGGAACATGGAACATAGATATTGGAACATAGAACATGGAACCTGGAACATGGAACATAGAACATAAGAACATGGAAAATAGAGCATGGAACATGGAACATGGAACAAGGAACACAGAACATGGAACAAGGAACATGGAACATGGAACAAGGAACATGGAACTTGGAACATGGAACAAAGAACAGGGAACATAGAGCATGGAACATAGGACATGGAACATGGAACATGGAACATGGAACATGGAACATTGACCATGGAGCATGGAACATGGACCATGGAACATGGAACATTGAACATGGAACATGGAACATGGAACATGGAACATGGAACATGGAACATGGACCATAGAACATGGAACATGTAACATGGAACATGGAACATAGAACATGGAACATGGAACATAAAACATGAAACTTGGAACAAAGAACAGTGAACATAGAACATAGAGCATGGAACATAGGACATGGAACATGGAACATGGAACATGGAACATGGAACATGGAACATTGACCATGGAGCATGGAACATGGACCATGGAACATGGAACATGGAACATAGAACATAGAACATGGAACATGGAACATGAAACATGGAACATAAAACATGGAACATAGAACATAGAGCATTGACCATAGGATATGGAACATGGAACATGGAACATGGAACATGGAACATGGAACAAGAAACACGGAACATAGAACAAGGAGAAAGAGCATTGACCAATATGGAACATGGAACAAGGAACATGGAACATGGAACAAGGAACATGGAACATGGAACAAGGAACATGGAACATAGAGCATGGAACATGGAACATAGAACATGGAACATGGAACATGGAACATGGAACATGGAAAATGGAACATAGAAAATGGAACATGGAACATGGAACAAGGAACAGGGAACATAGGACATGGAACATGGAACATAGAGCATGGAACATGGAACATGGAACAAGGAACACAGAACATGGAACAAGGAACATGGAACATGGAACAAGGAACATGGAACAAGGAACATGGAACAAGGAACATGGAACATAGAACATGGAACATGGAACATAGAGCATGGAACATGGAACATCGAACATTGAACATAGAACGTGCAACAAGGAACATAGAACATGGAACAAGGAACATGGAATATGGAGCATGGAACATGGAACATGGAACATGGACCATGGAACATGGACCATGGAACATGGAACATGGATTATAAAACATGGAACATGGAACATGGAACATTTAACATGGAACATGGAACATGCAACATGGAACATGGAACAAGGACCATTGAACATGGAACATGGAACATGGAACATTGACCATGGAACATGGAAAATGGAACATGGAACATGGAACATGGAACATGGAACATGGAACATGGAACATGGAACATGGAACATGGAACATGGAACATGGAACATGGAACATGGAACATGGAACATGGAACATGGAACATGGAACATGGGACATGGAACATGGAACATGGAACATGGAACATGCAACATGGAATATGGAACATGGACCATTGAACATGAAACATGGAACACGGAACATGGAACATGGAACATGAAACATGGAACATTGAACATAAAACATGGAACATGGAACATAGAGCATGGAACATAGAACATGGAACATAGAACATAGAGCATTGACCATAGGACATGGAACATGGAACATGGAACATGGAACATGGAACATGGAACATGGAACATGGAACAAGAAACACGGAACAGAGAACAAGGAGAAAGAGCATTGACCAATATGGAACATGGAACAAGGAACATGGAACATGGAACAAGGAACATGGAACATAGAACATGGAACATAGAACATAGAACATGGAACATGGAACATGGAACATGGAACATGGAACATGGAACATGAAACAAGGAACATGGAACATAGAAATTGGAACATGGAACATAGAGCATGGAACATGGAACATGGAACATGGAACATGGAACATGGAACATGGAACAAGAAACACGGAACATAGAACAAGGAGAAAGAGCATTGACCAATATGGAACATGGAACAAGGAACATGGAACATGGAACAAGGAATATGGAACATAGAACATGGAACATCGAACATAGAACATGGAACATGGAACATGGAACATGGAACATGGAACATGGAACATGGAACATGGAACATGAAACAAGGAACATGGAACATAGAAATTGGAACATGGAACATAGAGCATGGAACATGGAACATGGAACAAGGAACACAGAACATGGAACAAGGAACATGGAACATGGAACAAGGAACATGGAACTTGGAACATAGAACATGTAGCATGGAACATGGAACATAGAACATGGAACATGGAACATAGATATTGGAACATAGAACATGGAACCTGGAACATAGAACATAAGAACATGGAACATAGAGCATGGAACATGGAACATGGAACAAGGAACACAGAACATGGAACAAGGAACATGGAACATGGAACAAGGAACATGGAACTTGGAACATGGAACAAAGAACAGGGAACATAGAGCATGGAACATAGGACATGGAACATGGAAAATGGAACATGGAACATGGAACATTGACCATGGAGCATGGAACATGGACCATGGAACATGGAACATGGAACATAGAACATTAAACATAGAAATTGGAACATGGAACATGGAACATGGAACATGGAACATGGAACATGAAACAAGGAACATGGAACATAGAAATTGGAACATGGAACATAGAGCATGGAACATGGAACATGGAACAAGGAACACAGAACATGGAACAAGGAACATGGAACATGGAACAAGGAACATGGAACTTGGAACATAGAACATGGAGCATGGAACATGGAACATAGAACATGGAACATGGAACATAGATATTGGAACATAGAACATGGAACCTGGAACATGGAACATAGAACATAAGAACATGGAAAATAGAGCATGGAACATGGAACATGGAACAAGGAACACAGAACATGGAACAAGGAACATGGAACAAGGAACATGGAACTTGGAACATGGAACAAAGAACAGGGAACATAGAGCATGGAACATAGGACATGGAACATGGAACATGGAACATGGAACATGGAACATTGACCATGGAGCATGGAACATGGACCATGGAACATGGAACATTGAACATGGAACATGGAACATGGAACATGGAACATGGAACATGGAACATGGACCATAGAACATGGAATATGTAACATGGAACATGGAACATAGAACATGGAACATGGAACATGGAACATGGAACATGGAACATGGAACATGGAACATGGAACATGGAACATTGAACATGGATCATGGAACATGGAACATGGAACATAGAACATAGAGCATTGACCATAGGACATGGAACATGGAACATGGAACATGGAACGTGGAACATGGAACATGGAACAAGAAACACAGAACTTGGAACAAGGAACATAGAGCATTGACCATGGAACATGGAACAAGAAACATGGAACATGGAACATGGAACATGGAACATGGATCAAGGAACATGGAACATAAAACATGAAACATGGAACAAAGAACATGGAACATGGAACATGGAACATGGAACATTGAACATGGAAAATGGAACATGGAACATAGAGCATGGAACATAGAACATGGAGCATTGACCATAGGACATGAAACATGGAACATGGAACATGGAACATAAAACATGAAACTTGGAACAAAGAACAGGGAACATAGAACATAGAGCATGGAACATAGGACATGGAACATGGAACATGGAACATGGAACATTGAACATTGACCATGGAACATGGAACATGGAACATGGACCATGGAACATGGAACATGGACCATGGAACATAGAACATGGACCATGGAACATGGAACATGGAACATGGACCATAGAACATGAAACATGGCCCATGGAACATGGAACATGGAACATGGAACATGGAACATGGAACATGGAACTTGGAACATGGAACATGCAACATGGAACATGGAACATGGACCATGGAACATGGAACATGGAACATGGAACATGGAACATGGAACATGGAACATGGAACATGAAACATTGAACATAGAACATGGAACATAGAGCATGGAACATAGAACATGGAACATAGAACATAGAGCATTGACCATAGGACATGGAACATGGAACATGGAACATGGAACATGGAACATGGAACATGGAACATGGAACATGGGACATGGAACATGGAACATGGAACATGGAACATGGAACATCGAACAAGAAACACGGAACATAGAACAAGGACAAAGAGCATTGACCATGGAACATGGAACAAGGAACATGGAACATGGAACAAGGAACATGGAACAAAGAACAGGGAACATAGAGCATGGAACATAGAACATGGAACATGGAACATGGAACATGGAACATTGAAAATGGAACATTGACCATGGAGCATGGAACATGGACCATGGAACATGGAACATGGAACATAGAACATAGAACATGGAACATGGAACATGAAACATGGAACATAAAACATGGAACATAGAACATAGAGCATTGACCATAGGATATGGAACATGGAACATGGAACATGGAACATGGAACAAGAAACACGGAACATAGAACAAGGAGAAAGAGCATTGACCAATATGGAACATGGAACAAGGAACATGGAACATGGAACAAGGAACATGGAACATGGAACAAGGAACATGGAACATAGAGCATGGAACTTGGAACATAGAACATGGAGCATGGAACATGGAACATAGAACATGGAACATGGAACATAGAGATTGGAACATAGAACATGGAACCTGGAACATGGAACATGGAACATAGAGCATGGAACATAGAACATGGAACAAGGAACATGGAACATGGAACATGGAACATGGAACATGGAACATCGAACATGGAACATGGAACATGGAACAAGGAACAAGGAACATGGAACATGGAACATGGAACATGGAACATGGAACATGGAACATGGACCACGGAACATGGAACATGGACCATGGAACATGGAACATGGGACATGGAACTTGGAACATGGAACATGGAACATGGAACATGGAACATGGAACATGGGACATGGACTATTGAACATGGAACATGGAACATGGAACATTGACCATGGAACATGGAACATGGAACATGGAACATTGACCATGAAACATGGAACATGGAACATGGACCATGGAACATGGAACATGGACCATGGAACATGGAGCATGGACCATGGAACATGGAACATGGAACATGGAACATTAAACATGGACCATGGAACATGGAACATGGAACATGGAACATGGAACATGGAACATGGAACATGGAACATGGAACATGGAACATGCAACATGGAACATGCAACATGGAACATGGACCATTGAAAATGGAACATGGAACATGGAACATGGAACATGGAACATGGAACATGGAACATGGAACATGGAACATGGAACATGGAACATGGAACATGGAACATGGAACATGGAAAATGGAACAAGGAACATGGAACATAGAGCATGGAACATGGAACATAGAACATGGAACATGGAACATTAAACATGGAACATGGACCATGGAACATGGAACAAGGAACATAGAACATGGAACATGGAACATAGAGCATGGAACATGGAACATGGAACAAGGAACACAGAACATGGAACAAGGAACATGGAACATGGAACAAGGAACATGGAACTTGGAACATAGAACAAGGAGCATGGAACATGGAACATAGAACATGGAACATGGAACATGGAACATAGAACATGGAACATGGAACATGAAACATGGAACATGGAACATGGAACATGGAACAAGGAACATGGAACATAGAACATGGAACATGGAACACAGAGCATGGAACATGGAACATCGAACATTGAACATGGAACATGGACCATGGAACATGGAACATGGAACATGGAACATGGAACATGGAACATGGAACATGGAACATGAAACATTGAACATAGAACATGGAACATAGAGCATGGAACATAGAACATGGAACATAGAACATAGAGCATTGACCATAGGACATGGAACATGGAACATGGAACATGGAACATGGAACATGGAACATGGAACATGGAACATGGGACATGGAACATGGAACATGGAACATGGAACATGGAACATCGAACAAGAAACACGGAACATAGAACAAGGACAAAGAGCATTGACCATGGAACATGGAACAAGGAACATGGAACATGGAACAAGGAACATGGAACAAAGAACAGGGAACATAGAGCATGGAACATAGAACATGGAACATGGAACATGGAACATGGAACATTGAAAATGGAACATTGACCATGGAGCATGGAACATGGACCATGGAACATGGAACATGGAACATAGAACATAGAACATGGAACATGGAACATGAAACATGGAACATAAAACATGGAACATAGAACATAGAGCATTGACCATAGGATATGGAACATGGAACATGGAACATGGAACATGGAACAAGAAACACGGAACATAGAACAAGGAGAAAGAGCATTGACCAATATGGAACATGGAACAAGGAACATGGAACATGGAACAAGGAACATGGAACATGGAACAAGGAACATGGAACATAGAGCATGGAACTTGGAACATAGAACATGGAGCATGGAACATGGAACATAGAACATGGAACATGGAACATAGAGATTGGAACATAGAACATGGAACCTGGAACATGGAACATGGAACATAGAGCATGGAACATAGAACATGGAACAAGGAACATGGAACATGGAACATGGAACATGGAACATGGAACATCGAACATGGAACATGGAACATGGAACAAGGAACAAGGAACATGGAACATGGAACATGGAACATGGAACATGGAACATGGAACATGGACCACGGAACATGGAACATGGACCATGGAACATGGAACATGGGACATGGAACTTGGAACATGGAACATGGAACATGGAACATGGAACATGGAACATGGGACATGGACTATTGAACATGGAACATGGAACATGGAACATTGACCATGGAACATGGAACATGGAACATGGAACATTGACCATGAAACATGGAACATGGAACATGGACCATGGAACATGGAACATGGACCATGGAACATGGAGCATGGACCATGGAACATGGAACATGGAACATGGAACATTAAACATGGACCATGGAACATGGAACATGGAACATGGAACATGGAACATGGAACATGGAACATGGAACATGGAACATGGAACATGCAACATGGAACATGCAACATGGAACATGGACCATTGAAAATGGAACATGGAACATGGAACATGGAACATGGAACATGGAACATGGAACATGGAACATGGAACATGGAACATGGAACATGGAACATGGAACATGGAACATGGAAAATGGAACAAGGAACATGGAACATAGAGCATGGAACATGGAACATAGAACATGGAACATGGAACATTAAACATGGAACATGGACCATGGAACATGGAACAAGGAACATAGAACATGGAACATGGAACATAGAGCATGGAACATGGAACATGGAACAAGGAACACAGAACATGGAACAAGGAACATGGAACATGGAACAAGGAACATGGAACTTGGAACATAGAACAAGGAGCATGGAACATGGAACATAGAACATGGAACATGGAACATGGAACATAGAACATGGAACATGGAACATGAAACATGGAACATGGAACATGGAACATGGAACAAGGAACATGGAACATAGAACATGGAACATGGAACACAGAGCATGGAACATGGAACATCGAACATTGAACATAGAACGTGCAACAAGGAACATATAACATGGAACAAGGAACATGGAACATGGAACATGGAACATGGACCATGGAACATGGAACATGGATTATAAAACATGGAACATGGAACATGGAACATGGAACATTTAACATGGAACATGGAACATGGAACATGCAACATGGAACATGGAACAAGGACCATTGAACATGGAACATGGAACATGGAACATTGACCATGGAACATGGAACATGGAACATGGAACATGGAACATGGAACATGGAACATGGAACATGGAACTTGGAACATGGAACATGGAACATGGAACATGGAACATGGAACATGGAACATGGAACATGGAACATGGAACATGGGACATGGAACATGGAACATGGAACATGGAACATGGAACATGCAACATGGAATATGGAACATGGACCATTGAACATGAAACATGGAACATTGAACATGGAACATGGAACATGGAACATGGAACATGGAACATTGAACATAAAACATGGAACATGGAACATAGAGCATGGAACATAGAACATGGAACATAGAACATAGAGCATTGACCATAGGACATGGAACATGGAACATGGAACATGGAACATGGAACAAGAAACACGGAACATAGAACAAGGAGAAAGAGGATTGACCAATATGGAACATGGAACAAGGAACATGGAACATGGAACAAGGAACATGGAACATAGAACATGGAACATAGAACATAGAACATGGAACATGGAACATGGAACATGGAACATGGAACATGGAACATGGAACATGAAACAAGGAACATGGAACATAGAAATTGGAACATGGAACATAGAGCATGGAACATGGAACATGGAACAAGGAACACAGAACATGGAACAAGGAACATGGAACATGGAACAAGGAACATGAAACTTGGAACATAGAACATGGAGCATGGAACATGGAACATAGAACATGGAACATGGAACATAGATATTGGAACATAGAACATGGAACCTGGAACATGGAACATAGAACATAAGAACATGGAACATAGAGCATGGAACATGGAACATGGAACAAGGAACACAGAACATGGAACAATGAACATGGAACATGGAACAAGAAACATGGAACTTGGAACATGGAACAAAGAACAGGGAACATAGAGCATGGAACATAGGACATGGAACATGGAAAATGGAACATGGAACATGGAACATTGACCATGGAGCATGGAACATAAACCATGGAACATGGAACATGGAACATAGAACATGGAACATAGAACATAGAACATGGAACATGGAACATGGAACATGGAACATGGAACATGGAACATGGAACATGGAACATGGAACATGAAACAAGGAACATGGAACATAGAAATTGGAACATGGAACATAGAGCATGGAACATGGAACATGGAACAAGGAACACAGAACATGGAACAAGGAAAATGGAACATGTTACAAGGAACATGGAACTTGGAACATAGAACATGGAGCATGGAACATGGAACATAGAACATGGAACATGGAACATAGAACATGGAACATAGAACATAGAACATGGAACATGGAACAAGGAACATGGAACATGGAACAAGGAACATGGAACATGGAACAAGGAACATGGAACATAGAGCATGGAACTTGGAACATAGAACATGGAGCATGGAACATGGAACATAGAACATGGAACATGGAACATAGAGATTGGAACATAGAACATGGAACCTGGAACATGGAACATGGAACATAGAGCATGGAACATAGAACATGGAACAAGGAACATGGAACTTGGAACATAGAACATGGAACATGGAACATGGAACATGGAACATCGAACATGGAACATGGAACATGGAACAAGGAACAAGGAACATGGAACATGGAACATGGAACATGGAACATGGAACATGGAACATGGACCACGGAACATGGAACATGGACCATGGAACATGGAACATGGGACATGGAACTTGGAACATGGAACATGGAACATGGAACATGGAACATGGAACATGGGACATGGACTATTGAACATGGAACATGGAACATGGAACATTGACCATGGAACATGGAACATGGAACATGGAACATTGACCATGAAACATGGAACATGGAACATGGACCATGGAACATGAAACATGGACCATGGAACATGGAGCATGGACCATGGAACATGGAACATGGAACATGGAACATTAAACATGGACCATGGAACATGGAACATGGAACATGGAAATGGAACATGGAACATGGAACATGGAACATGGAACATGGAACATGGAACATGCAACATGGAACATGCAACATGGAACATGGACCATTGAAAATGGAACATGGAACATGGAACATGGAACATGGAACATGGAACATGGAACATGGAACATGGAACATGGAACATGGAACATGGAACATGGAACATGGAACATGGAACAAGGAACATGGAACATAGAGCATGGAACATGGAACATAGAACATGGAACATGGAACATTAAACATGGAACATGGACCATGGAACATGGAACAAGGAACATAGAACATGGAACATGGAACATAGAGCATGGAACATGGAACATGGAACAAGGAACACAGAACATGGAACAAGGAACATGGAACATGGAACAAGGAACATGGAACTTGGAACATAGAACATGGAGCATGGAACATGGAACATATAACATGGAACATGGAACATGGAACATAGAACATGGAACATGGAACATGAAACATGGAACATGGAACATGGAACATGGAACAAGGAACATGGAACATAGAACATGGAACATGGAACACAGAGCATGGAACATGGAACATCGAACATTGAACATAGAACGTGCAACAAGGAACATATAACATGGAACAAGGAACATGGAACATGGAACATGGAACATGGACCATGGAACATGGAACATGGATTATAAAACATGGAACATGGAACATGGAACATGGAACATTTAACATGGAACATGGAACATGGAACATGCAACATGGAACATGGAACAAGGACCATTGAACATGGAACATGGAACATGGAACATTGACCATGGAACATGGAACATGGAACATGGAACATGGAACATGGAACATGGAACATGGAACATGGAACATGGAACTTGGAACATGGAACATGGAACATGGAACATGGAACATGGAACATGGAACATGGAACATGGGACATGGAACATGGAACATGGAACATGGAACATGGAACATGCAACATGGAATATGGAACATGGACCATTGAACATGAAACATGGAACATTGAACATGGAACATGGAACATGGAACATGGAACATGGAACATTGAACATAAAACATGGAACATGGAACATAGAGCATGGAACATAGAACATGGAACATAGAACATAGAGCATTGACCATAGGACATGGAACATGGAACATGGAACATGGAACATGGAACATGGAACATGGAACATGGAACAAGAAACACGGAACATAGAACAAGGAGAAAGAGGATTGACCAATATGGAACATGGAACAAGGAACATGGAACATGGAACAAGGAACATGGAACATAGAACATGGAACATAGAACATAGAACATGGAACATGGAACATGGAACATGGAACATGGAACATGGAACATGGAACATGAAACAAGGAACATGGAACATAGAAATTGGAACATGGAACATAGAGCATGGAACATGGAACATGGAACAAGGAACATGGAACATGGAACAAGGAACATGAAACTTGGAACATAGAACATGGAGCATGGAACATGGAACATAGAACATGGAACATGGAACATAGATATTGGAACATAGAACATGGAACCTGGAACATGGAACATAGAACATAAGAACATGGAACATAGAGCATGGAACATGGAACATGGAACAAGGAACACAGAACATGGAACAATGAACATGGACATGGAACAAGGAACATGGAACTTGGAACATGGAACAAAGAACAGGGAACATAGAGCATGGAACATAGGACATGGAACATGGAAAATGGAACATGGAACATGGAACATTGACCATGGAGCATGGAACATAAACCATGGAACATGGAACATGGAACATAGAACATGGAACATAGAACATAGAACATGGAACATGGAACATGGAACCTGGAACATGGAACATGGAACATGGAACATGAAACAAGGAACATGGAACATAGAAATTGGAACATGGAACATAGAGCATGGAACATGGAACATGGAACAAGGAACACAGAACATGGAACAAGGAAAATGGAACATGTTACAAGGAACATGGAACTTGGAACATAGAACATGAAGCATGGAACATGGAACATAGAACATGGAACATGGAACATAGATATTGGAACATAGAACATGGAACCTGGAACATGGAACATAGAACATAAGAACATGGAAAATAGAGCATGGAACATGGAACATGGAACAAGGAACACAGAACATGGAACAAGGAACATGGAACATGGAACAAGGAACATGGAACTTGGAACTAGGAACAAAGAACAGGGAACATAGAGCATGGAACATAGGACATGGAACATGGAACATGGAACATGGAACATGGAACATGGAACATTGACCATGGAGCATGGAACATGGACCATGGAACATGGAACATTGAACATGGAACATGGAACATGGAACATGGAACATGGAACATGGACCATAGAACATGGAACATGTAACATGGAACATGGAACATAGAACATGGAACATAAAACATGAAACTTGGAACAAAGAACAGTGAACATAGAACATAGAGCATGGAACATAGGACATGGAACATGGAACATGGAACATGGAACATGGAACATTGACCATGGAACATGGAACATGGAACATGGACCATAGAACATGGAACATGGACCATGGAACATAGAACATGGACCATGGAACATGGAACATGGAACATGGACCATTGAACATGAAACATGGACCATGGAACATGGAACATGGAACATGGAACATAGAACATAGAACATGGAACATGGAACATGAAACATGGAACATAAAACATGGAACATAGAACATAGAGCATTGACCATAGGATATGGAACATGGAACATGGAACATGGAACATGGAACAAAAAACACGGAACATAGAACAAGGAGAAAGAGCATTGACCAATATGGAACATGGAACAAGGAACATGGAACATGGAACAAGGAACATGGAACATGGAACAAGGAACATGGAACATAGAGCATGGAACATAGAACATGGAACATAGAACATAGAGCATTGACCATAGGACATGGAACATGGAACATGGAACATGGAACATGGAACATGGAACATGGAACATGGAACATGGAACATGGAACATGGAACATGGAACATGGAACATGGAACATGGAACATGGAACATGGAACATCGAACAAGAAACACGGAACATAGAACAAGGACAAAGAGCATTGACCATGGAACATGGAACAAGGAACATGGAACATGGAACAAAGAACAGGGAACATAGAGCATGGAACATAGAACATGGAACATGGAACATGGAACATGGAACATGGAACATGGAACATTGACCATGGAGCATGGAACATGGACCATGGAACATGGAACATGGAACATAGAACATAGAACATGGAACATGGAACATGAAACATGGAACATAAAACATGGAACATAGAACATAGAGCATTGACCATAGGATATGGAACATGGAACATGGAACATGGAACATGGAACAAGAAACACGGAACATAGAACAAGGAGAAAGAGCATTGACCAATATGGAACATGGAACAAGGAACATGGAACATGGAACAAGGAACATGGAACATGGAACAAGGAACATGGAACATAGAGCATGGAACTTGGAACATAGAACATGGAGCATGGAACATGGAACATAGAACATGGAACATGGAACATAGAGATTGGAACATAGAACATGGAACCTGGAACATGGAACATGGAACATAGAGCATGGAACATAGAACATGGAACAAGGAACATGGAACTGGGAACATAGAACATGGAACATGGAACATGGAACATGGAACATCGAACATGGAACATGGAACATGGAACAAGGAACAAGGAACATGAAACATGGAACATGGAACATGGAACATGGAACATGGAACATGGAACATGGACCACGGAACATGGAACATGGACCATGGAACATGGAACATGGGACATGGAACTTGGAACATGGAACATGGAACATGGAACATGGAACATGGAACATGGGACATGGACTATTGAACATGGAACATGGAACATGGAACATTGACCATGGAACATGGAACATGGAACATGGAACATTGACCATGAAACATGGAACATGGAACATGGACCATGGAACATGGAACATGGACCATGGAACATGGAGCATGGACCATGGAACATGGAACATGGAACATGGAACATTAAACATGGACCATGGAACATGGAACATGGAACATGGAACATGGAACATGGAACATGGAACATGGAACATGGAACATGGAACATGCAACATGGAACATGCAACATGGAACATGGACCATTGAAAATGGAACATGGAACATGGAACATGGAACATGGAACATGGAACATGGAACATGGAACATGGAACATGGAACAAGGAACATGGAACATAGAGCATGGAACATGGAACATAGAACATGGAACATGGAACATTAAACATGGAACATGGACCATGGAACATGGAACAAGGAACATAGAACATGGAACATGGAACATAGAGCATGGAACATGGAACATGGAACAAGGAACACAGAACATGGAACAAGGAACATGGAACATGGAACAAGGAACATGGAACTTGGAACATAGAACATGGAGCATGGAACATGGAACATAGAACATGGAACATGGAACATGGAACATAGAACATGGAACATGGAACATGAAACATGGGACATGGAACATGGAACATGGAACAAGGAACATGGAACATAGAACATGGAACATGGAACACAGAGCATGGAACATGGAACATCGAACATTGAACATAGAACGTGCAACAAGGAACATATAACATGGAACAAGGAACATGGAACATGGAACATGGAACATGGACCATGGAACATGGAACATGGATTATAAAACATGGAACATGGAACATGGAACATGGAACATGGAACATTTAACATGGAACATGGAACATGGAACATGCAACATGGAACATGGAACAAGGACCATTGAACATGGAACATGGAACATGGAACATTGACCATGGAACATGGAACATGGAACATGGAACATGGAACATGGAACATGGAACATGGAACATGGAACATGGAACTTGGAACATGGAACATGGAACATGGAACATAGAACATGGAACATGGAACATGGAACATGGGACATGGAACATGGAACATGGAACATGGAACATGGAACATGCAACATGGAATATGGAACATGGACCATTGAACATGAAACATGGAACATTGAACATGGAACATGGAACATGGAACATGGAATATGGAACATGGAACATTGAACATAAAACATGGAACATGGAACATAGAGCATGGAACATAGAACATGGAACATAGAACATAGAGCATTGACCATAGGACATGGAACATGGAACATGGAACATGGAACATGGAACATGGAACATGGAACATGGAACAAGAAACACGGAACATAGAACAAGGAGAAAGAGGATTGACCAATATGGAACATGGAACAAGGAACATGGAACATGAAACAAGGAACATGGAACATAGAACATGGAACATAGAACATAGAACATGGAACATGGAACATGGAACATGGAACATGGAACATGGAACATGGAACATGAAACAAGGAACATGGAACATAGAAATTGGAACATGGAACATAGAGCATGGAACATGGAACATGGAACAAGGAACACAGAACATGGAACAAGGAACATGGAACATGGAACAAGGAACATGAAACTTGGAACATAGAACATGGAGCATGGAACATGGAACATAGAACATGGAACATGGAACATAGATATTGGAACATAGAACATGGAACCTGGAACATGGAACATAGAACATAAGAACATGGAACATAGATCATGGAACATGGAACATGGAACAAGGAACACAGAACATGGAACAATGAACATGGAACATGGAACAAGGAACATGGAACTTGGAACATGGAACAAAGAACAGGGAACATAGAGCATGGAACATAGGACATGAAACATGGAAAATGGAACATGGAACATGGAACATTGACCATGGAGCATGGAACATAAACCATGGAACATGGAACATGGAACATAGAACATGGAACATAGAACATAGAACATGGAACATGGAACATGGAACATGGAACATGGAACATGGAACATGGAACATGGAACATGAAACAAGGAACATGGAACATAGAAATTGGAACATGGAACATAGAGCATGGAACATGGAACATGGAACAAGGAACACAGAACATGGAACAAGGAAAATGGAACATGTCACAAGGAACATGGAACTTGGAACATAGAACATGGAGCATGGAACATGGAACATAGAACATGGAACATGGAACATAGATATTGGAACATAGAACATGGAACCTGGAACATGGAACATAGAACATAAGAACATGGAAAATAGAGCATGGAACATGGAACATGGAACAAGGAACACAGAACATGGAACAAGGAACATGGAACATGGAACAAGGAACATGGAACTTGGAACATGGAACAAAGAACAGGGAACATAGAGCATGGAACATAGGACATGGAACATGGAACATGGAACATGGAACATGGAACATTGACCATGGAGCATGGAACATGGACCATGGAACATGGAACATTGAACATGGAACATGGAACATGGAACATGGAACATGGAACATGGACCATAGAACATGGAACATGTAACATGGAACATGGAACATAGAACATGGAACATAAAACATGAAACTTGGAACAAAGAACAGTGAACATAGAACATAGAGCATGGAACATAGGACATGGAACATGGAACATGGAACATGGAACATGGAACATTGACCATGGAACATGGAACATGGAACATGGACCATAGAACATGGAACATGGACCATGGAACATAGAACATGGACCATGGAACATGGAACATGGAACATGGACCATGGAACATGAAACATGGACCATGGAACATGGAACATGGAACATGGAACACAGAACATAGAACATGGAACATGGAACATGAAACATGGAACATAAAACATGGAACATAGAACATAGAGCATTGACCATAGGATATGGAACATGGAACATGGAACATGGAACATGGAACAAGAAACACGGAACATAGAACAAGGAGAAAGAGCATTGACCAATATGGAACATGGAACAAGGAACATGGAACATGGAACAAGGAACATGGAACATGGAACAAGGAACATGGAACATAGAGCATGGAACATGGAACATAGAACATGGAACATGGAACATGGAACATGGAACATGGAACATGGAACATGGAAAATGGAACATGGAACATGGAACAAGGAACAGGGAACATAGGACATGGAACATGGAACATAGAGCATGGAACATGGAACATGGAACAAGGAACACAGAACATGGAACAAGGAACATGGAACATGGAACAAGGAACATGGAACAAGGAACATGGAACATGGAAAATAACATGGAACATGGAACATGGAACATGGAACATGGAACATGGAACATTCAACATGTAACATGGAACCTGGACCATTGAACATGAAACATGGAACATGGAACATGGAACATGGAACATGGAACATGGAACATGGAACATGGAACATGGAACATGGAACAAGAAACACGGAACATAGAACAAGGAGAAAGAGCATTGACCGTGGAACATTGAACAAGGAACATGGAATATGGAACAAGGAACATGGAACATAGAGCATGGAACATGGAACATAGAACATGGAACATGGAACATGAAACATGGAACATGGAACATGGGACATGGAACATGGAACATGGAACATGGAACATGGAACATGCAACATGGAATATGGAACATGGACCATTGAACATGAAACATGGAACATTGAACATGGAACATGGAACATGGAACATGGAACATGGAACATTGAACATAAAACATGGAACATGGAACATAGAGCATGGAACATAGAACATGGAACATAGAACATAGAGCATTGACCATAGGACATGGAACATGGAACATGGAACATGGAACATGGAACATGGAACATGGAACATGGAACATGGAACAAGAAACACGGAACATAGAACAAGGAGAAAGAGGATTGACCAATATGGAACATGGAACAAGGAACATGGAACATGGAACAAGGAACATGGAACATAGAACATGGAACATAGAACATAGAACATGGAACATGGAACATGGAACATGGAACACGGAACATGGAACATGGAACATGAAACAAGGAACATGGAACATAGAAATTGGAACATGGAACATAGAGCATGGAACATGGAACATGGAACAAGGAACACAGAACATGGAACAAGGAACATGGAACATGGAACAAGGAACATGAAACTTGGAACATAGAACATGGAGCATGGAACATGGAACATAGAACATGGAACATGGAACATAGATATTGGAACATAGAACATGGAACCTGGAACATGGAACATAGAACATAAGAACATGGAACATAGAGCATGGAACATGGAACATGGAACAAGGAACACAGAACATGGAACAATGAACATGGAACATGGAACAAGGAACATGGAACTTGGAACATGGAACAAAGAACAGGGAACATAGAGCATGGAACATAGGACATGGAACATGGAAAATGGAACATGGAACATGGAACATTGACCATGGAGCATGGAACATAAACCATGGAACATGGAACATGGAACATAGAACATGGAACATAGAACATAGAACATGGAACATGGAACATGGAACATGGAACATGGAACATGGAACATGGAACATGGAACATGAAACAAGGAACATGGAACATAGAAATTGGAACATGGAACATAGAGCATGGAACATGGAACATGGAACAAGGAACACAGAACATGGAACAAGGAAAATGGAACATGTTACAAGGAACATGGAACTTGGAACATAGAACATGGAGCATGGAACATGGAACATAGAACATGGAACTTGGAACATAGATATTGGAACATAGAACATGGAACCTGGAACATGGAACATAGAACATAAGAACATGGAAAATAGAGCATGGAACATGGAACATGGAACAAGAAACACAGAACATGGAACAAGGAACATGGAACATGGAACAAGGAACATGGAACTTGGAACATGGAACAAAGAACAGGGAACATAGAGCATGGAACATAGGACATGGAACATGGAACATGGAACATGGAACATGGAACATTGACCATGGAGCATGGAACATGGACCATGGAACATGGAACATTGAACATGGAACATGGAACATGGAACATGGAACATGGAACATGGAACATGGACCATAGAACATGGAACATGTAACATGGAACATGGAACATAGAACATGGAACATAAAACATGAAACTTGGAACAAAGAACAGTGAACATAGAACATAGAGCATGGAACATAGGACATGGAACATGGAACATGGAACATGGAACATGGAACATTGACCATGGAACATGGAACATGGAACATGGACCATAGAACATGGAACATGGACCATGGAACATAGAACATGGACCATGGAACATGGAACATGGAACATGGACCATGGAACATGAAACATGGACCATGGAACATGGAACATGGAACATGGAACATAGAACATAGAACATGGAACATGGAACATGAAACATGGAACATAAAACATGGAACATAGAACATAGAGCATTGACCATAGGATATGGAACATGGAACATGGAACATGGAACATGGAACATGGAACAAGAAACACGGAACATAGAACAAGGAGAAAGAGCATTGACCAATATGGAACATGGAACAAGGAACATGGAACATGGAACAAGGAACATGGAACATGGAACAAGGAACATGGAACATAGAGCATGGAACATGGAACATAGAACATGGAACATGGAACATGGAACATGGAACATGGAACATGGAACATGGAACATGGAAAATGGAACATGGAACATGGAACAAGGAACAGGGAACATAGGACATGGAACATGGAACATAGAGCATGGAACATGGAACATGGAACAAGGAACACAGAACATGGAACAAGGAACATGGAACATGGAACAAGGAACATGGAACAAGGAACATGGAACATGGAAAATAACATGGAACATGGAACATGGAACATGGAACATGGAACATGGAACATTCAACATGTAACATGGAACCTGGACCATTGAACATGGAACATGGAACATGGAACATGGAACATGGAACATGGAACATGGAACATGGAACATGGAACATGGAACATGGAACAAGAAACACGGAACATAGAACAAGGAGAAAGAGCATTGACCGTGGAACATTGAACAAGGAACATGGAATATGGAACAAGGAACATGGAACATAGAGCATGGAACATGGAACATAGAACATGGAACATGGAACATGAAACATGGAACATGGAACATGGAACATGGAACAAGGAACATGGAACATAGAACATGGAACATAGAGCATGGAACATGGAACACGGAACAAGGTACACAGAAAATGGAACAAGGAACATGGAACATGGAACAAGGAACATGGAACATAGAACATGGAACATGGAACATAGAGATTTGAACATGGAACGTGGAACAAGGAACACAGAACATGGAACAAGGAACATGGAACAAGGAACAAGGTACACAGAAAATGGAACAAGGAACATAGAACATGGAGCATGGAACATGGAACATAGAACATGGAACATGGAACATGGAACATAGAGATTGAAACATGGAACGTGGAACAAGGAACACAGAACATGGAACAAGGAACATGGAACATGGAACAAGGAACATGGAACTTGGAACATAGAACATGGAGCATGGAACATGGAACATAGAACATGGAACATGGAACATAGAGATTGGAACATAGAACATGGAACCTGGAACATGGAACATGGAACATAGAGCATGGAACATAGAACATGGAACAAGGAACATGGAACTTGGAACATAGAACATGGAACATGGAACATGGAACATAGAACATGGAACATGGAACATAGAGATTGGAACATAGAACATGGAACCTGGAACATGGAACATGGAACATAGAGCATGGAACATAGAACATGGAACAAGGAACATGGAACTTGGAACATAGAACATGGAACATGGAACATGGAACATGGAACATCGAACATGGAACATGGAACATGGAACAAGGAACAAGGAACATGGAACATGGAACATGGAACATGGAACATGGAACATGGAACATGGAACATGGACCACGGAACATGGAACATGGACCATGGAACATGGAACATGGGACATGGAACTTGGAACATGGAACATGGAACATGGAACATGGAACATGGAACATGGGACATGGACTATTGAACATGGAACATGGAACATTGACCATGGAACATGGAACATGGAACATGGAACATTGACCATGAAACATGGAACATGGAACATGGACCATGGAACATGGAACATGGACCATGGAACATGGAGCATGGACCATGGAACATGGAACATGGAACATGGAACATGGAACATTAAACATGGACCATGGAACATGGAACATGGAACATGGAACATGGAACATGGAACATGGAACATGGAACATGGAACATGGAACATGGAACATGGAACATGCAACATGGAACATGCAACATGGAACATGGACCATTGAAAATGGAACATGGAACATGGAACATGGAACATGGAACATGGAACATGGAACATGGAACATGGAACATGGAACATGGAACATGGAACATGGAACATGGAACATGGAACAAGGAATATGGAACATAGAGCATGGAACATGGAACATAGAACATGGAACATGGAACATTAAACATGGAACATGGACCATGGAACATGGAACAAGGAACATAGAACATGGAACATGGAACATAGAGCATGGAACATGAAACATGGAACAAGGAACACAGAACATGGAACAAGGAACATGGAACATGGAACAAGGAACATGGAACTTGGAACATAGAACATGGAGCATGGAACATGGAACATAGAACATGGGACATGGAACATGGAACATAGAACATGGAACATGGAACATGAAACATGGAACATGGAACATGGAACATGGAACAAGGAACATGGAACATAGAACATGGAACATGGAACACAGAGCATGGAACATGGAACATCGAACATTGAACATAGAACGTGCAACAAGGAACATATAACATGGAACAAGGAACATGGAACATGGAACATGGAACATGGACCATGGAACATGGAACATGGATTATAAAACATGGAACATGGAACATTTAACATGGAACATGGAACATGGAACATGCAACATGGAACATGGAACAAGGACCATTGAACATGGAACATGGAACATGGAACATTGACCATGGAACATGGAACATGGAACATGGAACATGGAACATGGAACATGGAACATGGAACATGGAACATGGAACTTGGAACATGGAACATGGAACATGGAACATGGAACATGGAACATGGGACATGGAACATGGAACATGGAACATGGAACATGGAACATGCAACATGGAATATGGAACATGGACCATTGAACATGAAACATGGAACATTGAACATGGAACATGGAACATGGAACATGGAACATGGAACATTGAACATAAAACATGGAACATGGAACATAGAGCATGGAACATAGAACATGGAACATAGAACATAGAGCATTGACCATAGGACATGGAACATGGAACATGGAACATGGAACATGGAACATGGAACATGGAACATGGAACATGGAACATGGAACATGGAACAAGAAACACGGAACATAGAACAAGGAGAAAGAGGATTGACCAATATGGAACATGGAACAAGGAACATGGAACATGGAACAAGGAACATGGAACATAGAACATGGAACATAGAACATAGAACATGGAACATGGAAAATGGAACATGGAACATGGAACATGGAACATGGAACATGAAACAAGGAACATGGAACATAGAAATTGGAACATGGAACATAGAGCATGGAACATGGAACATGGAACAAGGAACACAGAACATGGAACAAGGAACATGGAACATGGAACAAGGAACATGAAACTTGGAACATAGAACATGGAGCATGGAACATGGAACATAGAACATGGAACATGGAACATAGATATTGGAACATAGAACATGGAACCTGGAACATGGAACATAGAACATAAGAACATGGAACATAGAGCATGGAACATGGAACATGGAACAAGGAACACAGAACATTGAACAATGAACATGGAACATGGAACAAGGAACATGGAACTTGGAACATGGAACAAAGAACAGGGAACATAGAGCATGGAACATAGGACATGGAACATGGAAAATGGAACATGGAACATGGAACATTGACCATGGAGCATGGAACATAAACCATGGAACATGGAACATGGAACATAGAACATGGAACATAGAACATAGAACATGGAACATGGAACATGGAACATGGAACATGGAACATGGAACATGGAACATGGAACATGAAACAAGGAACATGGAACATAGAAATTGGAACATGGAACATAGAGCATGGAACATGGAACATGGAACAAGGAACACAGAACATGGAACAAGGAAAATGGAACATGTTACAAGGAACATGGAACTTGGAACATAGAACATGGAGCATGGAACATGGAACATAGAACATGGAACATGGAACATAGATATTGGAACATAGAACATGGAACCTGGAACATGGAACATAGAACATAAGAACATGGAAAATAGAGCATGGAACATGGAACATGGAACAAGGAACACAGAACATGGAACAAGGAACATGGAACATGGAACAAGGAACATGGAACTTGGAACATGGAACAAAGAACAGGGAACATAGAGCATGGAACATAGGACATGGAACATGGAACATGGAACATGGAACATGGAACATTGACCATGGAGCATGGAACATGGACCATGGAACATGGAACATTGAACATGGAACATGGAACATGGAACATGGAACATGGAACATGGACCATAGAACATGGAACATGTAACATGGAACATGGAACATAGAACATGGAACATGGAACATGGAACATTGACCATGGAACATGGAACATGGAACATGGACCATAGAACATGGAACATGGACCATGGAACATGAAACATGGACCATGGAACATGGAACATGGAACATGGAACATAGAACATAGAACATGGAGCATGAAACATGGACCATGGAACATGGAACATGGAACATGGAACATAGAACATAGAACATGGAGCATGGAACATGAAACATGGAACATAAAACATGGAACATAGAACATAGAGCATTGACCATAGGATATGGAACATGGAACATGGAACATGGAACATGGAACATGGAACAAGAAACACGGAACATAGAACAAGGAGAAAGAGCATTGACCAATATGGAACATGGAACAAGGAACATGGAACATGGAACAAGGAACATGGAACATGGAACAAGGAACATGGAACATAGAGCATGGAACATGGAACATAGAACATGGAACATGGAACATGGAACATGGAACATGGAACATGGAACATGGAACATGGAAAATGGAACATGGAACATGGAACAAGGAACAGGGAACATAGGACATGGAACATGGAACATAGAGCATGGAACATGGAACATGGAACAAGGAACACAGAACATGGAACAAGGAACATGGAACATGGAACAAGGAACATGGAACAAGGAACATGGAACATGGAAAATAACATGGAACATGGAACATGGAACATGGAACATGGAACATGGAACATTCAACATGTAACATGGAACATGGACCATTGAACATGGAACATGGAACATGGAACATGGAACATGGAACATGGAACATGGAACATGGAACATGGAACATGGAACATGGAACATGGAACATGGAACATGGAACAAGAAACACGGAACATAGAACAAGGAGAAAGAGCATTGACCGTGGAACATTGAACAAGGAACATGGAATATGGAACAAGGAACATGGAACATAGAGCATGGAACATGGAACATAGAACATGGAACATGGAACATGAAACATGGAACATGGAACATGGAACATGGAACAAGGAACATGGAACATAGAACATGGAACATAGAGCATGGAACATGGAACACGGAACAAGGTACACAGAAAATGGAACAAGGAACATGGAACATGGAACAAGGAACATGGAACATAGAACATGGAACATGGAACATAGAGATTTGAACATGGAACGTGGAACAAGGAACACAGAACATGGAACAAGGAACATGGAACAAGGAACAAGGTACACAGAAAATGGAACAAGTAACATAGAACATGGAGCATGGAACATGGAACATAGAACATGGAACATGGAACATGGAAGATAGAGATTGGAACATGGAACGTGGAACAAGGAACACAGAACATGGAACAAGGAACATGGAACATGGAACAAAGAACATGGAACTTGGAAAATAGAACATGGAGCATGGAACATGGAACATAGAACATGGAACATGGAACATAGAGATTGGAACATAGAACATGGAACCTGGAACATGGAACATGGAACATAGAGCATGGAACATAGAACATGGAACAAGGAACGTGGAACTTGGAACATAGAACATGGAACATGGAACATGGAACATAGAACATGGAACATGGAACATAGAGATTGGAACATAGAACATGGAACCTGGAACATGGAACATGGAACATAGAGCATGGAACATAGAACATGGAACAAGGAACATGGAACTTGGAACATAGAACATGGAACATGGAACATGGAACATGGAACATCGAACATGGAACATGGAACATGGAACAAGGAACAAGGAACATGGAACATGGAACATGGAACATGGAACATGGAACATGGAACATGGAACATGGACCACGGAACATGGAACATGGACCATGGAACATGGAACATGGGACATGGAACTTGGAACATGGAACATGGAACATGGAACATGGAACATGGGACATGGACTATTGAACATGGAACATGGAACATGGAACATTGACCATGGAACATGGAACATGGAACATGGAACATTGACCATGAAACATGGAACATGGAACATGGACCATGGAACATGGAACATGGACCATGGAACATGGAGCATGGACCATGGAACATGGAACATGGAACATGGAACATTAAACATGGACCATGGAACATGGAACATGGAACATGGAACATGGAACATGGAACATGGAACATGGAACATGGAACATGCAACATGGAACATGCAACATGGAACATGGACCATTGAAAATGGAACATGGAACATGGAACATGGAACATGGAACATGGAACATGGAACATGGAACATGGAACATGGAACATGGAACATGGAACATGGAACAAGGAACATGGAACATAGAGCATGGAACATGGAACATAGAACATGGAACATGGAACATTAAACATGGAACATGGACCATGGAACATGGAACAAGGAACATAGAACATGGAACATGGAACATAGAGCATGGAACATGAAACATGGAACAAGGAACACAGAACATGGAACAAGGAACATGGAACATGGAACAAGGAACATGGAACTTGGAACATAGAACATGGAGCATGGAACATGGAACATAGAACATGGAACATGGAACATGGAGCATAGAACATGGAACATGGAACATGAAACATGGAACATGGAACATGGAACATGGAACAAGGAACATGGAACATAGAACATGGAACATGGAACACAGAGCATGGAACATGGAACATCGAACATTGAACATAGAACGTGCAACAAGGAACATATAACATGGAACAAGGAACATGGAACATGGAACATGGAACATGGACCATGGAACATGGAACATGGATTATAAAACATGGAACATGGAACATGGAACATGGAACATTTAACATGGAACATGGAACATGGAACATGCAACATGGAACATGGAACAAGGACCATTGAACATGGAACATGGAACATGGAACATGGAACTTGGAACATGGAACATGGAACATGGAACATGGAACATGGAACATGGAACATGGAACATGGGACATGGAACATGGAACATGGAACATGGAACATTGAACATAAAACATGGAACATGGAACATAGAGCATGGAACATAGAACATGGAACATAGAACATAGAGCATTGACCATAGGACATGGAACATGGAACATGGAACATGGAACATGGAACATGGAACATGGAACATGGAACATGGAACAAGAAACACGGAACATAGAACAAGGAGAAAGAGGATTGACCAAAATGGAACATGGAACAAGGAACATGGAACATGGAACAAGGAACATGGAACATAGAACATGGAACATAGAACATAGAACATGGAACATGGAACATGGAACATGGAACATGGAACATGGAACATGGAACATGAAACAAGGAACATGGAACATAGAAATTGGAACATGGAACATAGAGCATGGAACATGGAACATGGAACAAGGAACACAGAACATGGAACAAGGAACATGGAACATGGAACAAGGAACATGAAACTTGGAACATAGAACATGGAGCATGGAACATGGAACATAGAACATGGAACATGGAACATAGATATTGGAACATAGAACATGGAACCTGGAACATGGAACATAGAACATAAGAACATGGAACATAGAGCATGGAACATGGAACATGGAACAAGGAACACAGAACATGGAACAATGAACATGGAACATGGAACAAGGAACATGGAACTTGGAACATGGAACAAAGAACAGGGAACATAGAGCATGGAACATAGGACATGGAACATGGAAAATGGAACATGGAACATGGAACATTGACCATGGAGCATGGAACATAAACCATGGAACATGGAACATGGAACATAGAACATGGAACATAGAACATAGAACATGGAACATGGAACATGGAACATGGAACATGGAACATGGAACATGGAACATGAAACAAGGAACATGGAACATAGAAATTGGAACATGGAACATAGAGCATGGAACATGGAACATGGAACAAGGAACACAGAACATGGAACAAGGAAAATGGAACATGTTACAAGGAACATGGAACTTGGAACATAGAACATGGAGCATGGAACATGGAACATAGAACATGGAACATGGAACATAGATATTGGAACATAGAACATGGAACCTGGAACATGGAACATAGAACATAAGAACATGGAAAATAGAGCATGGAACATGGAACATGGAACAAGGAACACAGAACATGGAACAAGGAACATGGAACATGGAACAAGGAACATGGAACTTGGAACATGGAACAAAGAACAGGGAACATAGAGCATGGAACATAGGACATGGAACATGGAACATGGAACATGGAACATGGAACATTGACCATGGAGCATGGAACATGGACCATGGAACATGGAACATTGAACATGGAACATGGAACATGGAACATGGAACATGGAACATGGAACATGGACCATAGAACATGGAACATGTAACATGGAACATGGAACATAGAACATGGAACATGGAACATAAAACATGAAACTTGGAACAAAGAACAGTGAACATAGAACATAGAGCATGGAACATAGGACATGGAACATGGAACATGGAACATAGAACATAGAACATGGAACATGGAACATGAAACATGGAACATAAAACATGGAACATAGAACATAGAGCATTGACCATAGGATATGGAACATGGAACATGGAACAAGAAACACGGAACATAGAACAAGGAGAAAGAGCATTGACCAATATGGAACATGGAACAAGGAACATGGAACATGGAACAAGGAACATGGAACATGGAACAAGGAACATGGAACATAGAGCATGGAACATGGAACATAGAACATGGAACATGGAACATGGAACATGGAACATGGAACATGGAACATGGAACATGGAACATGGAAAATGGAACATGGAACATGGAACAAGGAACAGGGAACATAGGACATGGAACATGGAACATAGAGCATGGAACATGGAACATGGAACAAGGAACACAGAACATGGAACAAGGAACATGGAACATGGAACAAGGAACATGGAACAAGGAACATGGAAAATGGAAAATAACATGGAACATGGAACATGGAACATTCAACATGTAACATGGAACATGGACCATTGAACATGGAACATGGAACATGGAACATGGAACATGGAACATGGAACATGGAACATGGAACATGGAACAAGAAACACGGAACATAGAACAAGGAGAAAGAGCATTGACCGTGGAACATTGAACAAGGAACATGGAATATGGAACAAGGAACATGGAACATAGAGCATGGAACATGGAACATAGAACATGGAACATGGAACATGAAACATGGAACATGGAACATGGAACATGGAACAAGGAACATGGAACATAGAACATGGAACATAGAGCATGGAACATGGAACACGGAACAAGGTACACAGAAAATGGAACAAGGAACATGGAACATGGAACAAGGAACATGGAACATAGAACATGGAACATGGAACATAGAGATTTGAAAATGGAACGTGGAACAAGGAACACAGAACATGGAACAAGGAACATGGAACAAGGAACAAGGTACACAGAAAATGGAACAAGGAACATAGAACATGGAGCATGGAACATGGAACATAGAACATGGAACATGGAACATGGAACATAGAGATTGGAACATGGAACGTGGAACAAGGAACACAGAACATGGAACAAGGAACATGGAACATGGAACAAGGAACATGGAACTTGGAACATAGAACATGGAGCATGGAACATGGAACATAGAACATGGGACATGGAACATAGAGATTGGAACATAGAACATGGAACCTGGAACATGGAACATGGAACATAGAGCATGGAACATAGAACATGGAACAAGGAACATGGAACTTGGAACATAGAACATGGAACATGGAACATGGAACATGGAACATCGAACATGGAACATGGAACATGGACAAGGAACAAGGAACATGGAACATGGAACATGGAACATGGAACATGGAACATGGAACATGGAACATGGACCACGGAACATGGAACATGGACCATGGAACATGGAACATGGGACATGGAGTTTGGAACATGGAACATGGAACATGGAACATGGAACATGGAACATGAGACATGGACTATTGAACATGGAACATGGAACATGGAACATTGACCATGGAACATGGAACATGGAACATTGACCATGAAACATGGAACATGGAACATGGACCATGGAACATGGAACATGGACCATGGAACATGGAGCATGGACCATGGAACATGGAACATGGAACATGGAACATTAAACATGGACCATGGAACATGGAACATGGAACATGGAACATGGAACATGGAACATGGAACATGGAACATGGAACATGGAACATGGAACATGGAACATGCAACATGGAACATGCAACATGGAACATGGACCATTGAAAATGGAACATGGAACATGGAACATGGAACATGGAACATGGAACATGGAACATGGAACATGGAACATGGAACATGGAACATGGAACATGGAACATGGAACAAGGAACATGGAACATAGAGCATGGAACATGGAACATAGAACATGGAACATGGAACATTA
Organism: Macrosteles quadrilineatus; assembly: GCF_028750875.1. NCBI lineage: Eukaryota > Metazoa > Arthropoda > Insecta > Hemiptera > Cicadellidae > Macrosteles > Macrosteles quadrilineatus. The sequence continues at coordinate 1,009,421 of NW_026542631.1, read as the reverse complement.
AACATGGAACATGGACCATGGTCCATGGAACAAGGAACATAGAACATGGAACATGGAACATAGAGCATGGAACATGGAACATGGAACAAGGAACACAGAACATGGAACAAGGAACATGGAACATGGAACAAGGAACATGGAACTTGGAACATGGAACATGGAACATGGAACATGGAACATGGAACAAGGAACATGGAACATAGAACATGGAACATGGAACACAGAGCATGGAACATGGAACATCGAACATTGAACATAGAACGTGCAACAAGGAACATATAACATGGAACAAGGAACATGGAACATGGAACATGGAACATGGACCATGGAACATGGAACATGGATTATAAAACATGGAACATGGAACATGGAACATGGAACATGGAACATTTAACATGGAACATGGAACATGGAACATGCAACATGGAACATGGAACAAGGACCATTGAACATGGAACATGGAACATGGAACATTGACCATGGAACATGGAACATGGAACATGGAACATGGAACATGGAACATGGAACATGGAACATGGAACATGGAACTTGGAACATGGAACATGGAACATGGAACATGGAACATGGAACAAGGAACATGGAACATAGAACATGGAACATGGAACACAGAGCATGGAACATGGAACATCGAACATTGAACATAGAACGTGCAACAAGGAACATATAACATGGAACAAGGAACATGGAACATGGAACATGGAACATGGACCATGGAACATGGAACATGGATTATAAAACATGGAACATGGAACATGGAACATGGAACATGGAACATTTAACATGGAACATGGAACATGGAACATGCAACATGGAACATGGAACAAGGACCATTGAACATGGAACATGGAACATGGAACATTGACCATGGAACATGGAACATGGAACATGGAACATGGAACATGGAACATGGAACATGGAACATGGAACATGGAACATGGAACTTGGAACATGGAACATGAAACATGGAACATGGAACATGGAACATGGAACATGGGACATGGAACATGGAACATGGAACATGGAACATGGAACATGCAACATGGAATATGGAACATGGACCATTGAACATGAAACATGGAACATTGAACATGGAACATGGAACATGGAACATGGAACATGGAACATTGAACATAAAACATGGAACATGGAACATAGAGCATAGAACATAGAACATGGAACATAGAACATAGAGCATTGACCATAGGACATGGAACATGGAACATGGAACATGGAACATGGAACATGGAACATGGAACATGGAACAAGAAACACGGAACATAGAACAAGGAGAAAGAGGATTGACCAATATGGAACATGGAACAAGGAACATGAAACATGGAACAAGGAACATGGAACATAGAACATGGAACATAGAACATAGAACATGGAACATGGAACATGGAACATGGAACATGGAACATGGAACATGAAACAAGGAACATGGAACATAGAAATTGGAACATGGAACATAGAGCATGGAACATGGAACATGGAACAAGGAACACAGAACATGGAACAAGGAACATGGAACATGGAACAAGGAACATGAAACTTGGAACATAGAACATGGAGCATGGAACATAGAACATGGAACATGGAACATGGAACATAGATATTGGAACATAGAACATGGAACCTGGAACATGGAACATAGAACATAAGAACATGGAACATAGAGCATGGAACATGGAACATGGAACAAGGAACACAGAACATGGGACAATGAACATGGAACATGGAACAAGGAACATGGAACTTGGAACATGGAACAAAGAACAGGGAACATAGAGCATGGAACATAGGACATGGAACATGGAAAATGGAACATGGAACATGGAACATTGACCATGGAGCATGGAACATAAACCATGGAACATGGAACATGGAACATAGAACATGGAACATAGAACATAGAACATGGAACATGGAACATGGAACATGGAACATGGAACATGGAACATGGAACATGGAACATGAAACAAGGAACATGGAACATAAAAATTGGAACATGGAACATAGAGCATGGAACATGGAACTTGGAACAAGGAACACAGAACATGGAACAAGGAAAATGGAACATGTTACAAGGAACATGGAACTTGGAACATAGAACATGGAGCATGGAACATGGAACATAGAACATGGAACATGGAACATAGATATTGGAACATAGAACATGGAACCTGGAACATGGAACATAGAACATAAGAACATGGAAAATAGAGCATGGAACATGGAACATGGAACAAGGAACACAGAACATGGAACAAGGAACATGGAACATGGAACAAGGAACATGGAACTTGGAACATGGAACAAAGAACAGGGAACATAGAGCATGGAACATAGGACATGGAACATGGAACATGGAACATGGAACATGGAACATTGACCATGGAGCATGGAACATGGACCATGGAACATGGAACATTGAACATGGAACATGGAACATGGAACATGGAACATGGAACATGGAACATGGACCATAGAACATGGAACATGTAACATGGAACATGGAACATAGAACATGGAACATGGAACATAAAACATGAAACTTGGAACAAAGAACAGGGAACATAGAACATAGAGCATGGAACATAGGACATGGAACATGGAACATGGAACATGGAACATGGAACATTGACCATGGAACATGGAACATGGAACATGGACCATAGAACATGGAACATGGACCATGGAACATAGAACATGGACCATGGAACATGGAACATGGAACATGGACCATGGAACATGAAACATGGACCATGGAACATGGAACATGGAACATGGAACATGGAACTTGGAACATGGAACATGCAACATGGAACATGGAACATGGAACATGGAACATGGACCATAGATCATGGAACATGGAACATGGGACATGGAACATGAAACATTGAACATGGAACATGGAACATAGAGCATGGAACATAGAACATGGAACATAGAACATAGAGCATTGACCATAGGACATGGAACATGGAACATGGAACATGGAACATGGAACATGGAACATGGAACATGGAACATGGAACATGGAACATCGAACAAGAAACACGGAACATGGAACAAGGACAAAGAGCATTGACCATGGAACATGGAACAAAGAACATGGAACATGGAACAAGGAACATGGAACAAAGAACAGGGAACATAGAGCATGGAACATAGGACATGGAACATGGAACATGGAACATGGAACATGGAACATGGAACATTGACCATGGAGCATGGAACATGGAACATGGAACATGGAACATGGAACATGGAACATGGAACATGGAACATGGAACATGGAACATGGAACATGGGACATGGAACATGGAACATGGAACATGGAACATGGAACATGCAACATGGAATATGGAACATGGACCATTGAACATGAAACATGGAACATTGAACATGGAACATGGAACATGGAACATGGAACATTGAACATAAAACATGGAACATGGAACATAGAGCATTGACCATAGGACATGGAACATGAAACATGGAACATGGAACATGGAACATGGAACATGGAACATGGAACATGGAACATGGAACATGGAACATGGAACAAGAAACACGGAACATAGAACAAGGAGAAAGAGCATTGACCAATATGGAACATGGAACAAGGAACATGGAACATGGAACAAGGAACATGGAACATAGAACATGGAACATAGAACATAGAACATGGAACATGGAACATGAAACATGGACCATGGAACATGGAACATGGAACATGGAACATGGAACATGAAACATGGAACTTGGAACATGGAACATGCAACATGGAACATGGAACATGGACCATAGATCATGGAACATGGAACATGGAACATGGAACATGAAACATTGAACATGGAACATGGAACATAGAGCATGGAACATAGAACATGGAACATAGAACATAGAGCATTGACCATAGGACATGGAACATGGAACATGGAACATGGAACATTGAACATGGAACATGGAACATGGAACATGGAAAATGGAACATGGAACATGGAACATGGAACATGGAACATGGAACATGGAACATGGAACATGGAACATCGAACAAGAAACACGGAACATAGAACAAGGACAAAGAGCATTGACCATGGAACATGGAACAAGGAACATGGAACATGGAACAAGGAACATGGAACAAAGAACAGGGAACAAAGAGCATGGAACATAGGACATGGAACATGGAACATGGAACATGGAACATGGAACATGGAACATTGACCATGGAGCATGGAACATGGACCATGGAACATGGAACATGGAACATAGAACATAGAACATGGAACATGGAACATGAAACATGGAACATAAAACATGGAACATAGAACATAGAGCATTGACCATAGGATATGGAACATGGAACATGGAACATGGAACATGGAACAAGAAACACGGAACATAGAACAAGGAGAAAGAGCATTGACCAATATGGAACATGGAACAAGGAACATGGAACATGGAACAAGGAACATGGAACATGGAACAAGGAACATGGAACATAGTGCATGGAACATGGAACATAGAACATGGAACATGGAACATGGAAAATGGAACATGGAACATGGAACATGGAACATGGAAAATGGAACATGGAACATGGAACAAGGAACAGGGAACATAGGACATGGAACATGGAACATAGAGCATGGAACATGGAACATGGAACAAGGAACACAGAACATGGAACAAGGAACATGGAACATGGAACAAGGAACATGGAACAAGGAACATGGAACATGGAAAATAACATGGAACATGGAACATGGAACATGGAACATGGAACATGGAACATTCAACATGTAACATGGAACATGGACCATTGAACATGGAACATTGAACATGGAACATGGAACATGGAACATGGAACATGGAACATGGAACATGGAACATGGAACATGGAACATGGAACATGGAACATGGAACATGGAACATGGAACATGGAACATGGAACATGGAACATGGAACAAGAAACACGGAACATAGAACAAGGAGAAAGAGCATTGACCGTGGAACATTGAACAAGGAACATGGAATATGAAACAAGGAACATGGAACATAGAGCATGGAACATGGAACATAGAACATGGAACATGGAACATGAAACATGGAACATGGAACATGGAACATTTAACAAGGAACATGGAACATAGAACATGGAACATAGAGCATGGAACATGGAACACGGAACAAGGTACACAGAAAATGGAACAAGGAACATGGAACATGGAACAAGGAACATGGAACATAGAACATGGAACATGGAACATAGAGATTGGAACATGGAACGTGGAACAGAAAACACAGAACATGGAACAAGGAACATGGAACAAGGAACAAGGTACACAGAAAATGGAACAAGGAACATAGAACATGGAGCATGGAACATGGAACATAGAACATGGAACATGGAACATAGAGATTGGAATATGGAACGTGGAACAAGGAACACAGAACATGGAACAAGGAACATGGAACATGGAACAAGGAACATGGAACTTGGAACATAGAACATGGAGCATGGAACATGGAACATAGAACATGGAACATGGAACATAGAGATTGGAACATAGAACATGGAACCTGGAACATGGAACATGGAACATGGAACATAGTGCATGGAACATAGAACATGGAACAAGGAACACAGAACATGGAACAAGGAACATGGAACATGGAACAAGGAACATGGAACTTGGAACATAGAACATGGAACATGGAACATGGAACATGGAACATCGAACATGGAACATGGAACAAGGAACAAGGAACATGGAACATGGAACATGGAACATGGAACATGGAACATGGAACATGGACCACGGAACATTGAACATGGACCATGGAACATGGAACATGGGACATGGAACTTGGAACATGGAACATGGAACATGGAACATGGAACATGGGACATGGACTATTGAACATGGAACATGGAACATGGAACATTGACCATGGAACATGGAACATGGAACATGGAACATTGACCATGAAACATGGAACATGGAACATGGACCATGGAACATGGAACATGGACCATGGAACATGGAGCATGGACCATGGAACATGGAACATGGAACATGGAACATTAAACATGGACCATGGAACATGGAACATGGAACATGGAACATGGAACATGGAACATGGAACATGGAACATGGAACATGCAACATGGAACATGCAACATGGAACATGGACCATTGAAAATGGAACATGGAACATGGAACATGGAACATGGAACATGGAACATGGAACATGGAACATGAAACATGGAACATGGATCATGGAACATGGAACATGGAACATGGAACAAGGAACATGGAACATAGAGCATGGAACATGGAACATAGAACATGGAACATGGAACATTAAACATGGAACATGGACCATGGAACATGGAACAAGGAACATAGAACATGGAACATGGAACATAGAGCATGGAACATGGAACATGGAACAAGGAACACAGAACATGGAACAAGGAACATGGAACATGGAACAAGGAACATGGAACTTGGAACATAGAACATGGAGCATGGAACATGGAACATAGAACATGGAACATGGAAAATGGAACATAGAACATGGAACATGGAACATGAAACATGGAACATGGAACATGGAACATGGAACAAGGAACATGGAACATAGAACATGGAACATGGAACACAGAGCATGGAACATGGAACATCGAACATTGAACATAGAACGTGCAACAAGGAACATATAACATGGAACAAGGAACATGGAACATGGAACATGGAACATGGACCATGGAACATGGAACATGGATTATAAAACATGGAACATGGAACATTTAACATGGAACATGGAACATGGAACATGCAACATGCAACATGGAACATGGAACAAGGACCATTGAACATGGAACATGGAACATGGAACATTGACCATGGAACATGGAACATGGAACATGGAACATGGAACATGGAACATGGAACATGGAACATGGAACATGGAACTTGGAACATGGAACATGGAACATGGAACATGGAACATGGAACATGGAACATGGGACATGGGACATGGAACATGGAACATGGAACATGGAACATGCAACATGGAATATGGAACATGGACCATTGAACATGAAACATGGAACATTGAACATGGAACATGGAACATGGAATATGGAACATTGAACATAAAACATGGAACATAAAAACATAGAGCATGGAACATAGAACATGGAACATAGAACATAGAGCATTGACCATAGGACATGGAACATGGAACATGGAACATGGAACATGGAACATGGAACATGGAACATGGAACATGGAACATGGAACATGGAACATGGAACAAGAAACACGGAACATAGAACAAGGAGAAAGAGGATTGACCAATATGGAACATGGAACAAGGAACATGGAACATGGAACAAGGAACATGGAACATAGAACATGGAACATAGAACATAGAACATGGAACATGGAACATGGAACATGGAACATGGAACATGGAACATGGAACATGAAACAAGGAACATGGAACATAGAAATTGGAACATGGAACATAGAGCATGGAACATGGAACATGGAACAAGGAACACAGAACATGGAACAAGGAACATGGAACATGGAACAAGGAACATGAAACTTGGAACATAGAACATGGAGCATGGAACATGGAACATAGAACATGGAACATGGAACATAGATATTGGAACATAGAACATGGAACCTGGAACATGGAACATAGAACATAAGAACATGGAACATAGAGCATGGAACATGGAACATGGAACAAGGAACACAGAACATGGAACAATGAACATGGAACATGGAACAAGGAACATGGAACTTGGAACATGGAACAAAGAACAGGGAACATAGAGCATGGAACATAGGACATGGAACATGGAAAATGGAACATGGAACATGGAACATTGACCATGGAGCATGGAACATAAACCATGGAACATGGAACATGGAACATAGAACATGGAACATAGAACATAGAACATGGAACATGGAACATGGAACATGGAACATGGAACATGGAACATGGAACATGAAACAAGGAACATGGAACATAGAAATTGGAACATGGAACATAGAGCATGGAACATAGAACATGGAACAAGGAACACAGAACATGGAACAAGGAAAATGGAACATGTTACAAGGAACGTGGAACTTGGAACATAGAACATGGAGCATGGAACATGGAACATAGAACATGGAACATGGAACATAGATATTGGAACATAGAACATGGAACCTGGAACATGGAACATAGAACATAAGAACATGGAAAATAGAGCATGGAACATGGAACATGGAACAAGGAACACAGAACATGGAACAAGGAACATGGAACATGGAACAAGGAACATGGAACTTGGAACATGGAACAAAGAACAGGGAACATAGAGCATGGAACATAGGACATGGAACATGGAACATGGAACATGGAACATGGAACATTGACCATGGAGCATGGAACATGGACCATGGAACATGGAACATTGAACATGGAACATGGAACATGGAACATGGAACATGGAACATGGAACATGGACCATAGAACATGGAACATGTAACATGGAACATGGAACATAGAACATGGAACATGGAACATAAAACATGAAACTTGGAACAAAGAACAGGGAACATAGAACATAGAGCATGGAACATAGGACATGGAACATGGAACATGGAACATGGAACATGGAACATTGGCCATGGAACATGGAACATGGAACATGGACCATAGAACATGGAACATGGACCATGGAACATAGAACATGGACCATGGAACATGGAACATGGAACATGGACCATGGAACATGAAACATGGACCATGGAACATGGAACATGGAACATGGAACATGGAACATGGAACATAGTGCATGGAACATAGAACATGGAACAAGGAACACAGAACATGGAACAAGGAACATGGAACATGGAACAAGGAACATGGAACTTGGAACATAGAACATGGAACATGGAACATGGAACATGGAACATGGAACATGGAACATCGAACATGGAACATGGAACAAGGAACAAGGAACATGGAACATGGAACATGGAACATGGAACATGGAACATGGAACATGGAACATGGAACATGGAACATGGAACATGGACCACGGAATATTGAACATGGACCATGGAACATGGAACATGGGACATGGAACTTGGAACATGGAACATGGAACATGGAACATGGAACATGGAACATGGGACATGGACTATTGAACATGGAACATGGAACATGGAACATTGACCATGGAACATGGAACATGGAACATGGAACATTGACCATGAAACATGGAACATGGAACATGGACCATGGAACATGGAACATGGACCATGGAACATGGAGCATGGACCATGGAACATGGAACATGGAACATGGAACATTAAACATGGACCATGGAACATGGAACATGGAACATGGAACATGGAACATGGAACATGGAACATGGAACATGGAACATGGAACATGCAACATGGAACATGCAACATGGAACATGGACCATTGAAAATGGAACATGGAACATGGAACATGGAACATGGAACATGGAACATGGAACATGGAACATGGAACATGGAACATGGAACATGGAACATGGAACATGGAACATGGAACAAGGAACATGGAACATGGAACATAGAACATGGAACATGGAACATTAAACATGGAACATGGACCATGGAACATGGAACAAGGAACATAGAACATGGAACATGGAACATAGAGCATGGAACATGGAACATGGAACAAGGAACACAGAACATGGAACAAGGAACATGGAACATGGAACAAGGAACATGGAACTTGGAACATAGAACATGGAGCATGGAACATGGAACATAGAACATGGAACATGGAACATGGAACATAGAACATGGAACATGGAACATGAAACATGGAACATGGAACATGGAACATGGAACAAGGAACATGGAACATAGAACATGGAACATGGAACACAGAGCATGGAACATGGAACATCGAACATTGAACATAGAACGTGCAACAAGGAACATATAACATGGAACAAGGAACATGGAACATGGAACATGGAACATGGACCATGGAACATGGAACATGGATTATAAAACATGGAACATGGAACATGGAACATGGAACATTTAACATGGAACATGGAACATGGAACATGCAACATGGAACATGGAACAAGGACCATTGAACATGGAACATGGAACATGGAACATTGACCATGGAACATGGAACATGGAACATGGAACATGGAACATGGAACATTTAACAAGGAACATGGAACATAGAACATGGAACATAGAGCATGGAACATGGAACATGAAACATGGAACATGGAACATGGAACATTTAACAAGGAACATGGAACATAGAACATGGAACATAGAGCATGGAACATGGAACACGGAACAAGGTACACAGAAAATGGAACAAGGAACATGGAACATGGAACAAGGAACATGGAACATAGAACATGGAACATGGAACATAGAGATTGGAACATGGAACGTGGAACAAGGAACACAGAACATGGAACAAGGAACATGGAACAAGGAACAAGGTACACAGAAAATGGAACAAGGAACATAGAACATGGAGCATGGAACATGGAACATAGAACATGGAACATGGAACATAGAGATTGGAATATGGAACGTGGAACAAGGAACACAGAACATGGAACAAGGAACATGGAACATGGAACAAGGAATATGGAACTTGGAACATAGAACATGGAGCATGGAACATGGAACATAGAACATGGAACATGGAACATAGAGATTGGAACATAGAACATGGAACCTGGAACATGGAACATGGAACATGGAACATAGTGCATGGAACATAGAACATGGAACAAGGAACACAGAACATGGAACAAGGAACATGGAACATGGAACAAGGAACATGGAACTTGGAACATAGAACATGGAACATGGAACATGGAACATGGAACATCGAACATGGAACATGGAACAAGGAACAAGGAACATGGAACATGGAACATGGAACATGGAACATGGAACATGGAACATGGAACATGGACCACGGAACATTGAACATGCACCATGGAACATGGAACATGGGACATGGAACTTGGAACATGGAACATGGAACATGGAACATGGAACATGGAACATGGGACATGGACTATTGAACATGGAACATGGAACATGGAACATTGACCATGGAACATGGAACATGGAACATGGAACATTGACCATGAAACATGGAACATGGAACATGGACCATGGAACATGGAACATGGACCATGGAACATGGAGCATGGACCATGGAACATGGAACATGGAACATGAAACATTAAACATGGACCATGGAACATGGAACATGGAACATGGAACATGGAACATGGAACATGGAACATGGAACATGGAACATGGAACATGGAACATGGAACATGGAACATGGAACATGGAACATGGAACATGGAACATGGAACAAGAAACACGGAACATAGAACAAGGAGAAAGAGCATTGACCGTGGAACATTGAACAAGGAACATGGAATATGAAACAAGGAACATGGAACATAGAGCATGGAACATGGAACATAGAACATGGAACATGGAACATGAAACATGGAACATGGAACATGGAACATTTAACAAGGAACATGGAACATAGAACATGGAACATAGAGCATGGAACATGGAACACGGAACAAGGTACACAGAAAATGGAACAAGGAACATGGAACATGGAACAAGGAACATGGAACATAGAACATGGAACATGGAACATAGAGATTGGAACATGGAACGTGGAACAAGGAACACAGAACATGGAACAAGGAACATGGAACAAGGAACAAGGTACACAGAAAATGGAACAAGGAACATAGAACATGGAGCATGGAACATGGAACATAGAACATGGAACATGGAACATAGAGATTGGAATATGGAACGTGGAACAAGGAACACAGAACATGGAACAAGGAACATGGAACATGGAACAAGGAACATGGAACTTGGAACATAGAACATGGAGCATGGAACATGGAACATAGAACATGGAACATGGAACATAGAGATTGGAACATAGAACATGGAACCTGGAACATGGAACATGGAACATGGAACATAGTGCATGGAACATAGAACATGGAACAAGGAACACAGAACATGGAACAAGGAACATGGAACATGGAACAAGGAACATGGAACTTGGAACATAGAACATGGAACATGGAACATGGAACATGGAACATCGAACATGGAACATGGAACAAGGAACAAGGAATATGGAACATGGAACATGGAACATGGAACATGGAACATGGAACATGGAACATGGACCACGGAACATTGAACATGGACCATGGAACATGGAACATGGGACATGGAACTTGGAACATGGAACATGGAACATGGAACATGGAACATGGAACATGGGACATGGACTATTGAACATGGAACATGGAACATGGAACATTGACCATGGAACATGGAACATGGAACATGGAACATTGACCATGAAACATGGAACATGGAACATGGACCATGGAACATGGAACATGGACCATGGAACATGGAGCATGGACCATGGAACATGGAACATGGAACATGGAACATTAAACATGGACCATGGAACATGGAACATGGAACATGGAACATGGAACATGGAACATGGAACATGGAACATGGAACATGGAACATGGAACATGGAACATGGAACATGGAACATGCAACATGGAACATGCAACATGGAACATGGACCATTGAAAATGGAACATGGAACATGGAACATGGAACATGGAACATGGAACATGGAACATGGAACATGGAACATGGAACATGAAACATGGAACATGGAACATGGAACATGGAACATTAAACATGGACCATGGAACATGGAACATGGAACATGGAACATGGAACATGGAACATGGAACATGGAACATGGAACATGGAACATGGAACATGGAACATGGAACATGGAACATGGAACATGGAACATGGAACATGCAACATGGAACATGCAACATGGAACATGGACCATTGAAAATGGAACATGGAACATGGAACATGGAACATGGAACATGGAACATGGAACATGGAACATGGAACATGAAACATGGAACATGGAACATGGAACATGGAACATGGAACATGGAACAAGGAACATGGAACATAGAGCATGGAACATGGAACATAGAACATGGAACATGGAACATTAAACATGGAACATGGACCATGGAACATGGAACAAGGAACATAGAACATGGAACATGGAACATAGAGCATGGAACATGGAACATGGAACAAGGAACACAGAACATGGAACAAGGAACATGGAACATGGAACAAGGAACATGGAACTTGGAACATAGAACATGGAGCATGGAACATGGAACATAGAACATGGAACATGGAACATGGAACATAGAACATGGAACATGGAACATGAAACATGGAACATGGAACATGGAACATGGAACATGGAACATGGGACATGGAACATGGAACATGGAACATGGAACATGGAACATGCAACATGGAATATGGAACATGGACCATTGAACATGAAACATGGAACATTGAAAATGGAACATGGAACATGGAACATGGAACATGGAACATTGAACATAAAACATGGAACATGGAACATAGAGCATGGAACATAGAACATGGAACATAGAACATAGAGCATTGACCATAGGACATGGAACATGGAACATGGAACATGGAACATGGAACATGGAACATGGAACATGGAACATGGAACATGGAACATGGAACATGGAACATGGAACATGGAACAAGAAACACGGAACATAGAACAAGGAGAAAGAGGATTGACCAATATGGAACATGGAACAAGGAACATGGAACATGGAACAAGGAACATGGAACATAGAACATGGAACATAGAACATAGAACATGGAACATGGAACATGGAACATGGAACATGGAACATGGAACATGGAACATGGAACATGAAACAAGGAACATGGAACATAGAAATTGGAACATGGAACATAGAGCATGGAACATGGAACATGGAACAAGGAACACAGAACATGGAACAAGGAACATGGAACATGGAACAAGTAACATGAAACTTGGAACATAGAACATGGAGCATGGAACATGGAACATAGAACATGGAACATGGAACATAGATATTGGAACATAGAACATGGAACCTGGAACATGGAACATAGAACATAAGAACATGGAACATAGAGCATGGAACATGGAACATGGAACAAGGAACACAGAACATGGAACAATGAACATGGAACATGGAACAAGGAACATGGAACTTGGAACATGGAACAAAGAACAGGGAACATAGAGCATGGAACATAGGACATGGAACATGGAAAATGGAACATGGAACATGGAACATTGACCATGGAGCATGGAACATAAACCATGGAACATGGAACATGGAACATAGAACATGGAACATAGAACATAGAACATGGAACATGGAACATGGAACATGGAACATGGAACATGGAACATGGAACATGAAACAAGGAACATGGAACATAGAAATTGGAACATGGAACATAGAGCATGGAACATGGAACATGGAACAAGGAACACAGAACATGGAACAAGGAAAATGGAACATGTTACAAGGAACATGGAACTTGGAACATAGAACATGGAGCATGGAACATGGAACATAGAACATGGAACATGGAACATAGATATTGGAACATAGAACATGGAACCTGGAACATGGAACATAGAACATAAGAACATGGAAAACAGAGCATGGAACATGGAACATGGAACAAGGAACACAGAACATGGAACAAGGAACATGGAACATGGAACAAGGAACATGGAACTTGGAACATGGAACAAAGAACAGGGAACATAGAGCATGGAACATAGGACATGGAACATGGAACATGGAACATTGACCATGGAGCATAGAACATGGACCATGGAACATGGAACATTGAACATGGAACATGGAACATGGAACATGGAACATGGAACATGGAACATGGACCATAGAACATGGAACATGTAACATGGAACATGGAACATAGAACATGGAACATGGAACATAAAACATGAAACTTGGAACAAAGAACAGGGAACATAGAACATAGAGCATGGAACATAGGACATGGAACATGGAACATGGAACATGGAACATGGAACATTGACCATGGAACATGGAACATGGAACATGGACCATAGAACATGGAACATGGACCATGGAACATAGAACATGGACCATGGAACATGGAACATGGAACATGGACCATGGAACATGCAACATGGACCATGGAACATGGAACATGGAACATGGAACTTGGAACATAGAACATGGAGCATGGAACATGGAACATAGAACATGGAACATGGAACATAGAGATTGGAACATAGAACATGGAACCTGGAACATGGAACATGGAACATGGAACATAGTGCATGGAACATAGAACATGGAACAAGGAACACAGAACATGGAACAAGGAACATGGAACATGGAACAAGGAACATGGAACTTGGAACATAGAACATGGAACATGGAACATGGAACATGGAACATCGAACATGGAACATGGAACAAGGAACAAGGAACATGGAACATGGAACATGGAACATGGAACATGGAACATGGAACATGGAACATGGACCACGGAACATTGAACATGGACCATGGAACATGGAACATGGGACATGGAACTTGGAACATGGAACATGGAACATGGAACATGGAACATGGAACATGGGACATGGACTATTGAACATGGAACATGGAACATGGAACATTGACCATGGAACATGGAACATGGAACATGGAACATTGACCATGAAACATGGAACATGGAACATGGACCATGGAACATGGAACATGGACCATGGAACATGGAGCATGGACCATGGAACATGGAACATGGAACATGGAACATTAAACATGGACCATGGAACATGGAACATGGAACATGGAACATGGAACATGGAACATGGAACATGGAACATGGAACATGGAACATGGAACATGCAACATGGAACATGCAACATGGAACATGGACCATTGAAAATGGAACATGGAACATGGAACATGGAACATGGAACATGGAACATGGAACATGGATCATGGAACATGGAACATGGAACATGGAACATGGAACATGGAACATGGAACATGGAACAAGGAACATGGAACATAGAGCATGGAACATGGAACATAGAACATGGAACATGGAACATTAAACATGGAACATGGACCATGGAACATGGAACAAGGAACATAGAACATGGAACATGGAACATAGAGCATGGAACATGGAACATGGAACACAGAACATGGAACAAGGAACATGGAACATGGAACAAGGAACATGGAACTTGGAACATAGAACATGGAGCATGGAACATGGAACATAGAACATGGAACATGGAACATGGAACATAGAACATGGAACATGGAACATGAAACATGGAACATGGAACATGGAACATGGAACAAGGAACATGGAACATAGAACATGGAACATGGAACACAGAGCATGGAACATGGAACATCGAACATTGAACATAGAACGTGCAACAAGGAACATATAACATGGAACAAGGAACATGGAACATGGAACATGGAACATGGACCATGGAACATGGAACATGGATTATAAAACATGGAACATGGAACATGGAACATGGAACATTTAACATGGAACATGGAACATGGAACATGCAACATGGAACATGGAACAAGGACCATTGAACATGGAACATGGAACATGGAACATTGACCATGGAACATGGAACATGGAACATGGAACATGGAACATGGAACATGGAACATGGAACATGGAACATGGAACTTGGAACATGGAACATGGAACATGGAACATGGAACATGGAACATAAAACATGGGACATGGAACATGGAACATGGAACATGGAACATGGAACATGCAACATGGAATATGGAACATGGACCATTGAACATGAAACATGGAACATTGAACATGGAACATGGAACATGGAACATGGAACATGGAACATTGAACATAAAACATGGAACATGGAACATAGAGCATGGAACATAGAACATGGAACATAGAACATAGAGCATTGACCATAGGACATGGAACATGGAACATGGAACATGGAACATGGAACATGGAACATGGAACATGGAACATGGAACATGGAACATGGAACATGGAACATGGAACAAGAAACACGGAACATAGAACAAGGAGAAAGATGATTGACCAATATAGAACATGGAACAAGGAACGTGGAACATGGAACAAGGAACATGGAACATAGAACATGGAACATAGAACATAGAACATGGAACATGGAACATGGAACATGGAACATGGAACATGGAACTTGGAACATGAAACAAGGAACATGGAACATAGAAATTGGAACATGGAACATAGAGCATGGAACATGGAACATGGAACAAGGAACACAGAACATGGAACAAGGAACATGGAACATGGAACAAAGAACATGAAACTTGGAACATAGAACATGGAGCATGGAACATGGAACATAGAACATGGAACATGGAACATAGATATTGGAACATAGAACATGGAACCTGGAACATGGAACATAGAACATAAGAACATGGAACATAGAGCATGGAACATGGAACATGGAACAAGGAACACAGAACATGGAACAATGAACATGGAACATGGAACAAGGAACATGGAACTTGGAACATGGAACAAAGAACAGGGAACATAGAGCATGGAACATAGGACATGGAACATGGAAAATGGAACATGGAACATGGAACATTGACCATGGAGCATGGAACATAAACCATGGAACATGGAACATGGAACATAGAACATGGAACTTAGAACATAGAACATGGAACATGGAACATGGAACATGGAACATGGAACATGGAACATGAAACAAGGAACATGGAACATAGAAATTGGAACATGGAACATAGAGCATGGAACATGGAACATGGAACAAGGAACACAGAACATGGAACAAGGAAAATGGAACATGTTACAAGGAACATGGAACTTGGAACATAGAACATGGAGCATGGAACATGGAACATAGAACATGGAACATGGAACATAGATATTGGAACATAGAACATGGAACCTGGAACATGGAACATAGAACATAAGAACATGGAAAATAGAGCATGGAACATGGAACATGGAACAAGGAACACAGAACATGGAACAAGGAACATGGAACATGGAACAAGGAACATGGAACTTGGAACATGGAACAAAGAACAGGGAACATAGAGCATGGAACATACGACATGGAACATGGAACATGGAACATGGAACATGGAACATTGACCATGGAGCATGGAACATGGACCATGGAACATGGAACATTGAACATGGAACATGGAACATGGAACATGGAACATGGAACATGGAACATGGACCATAGAACATGGAACATGTAACATGGAACATGGAACATAGAACATGGAACATGGAACATAAAACATGAAACTTGGAACAAAGAACAGGGAACATAGAACATAGAGCATGGAACATAGGACATGGAACATGGAACATGGAACATGGAACATGGAACATTGACCATGGAACATGGAACATGGAACATGGACCATAGAACATGGAACATGGACCATGGAACATAGAACATGGACCATGGAACATGGAACATGGAACATGGACCATGGAACATGAAACATGGACCATGGAACATGGAACATGGAACATGGAACATGGAACTTGGAACATGGAACATGCAACGTGGAACATGGAACATGGAACATGGAACATGGACCATAGATCATGGAACATGGAACATGGGACATGGAACATGAAACATTGAACATGGAACATGGAACATAGAGCATGGAACATAGAACATGGAACATAGAACATAGAGCATTGACCATAGGACATGGAACATGGAACATGGAACATGGAACATGGAACATGGAACATGGAACATGGAACATGGAACATGGAACATGGAACATGGAACATGGAACATCGAACAAGAAACACGGAACATGGAACAAGGACAAAGAGCATTGACCATGGAACATGGAACAAGGAACATGGAACATGGAACAAGGAACATGGAACAAAGAACAGGGAACATAGAGCATGGAACATAGGACATGGAACATGGAACATGGAACATGGAACATGGAACATGGAACATTGACCATGGAGCATGGAACATGGACCATTGAACATGGAACATGGAACATGGAACATGGAACATGGAACATTGAACATGGAACATGGAACATGGAACATGGAACATGGAACATGGAACATGGAACATGGAACATGGAACATGGAACATGGAACATGGAACATGGAACATGGGACATGGAACATGGAACATGGAACATGGAACATGGAACATGGAACATGGAACATGGGACATGGAACATGGAACATGGAACATGGAACATGGAACATGCAACATGGAATATGGAACATGGACCATTGAACATGAAACATGGAACATTGAACATGGAACATGGAACATGGAACATGGAACATTGAACATAAAACATGGAACATGGAACATAGAGCATGGAACATAGAACATGGAACATAGAACATAGAGCATTGACCATAGGACATGGAACATGGAACATGGAACATGGAACATGGAACATGGAACATGAAACAAGGAACATGGAACATAGAAATTGGAACATGGAACATAGAGCATGGAACATGGAACATGGAACAAGGAACACAGAACATGGAACAAGGAAAATGGAACATGTTACAAGGAACATGGAACTTGGAACATAGAACATGGAGCATGGAACATGGAACATAGAACATGGAACATGGAACATAGATATTGGAACATAGAACATGGAACCTGGAACATGGAACATAGAACATAAGAACATGGAAAATAGAGCATGGAACATGGAACATGGAACAAGGAACACAGAACATGGAACAAGGAACATGGAACATGGAACAAGGAACATGGAACTTGGAACATGGAACAAAGAACAGGGAACATAGAGCATGGAACATACGACATGGAACATGGAACATGGAACATGGAACATGGAACATTGACCATGGAGCATGGAACATGGACCATGGAACATGGAACATTGAACATGGAACATGGAACATGGAACATGGAACATGGAACATGGAACATGGACCATAGAACATGGAACATGTAACATGGAACATGGAACATAGAACATGGAACATGGAACATAAAACATGAAACTTGGAACAAAGAACAGGGAACATAGAACATAGAGCATGGAACATAGGACATGGAACATGGAACATGGAACATGGAACATGGAACATTGACCATGGAACATGGAACATGGAACATGGACCATAGAACATGGAACATGGACCATGGAACATAGAACATGGACCATGGAACATGGAACATGGAACATGGACCATGGAACATGAAACATGGACCATGGAACATGGAACATGGAACATGGAACATGGAACTTGGAACATGGAACATGCAACGTGGAACATGGAACATGGAACATGGAACATGGACCATAGATCATGGAACATGGAACATGGGACATGGAACATGAAACATTGAACATGGAACATGGAACATAGAGCATGGAACATAGAACATGGAACATAGAACATAGAGCATTGACCATAGGACATGGAACATGGAACATGGAACATGGAACATGGAACATGGAACATGGAACATGGAACATGGAACATGGAACATGGAACATGGAACATCGAACAAGAAACACGGAACATGGAACAAGGACAAAGAGCATTGACCATGGAACATGGAACAAGGAACATGGAACATGGAACAAGGAACATGGAACAAAGAACAGGGAACATAGAGCATGGAACATAGGACATGGAACATGGAACATGGAACATGGAACATGGAACATTGACCATGGAGCATGGAACATGGACCATTGAACATGGAACATGGAACATGGAACATGGAACATGGAACATTGAACATGGAACATGGAACATGGAACATGGAACATGGAACATGGAACATGGAACATGGAACATGGAACATGGAACATGGAACATGGAACATGGAACATGGGACATGGAACATGGAACATGGAACATGGAACATGGAACATGGAACATGGAACATGGGACATGGAACATGGAACATGGAACATGGAACATGGAACATGCAACATGGAATATGGAACATGGACCATTGAACATGAAACATGGAACATTGAACATGGAACATGGAACATGGAACATGGAACATTGAACATAAAACATGGAACATGGAACATAGAGCATGGAACATAGAACATGGAACATAGAACATAGAGCATTGACCATAGGACATGGAACATGGAACATGGAACATGGAACATGGAACATGGAACATGAAACAAGGAACATGGAACATAGAAATTGGAACATGGAACATAGAGCATGGAACATGGAACATGGAACAAGGAACACAGAACATGGAACAAGGAAAATGGAACATGTTACAAGGAACATGGAACTTGGAACATAGAACATGGAGCATGGAACATGGAACATAGAACATGGAACATGGAACATAGATATTGGAACATAGAACATGGAACCTGGAACATGGAACATAGAACATAAGAACATGGAAAATAGAGCATGGAACATGGAACATGGAACAAGGAACACAGAACATGGAACAAGGAACATGGAACATGGAACAAGGAACATGGAACTTGGAACATGGAACAAAGAACAGGGAACATAGAGCATGGAACATACGACATGGAACATGGAACATGGAACATGGAACATGGAACATTGACCATGGAGCATGGAACATGGACCATGGAACATGGAACATTGAACATGGAACATGGAACATGGAACATGGAACATGGAACATGGAACATGGACCATAGAACATGGAACATGTAACATGGAACATGGAACATAGAACATGGAACATGGAACATAAAACATGAAACTTGGAACAAAGAACAGGGAACATAGAACATAGAGCATGGAACATAGGACATGGAACATGGAACATGGAACATGGAACATGGAACATTGACCATGGAACATGGAACATGGAACATGGACCATAGAACATGGAACATGGACCATGGAACATAGAACATGGACCATGGAACATGGAACATGGAACATGGACCATGGAACATGAAACATGGACCATGGAACATGGAACATGGAACATGGAACATGGAACTTGGAACATGGAACATGCAACGTGGAACATGGAACATGGAACATGGAACATGGACCATAGATCATGGAACATGGAACATGGGACATGGAACATGAAACATTGAACATGGACATGGAACATAGAGCATGGAACATAGAACATGGAACATAGAACATAGAGCATTGACCATAGGACATGGAACATGGAACATGGAACATGGAACATGGAACATGGAACATGGAACATGGAACATGGAACATGGAACATGGAACATGGAACATGGAACATCGAACAAGAAACACGGAACATGGAACAAGGACAAAGAGCATTGACCATGGAACATGGAACAAGGAACATGGAACATGGAACAAGGAACATGGAACAAAGAACAGGGAACATAGAGCATGGAACATAGGACATGGAACATGGAACATGGAACATGGAACATGGAACATGGAACATTGACCATGGAGCATGGAACATGGACCATTGAACATGGAACATGGAACATGGAACATGGAACATGGAACATGGAACATTGAACATGGAACATGGAACATGGAACATGGAACATGGAACATGGAACATGGAACATGGAACATGGAACATGGAACATGGAACATGGAACATGGGACATGGAACATGGAACATGGAACATGGAACATGGAACATGGAACATGGAACATGGGACATGGAACATGGAACATGGAACATGGAACATGGAACATGCAACATGGAATATGGAACATGGACCATTGAACATGAAACATGGAACATTGAACATGGAACATGGAACATGGAACATGGAACATTGAACATAAAACATGGAACATGGAACATAGAGCATGGAACATAGAACATGGAACATAGAACATAGAGCATTGACCATAGGACATGGAACATGGAACATGGAACATGGAACATGGAACATGGAACATGGAACATGGAACATGGAACATGGAACATGGAACATGAAACATTGAACATGGAACATGGAACATAGAGCATGGAACATGAAACATTGAACATGGAACATGGAACATAGAGCATGGAACATAGAACATGGAACATAGAACATAGAGCATTGACCATAGGACATGGAACATGGAACATGGAACATGGAACATGGAACATGGAACATGGAACATGGAACATGGAACATGGAACATGGAACATAGAACATGGAAAATGGAACATGGAACATGGAACATGGAACATGGAAAATGGAACATGGAACACGGAACATGGAACATGGAACATGGAACATAGAACATGGAACATAGAACATAGAACATGGAACATGAAACATGAAACATGGACCATGGAACATGGAACATGAAACATGGAACTTGGAACATGGAACATGCAACATGGAACATGGAACATGGACCATAGATCATGGAACATGGAACATGGAACATGGAACATGAAACATTGAACATGGAACATGGAACATAGAGCATGGAACATAGAACATGGAACATAGAACATAGAGCATTGACCATAGGACATGGAACATGGAACATGGAACATGGAACATGGAACATGGAACATGGAACATGGAACAAGGAACATGGAACATAGAACATGGAACATGGAACATAGAACATGGAACATAGAACATAGAACATGGAACATGGAACATGAAACATGGACCATGGAACATGGAACATAGAACAAGGAGAAAGAGCATTGACCAATATGGAACATGGAACAAGGAACATGGAACATGGAACAAGGAGCATGGAACATAGAACATGGAACATAGAACATAGAACATGGAACATGGAACATGAAACATGGACCATGGAACATGGAACATGGAACATGGAACATGAAACATGGAACTTGGAACATGGAACATGCAACATGGAACATGGAACATGGACCATAGATCATGGAACATGGAACATGGAACATGGAACATGAAACATTGAACATGGAACATGGAACATAGAGCATGGAACATAGAACATGGAACATAGAACATAGAGCATTGACCATAGGACATGGAACATGGAACATGGAACATGGAACATGGAACATGGAACATGGAACATGGAACATGGAAAATGGAACATGGAACATGGAACATGGAACATGGAACATGGAACATGGAACATGGAACATGGAACATGGAACATGGAACATGGAACATGGAACATGGAACATCGAACAAGAAACACGGAACATAGAACAAGGACAAAAAGCATTGACCATGGAACATGGAACAAGGAACATGGAACATGGAACAAGGAACATGGAACAAAGAACAGGGAACAAAGAGCATGGAACATAGGACATGGAACATGGAACATGGAACATGGAACATGGAACATGGAACATTGACCATGGAGCATGGAACATGGACCATGGAACATGGAACATGGAACATAGAACATAGAACATGGAACATGGAACATGAAACATGGAACATAAAACATGGAACATAGAACATAGAGCATTGACCATAGGATATGGAACATGGAACATGGAACATGGAACATGGAACAAGAAACACGGAACATAGAACAAGCAGAAAGAGCATTGACCAATATGGAACATGGAACAAGGAACATGGAACATGGAACAAGGAACATGGAACATGGAACAAGGAACATGGAACATAGTGCATGGAACATGGAACATAGAACATGGAACATGGAACATGGAACATGGAACATGGAACATGGAACATGGAACATGGAAAATGGAACATGGAACATGGAACAAGGAACAGGGAACATAGGACATGGAACATGGAACATAGAGCATGGAACATGGAACATGGAACAAGGAACACAGAACATGGAACAAGGAACATGGAACATGGAACAAGGAACATGGAACAAGGAACATGGAACATGGAAAATAACATGGAACATGGAACATGGAACATGGAACATGGAACATGGAACATTCAACATGTAACATGGAACATGGACCATTGAACATGGAACATTGAACATGGAACATGGAACATGGAACATGGAACATGGAACATGGAACATGGAACATGGAACATGGAACATGGAACATGGAACATGGAACATGGAACATGGAACATGGAACATGGAACATGGAACATGAAACATGGAACAAGAAACACGGAACATAGAACAAGGAGAAAGAGCATTGACCGTGGAACATTGAACAAGGAACATGGAATATGAAACAAGGAACATGGAACATAGAGCATGGAACATGGAACATAGAACATGGAACATGGAACATGAAACATGGAACATGGAACATGGAACATGGAACAAGGAACGTGGAACAAGGAACACAGAACATGGAACATGGAACACGGAACAAGGTACACAGAAAATGGAACAAGGAACATGGAACATGGAACAAGGAACATGGAACATAGAACATGGAACATGGAACATAGAGATTGGAAAATGGAACGTGGAACAAGGAACACAGAACATGGAACAAGGAACATGGAACATGGAACAAGGAACATGGAACTTGGAACATAGAACATGGAGCATGGAACATGGAACATAGAACATGGAACATGGAACATAGAGATTGGAACATAGAACATGGAACCTGGAACATGGAACATAGAACATAGTGCATGGAACATAGAACATGGAACAAGGAACACAGAACATGGAACAAGGAACATGGAACATGGAACAAGGAACATGGAACTTGGAACATAGAACATGGAACATGGAACATGGAACATGGAACATCGAACATGGAACATGGAACAAGGAACAAGGAACATGGAACATGGAACATGGAACATGGAACATGGAACATGGAACATGGAACATGGAACATGGAACATGGACCACGGAACATTGAACATGGACCATGGAACATGGAACATGGGACATGGAACTTGGAACATGGAACATGGAACATGGAACATGGAACATGGAACATGGGACATGGGACATGGACCATTGAACATGGAACATGGAACATGGAACATTGACCATGGAACATGGAACATGGAACATGGAACATAGAACATGGAACATAGAACATAGAACATGGAACATGAAACATGAAACATGGACCATGGAACATGGAACATGAAACATGGAACTTGGAACATGGAACATGCAACATGGAACATGGAACATGGACCATAGATCATGGAACATGGAACATGGAACATGGAACATGAAACATTGAACATGGAACATGGAACATAGAGCATGGAACATAGAACATGGAACATAGAACATAGAGCATTGACCATAGGACATGGAACATGGAACATGGAACATGGAACATGGAACATGGAACATGGAACATGGAACAAGGAACATGGAACATAGAACATGGAACATGGAACATAGAACATGGAACATGGAACATGGAACATGAAACATGGAACATAAAACATGGAACATAGAACATAGAGCATTGACCATAGGACATGGAACATGGAACATGGAACATGGAACATGGAACATGGAACATGGAACAAGGAACATGGACCATAGATCATGGAACATGGAACATGGAACATGGAACATGAAACATTGAACATGGAACATGGAACATAGAGCATGGAACATAGAACATGGAACATAGAACATAGAGCATTGACCATAGGACATGGAACATGGAACATGGAACATGGAACATGGAACATGGAACATGGAACAAGGAACATGGAACATAGGACATGGAACATGGAACATGGAACATGGAACATGGAACATGGAACATGGAACAAGGAACATGGAACATAGAACATGGAACATGGAACATTGACCATGGAGCATGGAACATGGACCATGGAACATGGAACATGGAACATAGAACATAGAACATGGAACATGGAACATGAAACATGGAACATAAAACATGGAACATAGAACATAGAGCATTGACCATAGGATATGGAACATGGAACATGGAACATGGAACATGGAACAAGAAACACGGAACATAGAACAAGGAGAAAGAGCATTGACCAATATGGAACATGGAACAAGGAACATGGAACATGGAACAAGGAGCATGGAACATAGAACATGGAACATAGAACATAGAACATGGAACATGGAACAAGGAACATGGAACATAGAACATGGAACATAGAACATGGAACATGGAACATGAAACATGGACCATGGAACATGGAACATAGAACAAGGAGAAAGAGCATTGACCAATATGGAACATGGAACAAGGAACATGGAACATGGAACAAGGAGCATGGAACATAGAACATGGAACATAGAACATAGAACATGGAACATGGAACATGAAACATGGACCATGGAACATGGAACATGGAACATGGAACATGAAACATGGAACTTGGAACATGGAACATGCAACATGGAACATGGAACATGGACCATAGATCATGGAACATGGAACATGGAACATGGAACATGAAACATTGAACATGGAACATGGAACATAGAGCATGGAACATAGAACATGGAACATAGAACATAGAGCATTGACCATAGGACATGGAACATGGAACATGGAACATGGAACATGGAACATGGAACATGGAACATGGAACATGGAAAATGGAACATGGAACATGGAACATGGAACATGGAACATGGAACATGGAACATGGAACATGGAACATGGAACATGGAACATGGAACATGGAACATCGAACAAGAAACACGGAACATAGAACAAGGACAAAAAGCATTGACCATGGAACATGGAACAAGGAACATGGAACATGGAACAAGGAACATGGAACAAAGAACAGGGAACAAAGAGCATGGAACATAGGACATGGAACATGGAACATGGAACATGGAACATGGAACATGGAACATTGACCATGGAGCATGGAACATGGACCATGGAACATGGAACATGGAACATAGAACATAGAACATGGAACATGGAACATGAAACATGGAACATAAAACATGGAACATAGAACATAGAGCATTGACCATAGGATATGGAACATGGAACATGGAACATGGAACATGGAACAAGAAACACGGAACATAGAACAAGGAGAAAGAGCATTGACCAATATGGAACATGGAACAAGGAACATGGAACATGGAACAAGGAACATGGAACATGGAACAAGGAACATGGAACATAGTGCATGGAACATGGAACATAGAACATGGAACATGGAACATGGAACATGGAACATGGAACATGGAACATGGAACATGGAAAATGGAACATGGAACATGGAACAAGGAACAGGGAACATAGGACATGGAACATGGAACATAGAGCATGGAACATGGAACATGGAACAAGGAACACAGAACATGGAACAAGGAACATGGAACATGGAACAAGGAACATGGAACAAGGAACATGGAACATGGAAAATAACATGGAACATGGAACATGGAACATGGAACATGGAACATGGAACATTCAACATGTAACATGGAACATGGACCATTGAACATGGAACATTGAACATGGAACATGGAACATGGAACATGGAACATGGAACATGGAACATGGAACATGGAACATGGAACATGGAACATGGAACATGGAACATGGAACATGGAACATGGAACATGGAACATGGAACATGAAACATGGAACAAGAAACACGGAACATAGAACAAGGAGAAAGAGCATTGACCGTGGAACATTGAACAAGGAACATGGAATATGAAACAAGGAACATGGAACATAGAGCATGGAACATGGAACATAGAACATGGAACATGGAACATGAAACATGGAACATGGAACATGGAACATGGAACAAGGAACATGGAACATAGAACATGGAACATAGAGCATGGAACATGGAACACGGAACAAGGTACACAGAAAATGGAACAAGGAACATGGAACATGGAACAAGGAACATGGAACATAGAACATGGAACATGGAACATAGAGATTGGAACATGGAACGTGGAACAAGGAACACAGAACATGGAACAAGGAACATGGAACAAGGAACAAGGTACACAGAAAATGGAACAAGGAACATAGAACATGGAGCATGGAACATGGAACATAGAACATGGAACATGGAACATAGAGATTGGAAAATGGAACGTGGAACAAGGAACACAGAACATGGAACAAGGAACATGGAACATGGAACAAGGAACATGGAACTTGGAACATAGAACATGGAGCATGGAACATGGAACATAGAACATGGAACATGGAACATAGAGATTGGAACATAGAACATGGAACCTGGAACATGGAACATAGAACATAGTGCATGGAACATAGAACATGGAACAAGGAACACAGAACATGGAACAAGGAACATGGAACATGGAACAAGGAACATGGAACTTGGAACATAGAACATGGAACATGGAACATGGAACATGGAACATCGAACATGGAACATGGAACAAGGAACAAGGAACATGGAACATGGAACATGGAACATGGAACATGGAACATGGAACATGGAACATGGACCACGGAACATTGAACATGGACCATGGAACATGGAACATGGGACATGGAACTTGGAACATGGAACATGGAACATGGAACATGGAACATGGAACATGGGACATGGGACATGGACCATTGAACATGGAACATGGAACATGGAACATTGACCATGGAACATGGAACATGGAACATTGACCATGAAACATGGAACATGGAACATGGACCATGGAACATGGAACATGGACCATTGAACATGGAACATGGAACATGGAACATGGAACATGGAACATGGAACATGGAACATGGAACATGGAACATGGAACATGGAACATGGAACATGGAACATGGAACATGGAACATGGAACATGGAACATGGAACATGGAACATGGAACATGGAACATGGAAAATGGAACATGGAACATGGAACAAGGAACATGGAACATGAAACATGGAACATGGACCATGGAACATGGAACAAGGAACATAGAACATGGAACATGGAACATAGAGCATGGAACATGGAACATGGAACAAGGAACACAGAACATGGAACAAGGAACATGGAACATGGAACAAGGAACATGGAACTTGGAACATAGAACATGGAACATGGAACATGGAACATAGAACATGGAACATGGAACATGAAACATGGAACATGGAACATGGAACATAGAACATGGAACATAGAACATAGAACATGGAACATGGAACATGAAACATGGACCATGGAACATGGAACATGAAACATGGAACTTGGAACATGGAACATGCAACATGGAACATGGAACATGGACCATAGATCATGGAACATGGAACATGGAACATGGAACATGAAACATTGAACATGGAACATGGAACATAGAGCATGGAACATAGAACATGGAACATAGAACATAGAGCATTGACCATAGGACATGGAACATGGAACATGGAACATGGAACATGGAACATGGAACAAGGAACATGGAACATAGAACATGGAACATGGAACATAGAACATTGAACATAGAACATAGAACATGGAACATGGAACATGAAACATGGACCATGGAACATGGAACATAGAACAAGGAGAAAGAGCATTGACCAAAATGGAACATGAAACAAGGAACATGGAACATGGAACAAGGAGCATGGAACATAGAACATGGAACATAGAACATAGAACATGGAACATGGAACATGAAACATGGACCATGGAACATGGAACATGGAACATGGAACATGAAACATGGAACTTGGAACATGGAACATGCAACATGGAACATGGAACATGGACCATAGATCATGGAACATGGAACATGGAACATGGAACATGAAACATTGAACATGGAACATGGAACATAGAGCATGGAACATAGAACATGGAACATAGAACATAGAGCATTGACCATAGGACATGGAACATGGAACATGGAACATGGAACATGGAACATGGAACATGGAACATGGAACATGGAACATGGAACATGGAACATGGAACATGGAACATGGAAAATGGAACATGGAACATGGAACATGGAACATGGAAAATGGAACATGGAACACGGAACATGGAACATGGAACATGGAACATAGAACATGGAACATAGAACATAGAACATGGAACATGGAACATGAAACATGGACCATGGAACATGGAACATGAAACATGGAACTTGGAACATGGAACATGCAACATGGAACATGGAACATGGACCATAGATCATGGAACATGGAACATGGAACATGAAACATTGAACATGGAACATGGAACATAGAGCATGGAACATAGAACATGGAACATAGAACATAGAGCATTGACCATAGGACATGGAACATGGAACATGGAACATGGAACATGGAACATGGAACAAGGAACATGGAACATAGAACATGGAACATGGAACATAGAACATGGAACATAGAACATAGAACATGGAACATGGAACATGAAACATGGACCATGGAACATGGAACATAGAACAAGGAGAAAGAGCATTGACCAATATGGAACATGGAACAAGGAACATGGAACATGGAACAAGGAGCATGGAACATAGAACATGGAACATGGAACATGAAACATGGACCATGGAACATGGAACATGGAACATGGAACATGGAACATGAAACATGGAACTTGGAACATGGAACATGCAACATGGAACATGGAACATGGACCATAGAACATGGAACATAGAACATAGAGCATTGACCATAGGACATGGAACATGGAACATGGAACATGGAACATGGAACATGGAACATGGAACATGGAACATGGAACATGGAACATGGAACATGGAACATGGAACATGGAACATGGAAAATGGAACATGGAACATGGAACATGGAACATGGAAATGGAACATGGAACACGGAACATGGAACATGGAACATGGAACATGGAACATAGAACATGGAACATAGAACATAGAACATGGAACATGGAACATGAAACATGGACCATGGAACATGGAACATGAAACATGGAACTTGGAACATGGAACATGCAACATGGAACATGGAACATGGACCATAGATCATGGAACATGGAACATGGAACATGGAACATGAAACATTGAACATGGAACATGGAACATAGAGCATGGAACATAGAACATGGAACATAGAACATAGAGCATTGACCATAGGACATGGAACATGGAACATGGAACATGGAACATGGAACATGGAACATGGAACAAGGAACATGG
Source organism: Macrosteles quadrilineatus (assembly GCF_028750875.1). NCBI lineage: Eukaryota > Metazoa > Arthropoda > Insecta > Hemiptera > Cicadellidae > Macrosteles > Macrosteles quadrilineatus. Next base: position 977,147 of record NW_026542631.1, on the reverse strand, counting down.
AACATAGAACATGGAACATGGAACATAGAACATGGAACATAGAACATAGAACATGGAACATGGAACATGAAACATGGACCATGGAACATGGAACATAGAACAAGGAGAAAGAGCATTGACCAATATGGAACATGGAACAAGGAACATGGAACATGGAACAAGGAGCATGGAACATAGAACATGGAACATAGAACATAGAACATGGAACATGAAACATGGACCATGGAACATGGAACATGGAACATGGAACATGGAACATGAAACATGGAACTTGGAACATGGAACATGCAACATGGAACATGGAACATGGACCATAGATCATGGAACATGGAACATGGAACATGGAACATGAAACATTGAACATGGAACATGGAACATAGAGCATGGAACATAGAACATGGAACATAGAACATAGAGCATTGACCATAGGACATGGAACATGGAACATGGAACATGGAACATGGAACATGGAACATGGAACATGGAACATGGAACATGGAAAATGGAACATGGAACATGGAACATGGAACATGGAACATGGAACATGGAACATGGAACATGGAACATGGAACATGGAACATGGAACATGGAACATGGAACATGGAACATGGAACATGGAACATCGAACAAGAAACACGGAACATAGAACAAGGACAAAGAGCATTGACCATGGAACATGGAACAAGGAACATGGAACATGGAACAAGGAACATGGAACAAAGAACAGGGAACAAAGAGCATGGAACATAGGACATGGAACATGGAACATGGAACATGGAACATGGAACATGGAACATTGACCATGGAGCATGGAACATGGACCATGGAACATGGAACATGGAACATAGAACATAGAACATGGAACATGGAACATGAAACATGGAACATAAAACATGGAACATAGAACATAGAGCATTGACCATAGGATATGGAACATGGAACATGGAACATGGAACATGGAACAAGAAACACGGAACATAGAACAAGGAGAAAGAGCATTGACCAATATGGAACATGGAACAAGGAACATGGAACATGGAACAAGGAACATGGAACATGGAACAAGGAACATGGAACATAGTGCATGGAACATGGAACATAGAACATGGAATATGGAACATGGAACATGGAACATGGAACATGGAACATGGAACATGGAAAATGGAACATGGAACATGGAACAAGGAACAGGGAACATAGGACATGGAACATGGAACATAGAGCATGGAACATGGAACATGGAACAAGGAACACAGAACATGGAACAAGGAACATGGAACATGGAACAAGGAACATGGAACAAGGAACATGGAACATGGAAAATAACATGGAACATGGAACATGGAACATGGAACATGGAACATTCAACATGTAACATGGAACATGGACCATTGAACATGGAACATTGAACATGGAACATGGAACATGGAACATGGAACATGGAACATGGAACATGGAACATGGAACATGGAACATGGAACATGGAACATGGAACATGGAACATGGAACATGGAACATGGAACATGGAACATGAAACATGGAACAAGAAACACGGAACATAGAACAAGGAGAAAGAGCATTGACCGTGGAACATTGAACAAGGAACATGGAATATGAAACAAGGAACATGGAACATAGAGCATGGAACATGGAACATAGAACATAGAACATGGAACATGGAACATGAAACATGGAACATTGAACATGGAACATGGAACATTGAACAAGGAACATGGAACATAGAACATGGAACATAGAGCATGGAACATGGAACACGGAACAAGGTACACAGAAAATGGAACAAGGAACATGGAACATGGAACAAGGAACATGGAACATAGAACATGGAACATGGAACATAGAGATTGGAACATGGAACGTGGAACAAGGAACACAGAACATGGAACAAGGAACATGGAACAAGGAACAAGGTACACAGAAAATGGAACAAGGAACATAGAACATGGAGCATGGAACATGGAACATAGAACATGGAACATGGAACATAGAGATTGGAAAATGGAACGTGGAACAAGGAACACAGAACATGGAACAAGGAACATGGAACATGGAACAAGGAACATGGAACTTGGAACATAGAACATGGAGCATGGAACATGGAACATAGAACATGGAACATGGAACATAGAGATTGGAACATAGAACATGGAACCTGGAACATGGAACATGGAACATAGTGCATGGAACATAGAACATGGAACAAGGAACACAGAACATGGAACAAGGAACATGGAACATGGAACAAGGAACATGGAACTTGGAACATAGAACATGGAACATGGAACATGGAACATGGAACATCGAACATGGAACATGGAACAAGGAACAAGGAACATGGAACATGGAACATGGAACATGGAACATGGAACATGGAACATGGACCACGGAACATTGAACATGGACCATGGAACATGGAACATGGGACATGGAACTTGGAACATGGAACATGGAACATGGAACATGGAACATGGAACATGGGACATGGGACATGGACCATTGAACATGGAACATGGAACATGGAACATTGACCATGGAACATGGAACATGGAACATTGACCATGAAACATGGAACATGGAACATGGACCATGGAACATGGAACATGGACCATGGAACATGGAGCATGGACCATGGAACATGGAACATGGAACATGAAACATAGAACATTAAACATGGACCATGGAACATGGAACATGGAACATGAACATGGAACATGGAACATGGAACATGGAACATGCAACATGGAACATGCAACATGGAACATGGACCATTGAACATGGAACATGGAACATGGAACATGGAACATGGAACATGGAACATGGAACATGGAACATGGAACATGGAACATGGAACATGGAACATGGAACATGGAACATGGAACATGGAACATGGAACATGGAACATGGAAAATGGAACATGGAACATGGAACAAGGAACATGGAACATGAAACATGGAACATGGACCATGGAACATGGAACAAGGAACATAGAACATGGAACATGGAACATAGAGCATGGAACATGGAACATGGAACAAGGAACACAGAACATGGAACAAGGAACATGGAACATGGAACAAGGAACATGGAACTTGGAACATAGAACATGGAACATGGAACATGGAACATAGAACATGGAACATGGAACATGAAACATGGAACATGGAACATGGAACATAGAACATGGAACATAGAACATAGAACATGGAACATGGAACATGAAACATGGACCATGGAACATGGAACATGAAACATGGAACTTGGAACATGGAACATGCAACATGGAACATGGAACATGGACCATAGATCATGGAACATGGAACATGAAACATTGAACATGGAACATGGAACATAGAGCATGGAACATAGAACATGGAACATAGAACATAGAGCATTGACCATAGGACATGGAACATGGAACATGGAACATGGAACATGGAACATGGAACATGGAACAAGGAACATGGAACATAGAACATGGAACATGGAACATAGAACATAGAACATGGAACATAGAACATAGAACATGGAACATGGAACATGAAACATGGACCATGGAACATGGAACATAGAACAAGGAGAAAGAGCATTGACCAATATGGAACATGGAACAAGGAACATGGAACATGGAACAAGGAGCATGGAACATAGAACATGGAACATAGAACATAGAACATGGAACATGGAACATGAAACATGGACCATGGAACATGGAACATGGAACATGGAACATGGAACATGAAACATGGAACTTGGAACATGGAACATGCAACATGGAACATGGAACATGGACCATAGATCATGGAACATGGAACATGGAACATGGAACATGAAACATTGAACATGGAACATGGAACATAGAGCATGGAACATAGAACATGGAACATAGAACATAGAGCATTGACCATAGGACATGGAACATGGAACATGGAACATGGAACATGGAACATGGAACATGGAACATGGAAAATGGAACATGGAACATGGAACATGGAACATGGAACATGGAACATGGAACATGGAACATGGAACATGGAACATGGAACATGGAACATCGAACAAGAAACACGGAACATAGAACAAGGACAAAGAGCATTGACCATGGAACATGGAACAAGGAACATGGAACATGGAACAAGGAACATGGAACAAAGAACAGGGAACAAAGAGCATGGAACATAGGACATGGAACATGGAACATGGAACATGGAACATGGAACATGGAACATGGAACATTGACCATGGAGCATGGAACATGGACCATGGAACATGGAACATGGAACATAGAACATAGAACATGGAACATGGAACATGAAACATGGAACATAAAACATGGAACATAGAACATAGAGCATTGACCATAGGATATGGAACATGGAACATGGAACATGGAACATGGAACAAGAAACACGGAACATAGAACAAGGAGAAAGAGCATTGACCAATATGGAACATGGAACAAGGAACATGGAACATGGAACAAGGAACATGGAACATGGAACAAGGAACATGGAACATAGTGCATGGAACATGGAACATAGAACATGGAACATGGAACATGGAACATGGAACATGGAACATGGAACATGGAAAATGGAACATGGAACATGGAACAAGGAACAGGGAACATAGGACATGGAACATGGAACATAGAGCATGGAACATGGAACATGGAACAAGGAACACAGAACATGGAACAAGGAACATGGAACATGGAACATGGAACATGGAACATGGAACATGGAACATGGAACATGGAACATGGAACATGGAACATGGAACATGGAACATGGAACATGGAACATGGAACATGGAACATGGAAAATGGAACATGGAACATGGAACAAGGAACATGGAACATGAAACATGGAACATGGACCATGGAACATGGAACATGGAACATGGAACATGGAACATGGAACATGGAACATGGAACATGGAACATGGAACATGGAACATGGAAAATGGAACATGGAACATGGAACAAGGAACATGGAACATGAAACATGGAACATGGACCATGGAACATGGAACAAGGAACATAGAACATGGAACATGGAACATAGAGCATGGAACATGGAACATGGAACAAGGAACACAGAACATGGAACAAGGAACATGGAACATGGAACAAGGAACATGGAACTTGGAACATAGAACATGGAACATGGAACATGGAACATAGAACATGGAACATGGAACATGAAACATGGAACATGGAACATGGAACATAGAACATGGAACATAGAACATAGAACATGGAACATGGAACATGAAACATGGACCATGGAACATGGAACATGAAACATGGAACTTGGAACATGGAACATGCAACATGGAACATGGAACATGGACCATAGATCATGGAACATGGAACATGGAACATGGAACATGAAACATTGAACATGGAACATGGAACATAGAGCATGGAACATAGAACATGGAACATAGAACATAGAGCATTGACCATAGGACATGGAACATGGAACATGGAACATGGAACATGGAACATGGAACATGGAACAAGGAACATGGAACATAGAACATGGAACATGGAACATAGAACATGGAACATAGAACATAGAACATGGAACATGGAACATGAAACATGGACCATGGAACATGGAACATAGAACAAGGAGAAAGAGCATTGACCAATATGGAACATGGAACAAGGAACATGGAACATGGAACAAGGAGCATGGAACATAGAACATGGAACATAGAACATAGAACATGGAACATGGAACATGAAACATGGACCATGGAACATGGAACATGGAACATGGAACATGGAACATGAAACATGGAACTTGGAACATGGAACATGCAACATGGAACATGGAACATGGACCATAGATCATGGAACATGGAACATGGAACATGGAACATGAAACATTGAACATGGAACATGGAACATAGAGCATGGAACATAGAACATGGAACATAGAACATAGAGCATTGACCATAGGACATGGAACATGGAACATGGAACATGGAACATGGAACATGGAACATGGAACATGGAACATGGAACATCGAACAAGAAACACGGAACATAGAACAAGGACAAAGAGCATTGACCATGGAACATGGAACAAGGAACATGGAACATGGAACAAGGAACATGGAACAAAGAACAGGGAACAAAGAGCATGGAACATAGGACATGGAACATGGAACATGGAACATGGAACATGGAACATGGAACATTGACCATGGAGCATGGAACATGGACCATGGAACATGGAACATGGAACATAGAACATAGAACATGGAACATGGAACATGAAACATGGAACATAAAACATGGAACATAGAACATAGAGCATTGACCATAGGATATGGAACATGGAACATGGAACATGGAACATGGAACAAGAAACACGGAACATAGAACAAGGAGAAAGAGCATTGACCAATATGGAACATGGAACAAGGAACATGGAACATGGAACAAGGAACATGGAACATGGAACAAGGAACATGGAACATAGTGCATGGAACATGGAACATAGAACATGGAACATGGAACATGGAACATGGAACATGGAACATGGAACATGGAACATGGAAAATGGAACATGGAACATGGAACAAGGAACAGGGAACATAGGACATGGAACATGGAACATAGAGCATGGAACATGGAACATGGAACAAGGAACACAGAACATGGAACAAGGAACATGGAACATGGAACAAGGAACATGGAACAAGGAACATGGAACATGGAAAATAACATGGAACATGGAACATGGAACATGGAACATGGAACATGGAACATTCAACATGTAACATGGAACATGGACCATTGAACATGGAACATTGAACATGGAACATGGAACATGGAACATGGAACATGGAACATGGAACATGGAACATGGAACATGGAACATGGAACATGAAACATGGAACAAGAAACACGGAACATAGAACAAGGAGAAAGAGCATTGACCGTGGAACATTGAACAAGGAACATGGAATATGAAACAAGGAACATGGAACATAGAGCATGGAACATGGAACATAGAACATGGAACATGGAACATGAAACATGGAACATGGAACATGGAACATGGAACAAGGAACATGGAACATAGAACATGGAACATAGAGCATGGAACATGGAACACGGAACAAGGTACACAGAAAATGGAACAAGGAACATGGAACATGGAACAAGGAACATGGAACATAGAACATGGAACATGGAACATAGAGATTGGAACATGGAACGTGGAACAAGGAACACAGAACATGGAACAAGGAACATGGAACAAGGAACAAGGTACACAGAAAATGGAACAAGGAACATAGAACATGGAGCATGGAACATGGAACATAGAACATGGAACATGGAACATAGAGATTTGAAAATGGAACGTGGAACAAGGAACACAGAACATGGAACAAGGAACATGGAACATGGAACAAGGAACATGGAACTTGGAACATAGAACATGGAGCATGGAACATGGAACATAGAACATGGAACATGGAACATAGAGATTGGAACATAGAACATGGAACCTGGAACATGGAACATGGAACATAGTGCATGGAACATAGAACATGGAACAAGGAACACAGAACATGGAACAAGGAACATGGAACATGGAACAAGGAACATGGAACTTGGAACATAGAACATGGAACATGGAACATGGAACATGGAACATGGAACATCGAACATGGAACATGGAACAAGGAACAAGGAACATGGAACATGGAACATGGAACATGGAACATGGAACATGAAACATGGACCACGGAACATTGAACATAAACCATGGAACATGGAACATGGGACATGGAACTTGGAACATGGAACATGGAACATGGAACATGGAACATGGAACATGGGACATGGGACATGGACCATTGAACATGGAACATGGAACATGGAACATTGACCATGGAACATGGAACATGGAACATTGACCATGAAACATGGAACATGGAACATGGACCATGGAACATGGAACATGGACCATGGAACATGGAGCATGGACCATGGAACATGGAACATGGAACATGAAACATAGAACATTAAACATGGACCATGGAACATGGAACATGGAACATGAACATGGAACATGGAACATGGAACATGGAACATGCAACATGGAACATGCAACATGGAACATGGACCATTGAACATGGAACATGGAACATGGAACATGGAACATAGAACATGGAACATGGAACATGGAACATGGAACATGGAACATGGAACATGGAACATGGAACATGGAAAATGGAACATGGAACATGGAACAAGGAACATGGAACATGAAACATGGAACATGGACCATGGAACATGGAACAAGGAACATAGAACATGGAACATGGAACATAGAGCATGGAACATGGAACATGGAACAAGGAACATGGAACATGGAACAAGGAACATGGAACTTGGAACATAGAACATGGAACATGGAACATGGAACATAGAACATGGAACATGGAACATGAAACATGGAACATGGAACATGGAACAAGGAACATGGAACATAGAAAATGGAACATGGAACATAGAGCATGGAACATGGAACATCGAACATTGAACATAGAACGTACAACAAGGAACATAGAACATGGAACAAGGAACATGGAACATGGAGCATGAAACATGGAACATGGAACATGGACCATGGAACATGGAACATGGAACATGCAACATGGAATATGGAACATAAAACATTGAACATGGAACATGGAACATAGAGCATGGAACATAGAACATGGAACATAGAACATAGAGCATTGACCATAGGACATGGAACATGGAACATGGAACATGGAACATGGAACATGGAACATGGAACATGGAACATGGAACATGGAACATGGAACATGGAACATGGAACATGGAACATGGAACATGGAAAATGGAACATGGAACATGGAACATGGAACATGGAAAATGGAACATGGAACACGGAACATGGAACATGGAACATGGAACATGGACCATAGATCATGGAACATGGAACATGGAACATGGAATTTGAAACATTGAACATGGAACATGGAACATAGAGCATGGAACATAGAACATGGAACATAGAACATAGAGCATTGACCATAGGACATGGAACATGGAACATGGAACATGGAACATGGAACATGGAACAAGGAACATGGAACATAGAACATGGAACATGGAACATAGAACATGGAACATAGAACATAGAACATGGAACATGGAACATGAAACATGGACCATGGAACATGGAACATAGAACAAGGAGAAAGAGCATTGACCAATATGGAACATGGAACAAGGAACATGGAACATGGAACAAGGAGCATGGAACATAGAACATGGAACATAGAACATAGAACATGGAACATGGAACATGAAACATGGACCATGGAACATGGAACATGGAACATGGAACATGGAACATGAAACATGGAACTTGGAACATGGAATATGCAACATGGAACATGGAACATGGACCATAGAACATGGAACATAGAACATAGAGCATTGACCATAGGACATGGAACATGGAACATGGAACATGGAACATGGAACATGGAACATGGAACATGGAACATGGAACATGGAACATGGAACATGGAAAATGGAACATGGAACATGGAACATGGAACATGGAAAATGGAACATGGAACACGGAACATGGAACATGGAACATGGAACATAGAACATGGAACATAGAACATAGAACATGGAACATGGAACATGAAACATGGACCATGGAACATGGAACATGAAACATGGAACTTGGAACATGGAACATGCAACATGGAACATGGAACATGGACCATAGATCATGGAACATGGAACATGGAACATGGAACATGAAACATTGAACATGGAACATGGAACATAGAGCATGGAACATAGAACATGGAACATAGAACATAGAGCATTGACCATAGGACATGGAACATGGAACATGGAACATGGAACATGGAACATGGAACATGGAACAAGGAACATGGAACATAGAACATGGAACATGGAACATAGAACATGGAACATAGAACATAGAACATGGAACAAGGAACATGAAACATGGACCATGGAACATGGAACATAGAACAAGGAGAAAGAGCATTGACCAATATGGAACATGGAACAAGGAACATGGAACATGGAACAAGGAGCATGGAACATAGAACATGGAACATAGAACATAGAACATGGAACATGGAACATGAAACATGGACCATGGAACATGGAACATGGAACATGGAACATGGAACATGAAACATGGAACTTGGAACATGGAACATGCAACATGGAACATGGAACATGGACCATAGATCATGGAACATGGAACATGGAACATGGAACATGAAACATTGAACATGGAACATGGAACATAGAGCATGGAACATAGAACATGGAACATAGAACATAGAGCATTGACCATAGGACATGGAACATGGAACATGGAACATGGAACATGGAACATGGAACATGGAACATGGAACATGGAAAATGGAACATGGAACATGGAACATGGAACATGGAACATGGAACATGGAACATGGAACATGGAACATGGAACATGGAACATGGAACATGGAACATGGAACATGGAACATCGAACAAGAAACACGGAACATAGAACAAGGACAAAGAGCATTGACCATGGAACATGGAACAAGGAACATGGAACATGGAACAAGGAACATGGAACAAAGAACAGGGAACAAAGAGCATGGAACATAGGACATGGAACATGGAACATGGAACATGGAACATGGAACATGGAACATTGACCATGGAGCATGGAACATGGACCATGGAACATGGAACATGGAACATAGAACATAGAACATGGAACATGGAACATGAAACATGGAACATAAAACATGGAACATAGAACATAGAGCATTGACCATAGGATATGGAACATGGAACATGGAACATGGAACATGGAACAAGAAACACGGAACATAGAACAAGGAGAAAGAGCATTGACCAATATGGAACATGGAACAAGGAACATGGAACATGGAACAAGGAACATGGAACATGGAACAAGGAACATGGAACATAGTGCATGGAACATGGAACATAGAACATGGAACATGGAACATGGAACATGGAACATGGAACATGGAACATGGAACATGGAAAATGGAACATGGAACATGGAACAAGGAACAGGGAACATAGGACATGGAACATGGAACATAGAGCATGGAACATGGAACATGGAACAAGGAACACAGAACATGGAACAAGGAACATGGAACATGGAACAAGGAACATGGAACAAGGAACATGGAACATGGGAAATAACATGGAACATGGAACATGGAACATGGAACATGGAACATGGAACATTCAACATGTAACATGGAACATGGACCATTGAACATGGAACATTGAACATGGAACATGGAACATGGAACATGGAACATGGAACATGGAACATGGAACATGGAACATGGAACATGGAACATGGAACATGGAACATGGAACATGGAACATGGAACATGGAACATGAAACATGGAACAAGAAACACGGAACATAGAACAAGGAGAAAGAGCATTGACCGTGGAACATTGAACAAGGAACATGGAATATGAAACAAGGAACATGGAACATAGAGCATGGAACATGGAACATAGAACATGGAACATGGAACATGAAACATGGAACATTGAACATGGAACATGGAACATTGAACAAGGAACATGGAACATAGAACATGGAACATAGAGCATGGAACATGGAACACGGAACAAGGTACACAGAAAATGGAACAAGGAACATGGAACATGGAACAAGGAACATGGAACATAGAACATGGAACATGGAACATAGAGATTGGAACATGGAACGTGGAACAAGGAACACAGAACATGGAACAAGGAACATGGAACAAGGAACAAGGTACACAGAAAATGGAACAAGGAACATAGAACATGGAGCATGGAACATGGAACATAGAACATGGAACATGGAACATAGAGATTGGAAAATGGAACGTGGAACAAGGAACACAGAACATGGAACAAGGAACATGGAACATGGAACAAGGAACATGGAACTTGGAACATAGAACATGGAGCATGGAACATGGAACATAGAACATGGAACATGGAACATAGAGATTGGAACATAGAACATGGAACCTGGAACATGGAACATGGAACATAGTGCATGGAACATAGAACATGGAACAAGGAACACAGAACATGGAACAAGGAACATGGAACATGGAACAAGGAACATGGAACTTGGAACATAGAACATGGAACATGGAACATGGAACATGGAACATCGAACATGGAACATGGAACAAGGAACAAGGAACATGGAACATGGAACATGGAACATGGAACATGGAACATGGACCACGGAACATTGAACATGGACCATGGAACATGGAACATGGGACATGGAACTTGGAACATGGAACATGGAACATGGAACATGGAACATGGAACATGGGACATGGGACATGGGCCATTGAACATGGAACATGGAACATGGAACATTGACCATGGAACATTGACCATGAAACATGGAACATGGAACATGGACCATGGAACATGGAACATGGACCATGGAACATGGAGCATGGACCATGGAACATGGAACATGGAACATGAAACATAGAACATTAAACATGGACCATGGAACATGGAACATGGAACATGAACATGGAACATGGAACATGGAACATGGAACATGCAACATGGAACATGCAACATGGAACATGGACCATTGAACATGGAACATGGAACATGGAACATGGAACATGGAACATGGAACATGGAACATGGAACATGGAACATGGAACATGGAACATGGAACATGGAACATGGAACATGGAACATGGAACATGGAACATGGAAAATGGAACATGGAACATGGAACAAGGAACATGGAACATGAAACATGGAACATGGACCATGGAACATGGAACAAGGAACATAGAACATGGAACATGGAACATAGAGCATGGAACATGGAACATGGAACAAGGAACACAGAACATGGAACAAGGAACATGGAACATGGAACAAGGAACATGGAACTTGGAACATAGAACATGGAACATGGAACATGGAACATAGAACATGGAACATGGAACATGAAACATGGAACATGGAACATGGAACATAGAACATGGAACATAGAACATAGAACATGGAACATGGAACATGAAACATGGACCATGGAACATGGAACATGAAACATGGAACTTGGAACATGGAACATGCAACATGGAACATGGAACATGGACCATAGATCATGGAACATGGAACATGGAACATGGAACATGAAACATTGAACATGGAACATGGAACATAGAGCATGGAACATAGAACATGGAACATAGAACATAGAGCATTGACCATAGGACATGGAACATGGAACATGGAACATGGAACATGGAACATGGAACATGGAACAAGGAACATGGAACATAGAACATGGAACATGGAACATAGAACATGGAACATAGAACATAGAACATGGAACATGGAACATGAAACATGGACCATGGAACATGGAACATAGAACAAGGAGAAAGAGCATTGACCAATATGGAACATGGAACAAGGAACATGGAACATGGAACAAGGAGCATGGAACATAGAACATGGAACATAGAACATAGAACATGGAACATGGAACATGAAACATGGACCATGGAACATGGAACATGGAACATGGAACATGGAACATGAAACATGGAACTTGGAACATGGAACATGCAACATGGAACATGGAACATGGACCATAGATCATGGAACATGGAACATGGAACATGGAACATGAAACATTGAACATGGAACATGGAACATAGAGCATGGAACATAGAACATGGAACATAGAACATAGAGCATTGACCATAGGACATGGAACATGGAACATGGAACATGGAACATGGAACATGGAACATGGAACATGGAACATGGAAAATGGAACATGGAACATGGAACATGGAACATGGAACATGGAACATGGAACATGGAACATGGAACATGGAACATGGAACATGGAACATGGAACATCGAACAAGAAACACGGAACATAGAACAAGGACAAAGAGCATTGACCATGGAACATGGAACAAGGAACATGGAACATGGAACAAGGAACATGGAACAAAGAACAGGGAACAAAGAGCATGGAACATAGGACATGGAACATGGAACATGGAACATGGAACATGGAACATGGAACATTGACCATGGAGCATGAAACATGGACCATGGAACATGGAACATGGAACATAGAACATAGAACATGGAACATGGAACATGAAACATGGAACATAAAACATGGAACATAGAACATAGAGCATTGACCATAGGATATGGAACATGGAACATGGAACATGGAACATGGAACAAGAAACACGGAACATAGAACAAGGAGAAAGAGCATTGACCAATATGGAACATGGAACAAGGAACATGGAACATGGAACAAGGAACATGGAACATGGAACAAGGAACATGGAACATAGTGCATGGAACATGGAACATAGAACATGGAACATGGAACATGGAACATGGAACATGGAACATGGAACATGGAACATGGAAAATGGAACATGGAACATGGAACAAGGAACAGGGAACATAGGACATGGAACATGGAACATAGAGCATGGAACATGGAACATGGAACAAGGAACACAGAACATGGAACAAGGAACATGGAACATGGAACAAGGAACATGGAACAAGGAACATGGAACATGGAAAATAACATGGAACATGGAACATGGAACATGGAACATGGAACATGAAACATTCAACATGTAACATGGAACATGGACCATTGAACATGGAACATTGAACATGGAACATGGAACATGGAACATGGAACATGGAACATGGAACATGGAACATGGAACATGGAACATGGAACATGGAACATGGAACATGGAACATGAAACATGGAACAAGAAACACGGAACATAGAACAAGGAGAAAGAGCATTGACCGTGGAACATTGAACAAGGAACATGGAATATGAAACAAGGAACATGGAACATAGAGCATGGAACATGGAACATAGAACATGGAACATGGAACATGAAACATGGAACATGGAACATGGAACATGGAACAAGGAACATGGAACATAGAACATGGAACATAGAGCATGGAACATGGAACACGGAACAAGGTACACAGAACAAGGAGAAAGAGCATTGACCGTGGAACATTGAACAAGGAACATGGAATATGAAACAAGGAACATGGAACATAGAGCATGGAACATGGAACATAGAACATGGAACATGGAACATGAAACATGGAACATGGAACATGGAACAAGGAACATGGAACATAGAACATGGAACATGGAACATAGAGATTGGAACATGGAACGTGGAACAAGGAACACAGAACATGGAACAAGGAACATGGAACAAGGAACAAGGTACACAGAAAATGGAACAAGGAACATAGAACATGGAGCATGGAACATGGAACATAGAACATGGAACATGGAACATAGAGATTGGAAAATGGAACGTGGAACAAGGAACACAGAACATGGAACAAGGAACATGGAACATGGAACAAGGAACATGGAACTTGGAACATAGAACATGGAGCATGGAACATGGAACATAGAACATGGAACATGGAACATAGAGATTGGAACATAGAACATGGAACCTGGAACATGGAACATGGAACATAGTGCATGGAACATAGAACATGGAACAAGGAACACAGAACATGGAACAAGGAACATGGAACATGGAACAAGGAACATGGAACTTGGAACATAGAACATGGAACATGGAACATGGAACATGGAACATCGAACATGGAACATGGAACAAGGAACAAGGAACATGGAACATGGAACATGGAACATGGAACATGGAACATGGAACATGGAACATGGACCACGGAACATTGAACATGGACCATGGAACATGGAACATGGGACATTGAACTTGGAACATGGAACATGGAACATGGAACATGGAACATGGAACATGGGACATGGGACATGGACCATTGAACATGGAACATGGAACATGGAACATTGACCATGGAACATGGAACATGGAACATTGACCATGAAACATGGAACATGGAACATGGACCATGGAACATGGAACATGGACCATGGAACATGGAGCATGGACCATGGAACATGGAACATGGAACATGAAACATAGAACATTAAACATGGACCATGGAACATGGAACATGGAACATGAACATGGAACATGGAACATGGAACATGGAACATGCAACATGGAACATGCAACATGGAACATGGACCATTGAACATGGAACATGGAACATGGAACATGGAACATGGAACATGGAACATGGAACATGGAACATGGAACATGGAACATGGAACATGGAACATGGAACATGGAACATGGAACATGGAAAATGGAACATGGAACATGGAACAAGGAACATGGAACATGAAACATGGAACATGGACCATGGAACATGGAACAAGGAACATAGAACATGGAACATGGAACATAGAGCATGGAACATGGAACATGGAACAAGGAACACAGAACATGGAACAAGGAACATGGAACATGGAACAAGGAACATGGAACTTGGAACATAGAACATGGAACATGGAACATGGAACATAGAACATGGAACATGGAACATGAAACATGGAACATGGAACATGGAACAAGGAACATGGAACATAGAACATGGAACATGGAACATAGAGCATGGAACATGGAACATCGAACATTGAACATAGAACGTACAACAAGGAACATAGAACATGGAACAAGGAACATGGAACATGGAGCATGAAACATGGAACATGGAACATGGACCATGGAACATGGAACATGGAACATGCAACATGGAATATGGAACATGGACCATTGAACATGGAACATAGAACATGGAACATAGAACATAGAGCATTGACCATAGGACATGGAACACGGAACATAGAACATGGAACATGGAACATGGAACATGGAACAAGGAACATAGAACATGGAACATGGAACATAGAGCATGGAACATGGAACATGGAACAAGGAACACAGAACATGGAACAAGGAACATGGAACATGGAACAAGGAACATGGAACTTGGAACATAGAACATGGAACATGGAACATGGAACATAGAACATGGAACATGGAACATGAAACATGGAACATGGAACATGGAACAAGGAACATGGAACATAGAACATAGAACATGGAACATAGAGCATGGAACATGGAACATCGAACATTGAACATAGAACGTGCAACAAGGAACATAGAACATGGAACAAGGAACATGGAACATGGAGCATGAAACATGGAACATGGAACATGGACCATGGAACATGGAACATGGAACATGCAACATGGAATATGGAACATGGACCATTGAACATGGAACATAGAACATGGAACATAGAACATAGAGCATTGACCATAGGACATGGAACACGGAACATAGAACATGGAACATGGAACATGGAACATGGAACATAGAACATGGAACATGGAACATGGAACATAGAACATGGAACATGAAACATGAAACATGGAACATGGAACATGGAACATGGAACAAGGAACATGCAACATGGAACATGGAACATGGAACTTGGAACATAGAACATGGAACATGGAACATGGAACATAGAACATGGAACATGGAACATGAAACATGGAACATGGAACATGGAACAAGGAACATGGAACATAGAACATGGAACATGGAACATAGAGCATGGAACATGGAACATCGAACATTGAACATAGAACGTGCAACAAGGAACATAGAACATGGAACAAGGAACATGGAACATGGAGCATGAAACATGGAACATGGAACATGGACCATGGAACATGGAACATGGAACATGCAACATGGAATATGGAACATGGACCATTGAACATGGAACATAGAACATGGAACATAGAACATAGAGCATTGACCATAGGACATGGAACACGGAACATAGAACATGGAACATGGAACATGGAACATGGAACATAGAACATGGAACATGGAACATGGAACATGCAACATGGAATATGGAACATGGACCATTGAACATGGAACATAGAACATGGAACATAGAACATAGAGCATTGACCATAGGACATGGAACACGGAACATAGAACATGGAACATGGAACATGGAACATGGAACATAGAACATGGAACATGGAACATGGAACATAGAACATGGAACATGGAACATGAAACATGGAACATGGAACATGGAACATGGAACAAGGAACATGCAACATGGAACATGGAAAAAGGAACATGGAACATGGAACATGGAACATGGAACATGGAACATGGAACATGGAACATGGAACATGGAACATGGAACATGGAACATGGAACATGGAACATGGGACATGGAACATGGAACATGGAACATGGAACATGGAACATGCAACATGGAATATGGAACATGGACCATTGAACATGAAACATGGAACATTGAACATGGAACATGGAACATGGAACATGGAACATTGAACATAAAACATGGAACATGGAACATAGAATATGGAACATAGAACATGGAACATAGAACATAGAGCATTGACCATAGGACATGGAACATGGAACATGGAACATGGAACATGGAACATGGAACATAGAACATAGAGCATTGACCATAGGACATGGAACACGGAACATGGAACATGGAACATGGAACATGGAACATGGAACATAGAACATGGAACATGGAACATGGAACATAGAACATGGAACATGGAACATGAAACATGGAACATGGAACATGGAACATGGAACAAGGAACATGCAACATGGAACATGGAACAAGGACCATTGAACATGGAACATGGAACATGGAACATTGACCATTGAACATGGAACATGGAACATGGAACATTGACCATGGAACATGGAACATGGAACATGGAACATGGAACATTGAACATGGAACATGGAACATGGAACATGGAACATGGAACATGGAACATGGAACATGGAACATGGAACATAGGACATGGAACATGGAACATGGAACATGGAACATGCAACATGGAATATGGAACATGGACCATTGAACATGAAACATGGAACATTGAACATGGAACATGGAACATGGAACATGGAACATTGAACATAAAACATGGAACATGGAACATAGAGCATGGAACATAGAACATGGAACATAGAACATAGAGCATTGACCATAGGACATGGAACATGGAACATGGAACATGGAACATGGAACATGGAACATGGAACATGGAACATGGAACATGGAACAAGAAACACGGAACATAGAACAAGGAGAAAGAGCATTGACCAATATGGAACATGGAACAAGGAACATGGAACATGGAACAAGGAACGTGGAACATAGAACATGGAACATAGAACATAGAACATGGAACATGGAACATGGAACATGGAACATGGAACATGGAACATGGAACATGAAACAAGGAACATGGAATATAGAAATTGGAACATGGAACATAGAGCATGGAACATGGAACATGGAACAAGGAACACAGAACATGGAACAAGGAACATGGAACATGGAACAAGGAACATGAAACTTGGAACATAGAAAATGGAGCATGGAACATGGAACATAGAACATGGAACATGGAACATAGATATTGGAACATAGAAAATGGAACCTGGAACATGGAACATAGAACATAAGAACATGGAACATAGAGCATGGAACATGGAACATGGAGCAAGGAACACAGAACATGGAACAAGGAACATGGAACATGGAACAAGGAACATGGAACTTGGAACACGGAACAAAGAACAGAGAACATAGAGCATGGAACATAGGACATGGAACATAGAACATGGAACATAGAACATAGAACATGGAACATGTAACATGGAACATGGAACATGGAACATGGAACATGGAACATGGAACATGGAACATGGAAAATGGAACATGGAACATGGAACATTGACCATGGAGCATGGAACATAAACCATGGAACATGGAACATGGAACATAGAACATGGAACATAGAACATAGAACATGGAACATGTAACATGGAACATGGAACATGGAACATGGAACATGGAACATGGAACATGAAACAAGGAACATGGAACATAGAAATTGGAACATGGAACATAGAGCATGGAACATGGAACATGGAACACGGAACAAAGAACAGAGAACATAGAGCATGGAACATAGGACATGGAACATAGAACATGGAACATAGAACATAGAACATGGAACATGTAACATGGAACATGGAAAATGGAACATGGAACATGGAACATTGACCATGGAGCATGGAACATAAACCATGGAACATGGAACATGGAACATAGAACATGGAACATAGAACATAGAACATGGAACATGTAACATGGAACATGGAACATGGAACATGGAACATGGAACATGGAACATGAAACAAGGAACATGGAACATAGAAATTGGAACATGGAACATAGAGCATGGAACATGGAACATGGAACAAGGAACACAGAACATGGAACAAGGAAAATGGAACATGTAACAAGGAACATGGAACTTGGAACATAGAACATGGAGCATGGAACATGGAACATAGAACATGGAACATGGAACATAGATATTGGAACATAGAACATGGAACCTGGAACATGGAACATAGAACATAAGAACATGGAAAATAGAGCATGGAACATGGAACATGGAACAAGGAACACAGAACATGGAACAAGGAACATGGAACAAGGAACAAGGAACATGGAACTTGAAACATGGAACAAAGAACAGGGAACATAGAGCATGGAACATAGGACATGGAACATGGAACATGGAACATGGAACATTGACCATGGAGCATGGAACATGGACCATGGAACATGGAACATTGAACATGGAACATGGAACATGGAACATGGAACATGGAACATGGACCATAGAACATGGAACATGTAACATGGAACATGGAACATAGAACATGGAACATGGAACATAAAACATGAAACTTGGAACAAAGAACAGGGAACATAGAACATAGAGCATGGAACATAGGACATGGAACATGGAACATGGAACATGGAACATGGAACATTGACCATGGAACATGGAACATGGAACATGGACCATAGAACATGGAACATGGACCATGGAACATAGAACATGGACCATGGAACATGGAACATGGAACATGGACCATGGAACATGAAACATGGACCATGGAACATGAAACATGGAACATGGAACATGGAACTTGGAACATGGAACATGCAACATGGAACATGGAACATGGACCATAGATCATGGAACATGGAACATGGAACATGGAACATGAAACATTGAACATGGAACATGGAACATAGAGCATGGAACATAGAACATGGAACATAGAACATAGAGCATTGACCATAGGACATGGAACATGGAACATGGAACATGGAACATGGAACATCGAACAAGAAACACGGAACATGGAACAAGGACAAAGAGCATTGACCATGGAACATGGAACAAGGAACATGGAACATGGAACAAGGAACATGGAACAAAGAACAGGGAACATAGAGCATGGAACATAGGACATGGAACATGGAACATGGAACATGGAACATGGAACATGGAACATTGACCATGGAGCATGGAACATGGACCATGGAACATGGAACATGGAACATGGAACATGGAACATGGAACATTGAACATGGAACATGGAACATGGAACATGGAACATAGAGCATGGAACATAGAACATGGAACATAGAACATAGAGCATTGACCATAGGACATGGAACATGGAACATGGAACATGGAACATGGAACAAGGAACATGGAACATAGAACATGGAACATAGAACATAGAGCATTGACCATAGGATATGGAACATGGAACATGGAACATGGAACATGGAACAAGGAACAAGAAACACGGAACATAGAACAAGGAGAAAGGGCATTGACCGTGGAACATGGAACAAGGAACATGGAATATGGAACAAGGAACATGGAACATGGAACATGGAACATGAAACATTGAACATGGAACATGGAACATAGAACATGGAACATGGAACATGAAACATGGAACATGGAACATGGAACGTGGAACAAGGAACATGGAACATAGAACATGGAACATAGAGCATGGAACATGAAACACGTAACAAGGTACACAGAAAAGGGAACAAGGAACATGGAACATGGAACAAGGAACATGGAACATAGAACATGGAACATGGAACATAGAGATTGGAACATTGAACGTGGAACAAGGAACACAGAACATGGAACAAGGAACATGGAACAAGGAACAAGGTACACAGAAAATGGAACAAGGAACATAGAACATGGAGCATGGAACATGGAACATAGAACATGGAACATGGAACATAGAGATTGGAACATGGAACGTGGAACAAGGAACACAGAACATGGAACATGGAACAAGGAACATGGAACTTGGAACATAGAACATGGAGCATGGAACATGGAACATAGAACATGGAACATGGAACATAGAGATTGGAACATAGAACATGGAACCTGGAACATGGAACATGGAACATAGAGCATGGAACATGGAACATGGAACAAGGAACAAGGAACATGGAACATGGAACATGGAACATGGAACATGGAACATGGAACATGGACCACGGAACATGGAACATGGACCATGGAACATGGAACATGGAACATGGAAATTGGAACATGGAACATAGAACATGGAACATGGAACATGGGACATGGAACATGGGACATGGACCATTGAACATGGAACATGGAACATTGACCATGGAACATGGAACATGGAACATGGAACATTGACCATGAAACATGGAACATGGAACATGGACCATGGAACATAGAACATGGACCATGGAACATGGAGCATGGACCATGGAACATGGAACATGGAACATGAAACATGGACCATGGAACATGGAACATGGAACATGGAACATGGACCATGGAACATGGAACATAGAACATGGAACATGGAACATGGAACATGCAACATGGAACATGCAACATGGAATATGGACCATTGAACATGGAACATTGAACATGGAACATGGAACATGGAACATGGAACATGGAACATGGAACATGGAACAAGAAACACGGAACATAGAACAAGGAGAAAGGGCATTGACCGTGGAACATGGAACAAGGAACATGGAATATGGAACAAGGAACATGGAACATACAGCATGGAACATGGAACATAGAACATGGAACATGGAACATGAAACATGGAACATGGAACATGGAACATGGAACAAGGAACATGGAACATAGAACATGGAACATAGAGCATGGAACATGGAACACGGAACAAGGTACACAGAAAATGGAACAAGGAACATGGAACATGGAACAAGGAACATGGAACATAGAACATGGAACATGGAACATAGAGATTGGAACATTGAACGTGGAACAAGGAACACAGAACATGGAACAAGGAACATGGAACAAGGAACAAGGTACACAGAAAATGGAACAAGGAACATAGAACATGGAGCATGGAACATGGAACATAGAACATGGAACATGGAACATAGAGATTGGAACATGGAACGTGGAACAAGGAACACAGAACATGGAACATGGAACAAGGAACATGGAACTTGGAACATAGAACATGGAGCATGGAACATGGAACATAGAGATTGGAACATAGAACATGGAACCTGGAACATGGAACATGGAACATAGAGCATGGAACATGGAACATGGAACAAGGAACAAGGAACATGGAACATGGAACATGGAACATGGAACATGGAACATGGAACATGGAACATGGACCACGGAACATGGAACATGGACCATGGAACATGGAACATGGAACATGGAACTTGGAACATGGAACATGGAATATGGAACATGGAACATGGGACATGGAACATGGGACATGGACCATTGAACATGGAACATGGAACATTGACCATGGAACATGGAACATGGAACATAGAACATTGACTATGAAACATGGAACATGGAACATGGACCATGGAACATAGAACATGGACCATGGAACATGGAGCATGGACCATGGAACATGGAACATGGAACATGAAACATGGACCATGGACCATGGAACATGGAACATGGAACATGGAACATGGAACATGGACCATGGAACATGGAACATGGAACATAGAGCATGGAACATGGAACATCGAACATTGAACATAGAACGTGCAACAAGGAACATAGAACATGGAACAAGGAACATGGAATATGGAGCATGGAACATGGAACATGGAACATGGACCATGGAACATGGACCATGGAACATGGAACATGGATTATAAAACATGGAACATGGAACATGGAACATGGAACATTTAACATGGAACATGGAACATGGAACATGCAACATGGAACATGGAACAAGGACCATTGAACATGGAACATGGAACATGGAACATTGACCATGGAACATGGAAAATGGAACATGGAACATGGAACATGGAACATGGAACATGGAACATGGAACATGGAACATGGAACATGGAACATGGAACATGGAACATGGAACATGGAACATGGAACATGGAACATGGGACATGGAACATGGAACATGGAACATGGAACATGCAACATGGAATATGGAACATGGACCATTGAACATGAAACATGGAACACGGAACATGGAACATGGAACATGGAACATGGAACATTGAACATAAAACATGGAACATGGAACATAGAGCATGGAACATAGAACATGGAACATAGAACATAGAGCATTGACCATAGGACATGGAACATGGAACATGGAACATGGAACATGGAACATGGAACATGGAACATGGAACAAGAAACACGGAACAGAGAACAAGGAGAAAGAGCATTGACCAATATGGAACATGGAACAAGGAACATGGAACATGGAACAAGGAACATGGAACATAGAACATGGAACATAGAACATAGAACATGGAACATGGAACATGGAACATGGAACATGGAACATGGAACATGGAACATGGAACATGAAACAAGGAACATGGAACATAGAAATTGGAACATGGAACATAGAGCATGGAACATGGAACATGGAACATGGAACATGGAACATGGAACATGGAACAAGAAACACGGAACATAGAACAAGGAGAAAGAGCATTGACCAATATGGAACATGGAACAAGGAACATGGAACATGGAACAAGGAATATGGAACATAGAACATGGAACATCGAACATAGAACATGGAACATGGAACATGGAACATGGAACATGGAACATGGAACATGGAACATGAAACAAGGAACATGGAACATAGAAATTGGAACATGGAACATAGAGCATGGAACATGGAACATGGAACAAGGAACACAGAACATGGAACAAGGAACATGGAACATGGAACAAGGAACATGGAACTTGGAACATAGAACATGGAGCATGGAACATGGAACATAGAACATGGAACATGGAACATAGATATTGGAACATAGAACATGGAACCTGGAACATAGAACATAAGAACATGGAACATAGAGCATGGAACATGGAATATGGAACAAGGAACACAGAACATGGAACAAGGAACATGGAACATGGAACAAGGAACATGGAACTTGGAACATGGAACAAAGAACAGGGAACATAGAGCATGGAACATAGGACATGGAACATGGAAAATGGAACATGGAACATGGAACATTGACCATGGAGCATGGAACATGGACCATGGAACATGGAACATGGAACATAGAACATGGAACATAGAACATAGAACATGGAACATGGAACATGGAACATGGAACATGGAACATGGAACATGAAACATGAAACAAGGAACATGGAACATAGAAATTGGAACATGGAACATAGAGCATGGAACATGGAACATGGAACAAGGAACACAGAACATGGAACAAGGAACATGGATCATGGAACAAGGAACATGGAACTTGGAACATAGAACATGGAGCATGGAACATGGAACATAGAACATGGAACATGGAACATAGATATTGGAACATAGAACATGGAACCTGGAACATGGAACATAGAACATAAGAACATGGAAAATAGAGCATGGAACATGGAACATGGAACAAGGAACACAGAACATGGAACAAGGAACATGGAACAAGGAACATGGAACTTGGAACATGGAACAAAGAACAGGGAACATAGAGCATGGAACATAGGACATGGAACATGGAACATGGAACATGGAACATGGAACATTGACCATGGAGCATGGAACATGGACCATGGAACATGGAACATTGAACATGGAACATGGAACATGGAACATGGAACATGGAACATGGACCATAGAACATGGAACATGTAACATGGAACATGGAACATAGAACATGGAACATGGAACATGGAACATGGAACATTGACCATGGAGCATGGAACATGGACCATGGAACATGGAACATGGAACATGGAACATGCAACATGGAACATGGAACATGGAACATGGAACATGGAACATTAAACATGGAACATGGAACATGGAACATGGAACATAGAGCATGGAACATAGAACATGGAACATAGAACATAGAGCATTGACCATAGGACATGGAACATGGAACATGGAACATGGAACGTGGAACATGGAACATGGAACAAGAAACACAGAACTTGGAACAAGGAACATAGAGCATTGACCATGGAACATGGAACAAGGAACATGGAACATGGAACATGGAACAAGGAACATGGAACATAAAACATGAAACATGGAACAAAGAACATGGAACATGGAACATGGAACATGGAACATTGAACATGGAAAATGGAACATGGAACATAGAGCATGGAACATAGAACATAGAGCATTGACCATAGGACATGAAACATGGAACATGGAACATGGAACATGGAACATGGAACATGGAACATTGACCATGGAACATGGA
This sequence comes from Macrosteles quadrilineatus, assembly GCF_028750875.1. NCBI lineage: Eukaryota > Metazoa > Arthropoda > Insecta > Hemiptera > Cicadellidae > Macrosteles > Macrosteles quadrilineatus. The sequence continues at coordinate 950,280 of NW_026542631.1, read as the reverse complement.
ACATGGAACATGGACCATGGAACATGGAACATGGACCATGGAACATAGAACATGGACCATGGAACATGGAACATGGAACATGGACCATGGAACATGAAACATGGACCATGGAACATGGAACATGGAACATGGAACATGGAACATGGAACTTGGAACATGGAACATGCAACATGGAACATGGAACATGGACCATAGATCATGGAACATGGAACATGGAACATGGAACATGGAACATGGAACATGAAACATTGAACATGGAACATGGAACATAGAACATGGAACGTGGAACATGAAACATGGAACATGGAACATGGAACATGGAACATGGAACATGGAACAAGGAACATGGAACATAGAACATGGAACATAGAACATAGAGCATTGACCATAGGATATGGAACATGGAACATGGAACATGGAACATGGAACATGGAACAAGAAACACGGAACATAGAACAAGGAGAAAGGGCATTGACCGTGGAACATGGAACAAGGAACATGGAATATGGAACAAGGAACATGGAACATACAGCATGGAACATGGAACATAGAACATGGAACATGGAACATGAAACATGGAACATGGAACATGGAACATACAGCATGGAACATGGAACATAGAACATGGAACATGGAACATGAAACATGGAACATGGAACATGGAACATGGAACAAGGAACATGGAACATGGAACAAGGAACATGGAACATAGAACATGGAACATGGAACATAGAGATTGGAACATTGAACGTGGAACAAGGAACACAGAACATGGAACAAGGAACATGGAACAAGGAACAAGGTACACAGAAAATGGAACAAGGAACATAGAACATGGAGCATGGAACATAGGACATGGAACATGGAACATGGAACATGGAACATGGAACATGGAACATTGACCATGGAGCATGGAACATGGACCATGGAACATGGAACATGGAACATGGAACATTGAACATGGAACATGGAACATGGAACATGGAACATAGAGCATGGAACATAGAACATGGAACATAGAACATAGAGCATTGACCATAGGACATGGAACATGGAACATTAAACATGGAACATGGAACATGGAACATGGAACATAGAGCATGGAACATAGAACATGGAACATAGAACATAGAGCATTGACCATAGGACATGGAACACGGAACATAGAACATGGAACATGGAACATGGAACATGGAACAAGGAACATAGAACATGGAACATGGAACATAGAGCATGGAACATGGAACATGGAACAAGGAACACAGAACATGGAACAAGGAACATGGAACATGGAACAAGGAACATGGAACTTGGAACATAGAACATGGAACATGGAACATGGAACATAGAACATGGAACATGGAACATGAAACATGGAACATGGAACATGGAACAAGGAACATGGAACATAGAACATAGAACATGGAACATAGAGCATGGAACATGGAACATCGAACATTGAACATAGAACGTGCAACAAGGAACATAGAACATGGAACAAGGAACATGGAACATGGAGCATGAAACATGGAACATGGAACATGGACCATGGAACATGGAACATGGAACATGCAACATGGAATATGGAACATGGACCATTGAACATGGAACATAGAACATGGAACATAGAACATAGAGCATTGACCATAGGACATGGAACACGGAACATAGAACATGGAACATGGAACATGGAACATGGAACATAGAACATGGAACATGGAACATGGAACATAGAACATGGAACATGGAACATGAAACATGGAACATGGAACATGGAACATGGAACAAGGAACATGCAACATGGAACATGGAACATGGAACTTGGAACATAGAACATGGAACATGGAACATGGAACATAGAACATGGAACATGGAACATGAAACATGGAACATGGAACATGGAACAAGGAACATGGAACATAGAACATGGAACATGGAACATAGAGCATGGAACATGGAACATCGAACATTGAACATAGAACGTGCAACAAGGAACATAGAACATGGAACAAGGAACATGGAACATGGAGCATGAAACATGGAACATGGAACATGGACCATGGAACATGGAACATGGAACATGCAACATGGAATATGGAACATGGACCATTGAACATGGAACATAGAACATGGAACATAGAACATAGAGCATTGACCATAGGACATGGAACACGGAACATAGAACATGGAACATGGAACATGGAACATGGAACATAGAACATGGAACATGGAACATGGAACATGCAACATGGAATATGGAACATGGACCATTGAACATGGAACATAGAACATGGAACATAGAACATAGAGCATTGACCATAGGACATGGAACACGGAACATAGAACATGGAACATGGAACATGGAACATGGAACATAGAACATGGAACATGGAACATGGAACATAGAACATGGAACATGGAACATGAAACATGGAACATGGAACATGGAACATGGAACAAGGAACATGCAACATGGAACATGGAAAAAGGACCATTGAACATGGAACATGGAACATGGAACATTGACCATGGAACATGGAACATGGAACATGGAACATGGAACATGGAACATGGAACATGGAACATGGAACATGGAACATGGAACATGGAACATGGAACATGGAACATGGGACATGGAACATGGAACATGGAACATGGAACATGGAACATGCAACATGGAATATGGAACATGGACCATTGAACATGAAACATGGAACATTGAACATGGAACATGGAACATGGAACATGGAACATTGAACATAAAACATGGAACATGGAACATAGAATATGGAACATAGAACATGGAACATAGAACATAGAGCATTGACCATAGGACATGGAACATGGAACATGGAACATGGAACATGGAACATAGAACATAGAGCATTGACCATAGGACATGGAACACGGAACATGGAACATGGAACATGGAACATGGAACATGGAACATAGAACATGGAACATGGAACATGGAACATAGAACATGGAACATGGAACATGAAACATGGAACATGGAACATGGAACATGGAACAAGGAACATGCAACATGGAACATGGAACAAGGACCATTGAACATGGAACATGGAACATGGAACATTGACCATTGAACATGGAACATGGAACATGGAACATTGACCATGGAACATGGAACATGGAACATGGAACATGGAACATTGAACATGGAACATGGAACATGGAACATGGAACATGGAACATGGAACATGGAACATGGAACATGGAACATAGGACATGGAACATGGAACATGGAACATGGAACATGCAACATGGAATATGGAACATGGACCATTGAACATGAAACATGGAACATTGAACATGGAACATGGAACATGGAACATGGAACATTGAACATAAAACATGGAACATGGAACATAGAGCATGGAACATAGAACATGGAACATAGAACATAGAGCATTGACCATAGGACATGGAACATGGAACATGGAACATGGAACATGGAACATGGAACATGGAACATGGAACATGGAACATGGAACAAGAAACACGGAACATAGAACAAGGAGAAAGAGCATTGACCAATATGGAACATGGAACAAGGAACATGGAACATGGAACAAGGAACGTGGAACATAGAACATGGAACATAGAACATAGAACATGGAACATGGAACATGGAACATGGAACATGGAACATGGAACATGGAACATGGAACATGAAACAAGGAACATGGAATATAGAAATTGGAACATGGAACATAGAGCATGGAACATGGAACATGGAACAAGGAACACAGAACATGGAACAAGGAACATGGAACATGGAACAAGGAACATGAAACTTGGAACATAGAAAATGGAGCATGGAACATGGAACATAGAACATGGAACATGGAACATAGATATTGGAACATAGAAAATGGAACCTGGAACATGGAACATAGAACATAAGAACATGGAACATAGAGCATGGAACATGGAACATGGAGCAAGGAACACAGAACATGGAACAAGGAACATGGAACATGGAACAAGGAACATGGAACTTGGAACACGGAACAAAGAACAGAGAACATAGAGCATGGAACATAGGACATGGAACATGGAAAATGGAACATGGAACATGGAACATTGACCATGGAGCATGGAACATAAACCATGGAACATGGAACATGGAACATAGAACATGGAACATAGAACATAGAACATGGAACATGTAACATGGAACATGGAACATGGAACATGGAACATGGAACATGAAACAAGGAACATGGAACATAGAAATTGGAACATGGAACATAGAGCATGGAACATGGAACATGGAACAAGGAACACAGAACATGGAACAAGGAAAATGGAACATGTAACAAGGAACATGGAACTTGGAACATAGAACATGGAGCATGGAACATGGAACATAGAACATGGAACATGGAACATAGATATTGGAACATAGAACATGGAACCTGGAACATGGAACATAGAACATAAGAACATGGAAAATAGAGCATGGAAAATGGAACATGGAACAAGGAACACAGAACATGGAACAAGGAACATGGAACAAGGAACAAGGAACATGGAACTTGGAACATGGAACAAAGAACAGGGAACATAGAGCATGGAACATAGGACATGGAACATGGAACATGGAACATGGAACATTGACCATGGAGCATGGAACATGGACCATGGAACATGGAACATTGAACATGGAACATGGAACATGGAACATGGAACATGGAACATGGACCATAGAACATGGAACATGTAACATGGAACATGGAACATAGAACATGGAACATGGAACATAAAACATGAAACTTGGAACAAAGAACAGGGAACATAGAACATAGAGCATGGAACATAGGACATGGAACATGGAACATGGAACATGGAACATGGAACATTGACCATGGAACATGGAACATGGAACATGGACCATAGAACATGGAACATGGACCATGGAACATAGAACATGGACCATGGAACATGGAACATGGAACATGGACCATGGAACATGAAACATGGACCATGGAACATGAAACATGGAACATGGAACATGGAACTTGGAACATGGAACATGCAACATGGAACATGGAACATGGACCATAGATCATGGAACATGGAACATGGAACATGGAACATGAAACATTGAACATGGAACATGGAACATAGAGCATGGAACATAGAACATGGAACATAGAACATAGAGCATTGACCATAGGACATGGAACATGGAACATGGAACATGGAACATGGAACATCGAACAAGAAACACGGAACATGGAACAAGGACAAAGAGCATTGACCATGGAACATGGAACAAGGAACATGGAACATGGAACAAGGAACATGGAACAAAGAACAGGGAACATAGAGCATGGAACATAGGACATGGAACATGGAACATGGAACATGGAACATGGAACATGGAACATTGACCATGGAGCATGGAACATGGACCATGGAACATGGAACATGGAACATGGAACATGGAACATGGAACATTGAACATGGAACATGGAACATGGAACATGGAACATAGAGCATGGAACATAGAACATGGAACATAGAACATAGAGCATTGACCATAGGACATGGAACATGGAACATGGAACATGGAACATGGAACAAGGAACATGGAACATAGAACATGGAACATAGAACATAGAGCATTGACCATAGGATATGGAACATGGAACATGGAACATGGAACATGGAACAAGGAACAAGAAACACGGAACATAGAACAAGGAGAAAGGGCATTGACCGTGGAACATGGAACAAGGAACATGGAATATGGAACAAGGAACATGGAACATGGAACATGGAACATGAAACATTGAACATGGAACATGGAACATAGAACATGGAACATGGAACATGAAACATGGAACATGGAACATGGAACGTGGAACAAGGAACATGGAACATAGAACATGGAACATAGAGCATGGAACATGAAACACGTAACAAGGTACACAGAAAAGGGAACAAGGAACATGGAACATGGAACAAGGAACATGGAACATAGAACATGGAACATGGAACATAGAGATTGGAACATTGAACGTGGAACAAGGAACACAGAACATGGAACAAGGAACATGGAACAAGGAACAAGGTACACAGAAAATGGAACAAGGAACATAGAACATGGTGCATGGAACATGGAACATAGAACATGGAACATGGAACATAGAGATTGGAACATGGAACGTGGAACAAGGAACACAGAACATGGAACATGGAACAAGGAACATGGAACTTGGAACATAGAACATGGAGCATGGAACATGGAACATAGAACATGGAACATGGAACATAGAGATTGGAACATAGAACATGGAACCTGGAACATGGAACATGGAACATAGAGCATGGAACATGGAACATGGAACAAGGAACAAGGAACATGGAACATGGAACATGGAACATGGAACATGGAACATGGAACATGGACCACGGAACATGGAACATGGACCATGGAACATGGAACATGGAACATGGAAATTGGAACATGGAACATAGAACATGGAACATGGAACATGGGACATGGAACATGGGACATGGACCATTGAACATGGAACATGGAACATTGACCATGGAACATGGAACATGGAACATGGAACATTGACCATGAAACATGGAACATGGAACATGGACCATGGAACATAGAACATGGACCATGGAACATGGAGCATGGACCATGGAACATGGAACATGGAACATGAAACATGGACCATGGAACATGGAACATGGAACATGGAACATGGACCATGGAACATGGAACATAGAACATGGAACATGGAACATGGAACATGCAACATGGAACATGCAACATGGAATATGGACCATTGAACATGGAACATTGAACATGGAACATGGAACATGGAACATGGAACATGGAACATGGAACATGGAACAAGAAACACGGAACATAGAACAAGGAGAAAGGGCATTGACCGTGGAACATGGAACAAGGAACATGGAATATGGAACAAGGAACATGGAACATACAGCATGGAACATGGAACATAGAACATGGAACATGGAACATGAAACATGGAACATGGAACATGGAACATGGAACAAGGAACATGGAACATAGAACATGGAACATAGAGCATGGAACATGGAACACGGAACAAGGTACACAGAAAATGGAACAAGGAACATGGAACATGGAACAAGGAACATGGAACATAGAACATGGAACATGGAACATAGAGATTGGAACATTGAACGTGGAACAAGGAACACAGAACATGGAACAAGGAACATGGAACAAGGAACAAGGTACACAGAAAATGGAACAAGGAACATAGAACATGGAGCATGGAACATGGAACATAGAACATGGAACATGGAACATAGAGATTGGAACATGGAACGTGGAACAAGGAACACAGAACATGGAACATGGAACAAGGAACATGGAACTTGGAACATAGAACATGGAGCATGGAACATGGAACATAGAGATTGGAACATAGAACATGGAACCTGGAACATGGAACATGGAACATAGAGCATGGAACATGGAACATGGAACAAGGAACAAGGAACATGGAACATGGAACATGGAACATGGAACATGGAACATGGAACATGGAACATGGACCACGGAACATGGAACATGGACCATGGAACATGGAACATGGAACATGGAACTTGGAACATGGAACATGGAATATGGAACATGGAACATGGGACATGGAACATGGGACATGGACCATTGAACATGGAACATGGAACATTGACCATGGAACATGGAACATGGAACATAGAACATTGACTATGAAACATGGAACATGGAACATGGACCATGGAACATAGAACATGGACCATGGAACATGGAGCATGGACCATGGAACATGGAACATGGAACATGAAACATGGACCATGGACCATGGAACATGGAACATGGAACATGGAACATGGAACATGGACCATGGAACATGGAACATGGAACATAGAGCATGGAACATGGAACATCGAACATTGAACATAGAACGTGCAACAAGGAACATAGAACATGGAACAAGGAACATGGAATATGGAGCATGGAACATGGAACATGGAACATGGACCATGGAACATGGACCATGGAACATGGAACATGGATTATAAAACATGGAACATGGAACATGGAACATGGAACATTTAACATGGAACATGGAACATGGAACATGCAACATGGAACATGGAACAAGGACCATTGAACATGGAACATGGAACATGGAACATTGACCATGGAACATGGAAAATGGAACATGGAACATGGAACATGGAACATGGAACATGGAACATGGAACATGGAACATGGAACATGGAACATGGAACATGGAACATGGAACATGGAACATGGAACATGGAACATGGGACATGGAACATGGAACATGGAACATGGAACATGCAACATGGAATATGGAACATGGACCATTGAACATGAAACATGGAACACGGAACATGGAACATGGAACATGGAACATGGAACATTAAACATAAAACATGGAACATGGAACATAGAGCATGGAACATAGAACATGAAACATAGAACATAGAGCATTGACCATAGGACATGGAACATGGAACATGGAACATGGAACATGGAACATGGAACATGGAACATGGAACAAGAAACACGGAACAGAGAACAAGGAGAAAGAGCATTGACCAATATGGAACATGGAACAAGGAACATGGAACATGGAACAAGGAACATGGAACATAGAACATGGAACATAGAACATAGAACATGGAACATGGAACATGGAACATGGAACATGGAACATGGAACATGGAACATGAAACAAGGAACATGGAACATAGAAATTGGAACATGGAACATAGAGCATGGAACATGGAACATGGAACATGGAACATGGAACATGGAACATGGAACAAGAAACACGGAACATAGAACAAGGAGAAAGAGCATTGACCAATATGGAACATGGAACAAGGAACATGGAACATGGAACAAGGAATATGGAACATAGAACATGGAACATCGAACATAGAACATGGACCATGGAACATGGAACATGGAACATGGAACATGGAACATGGAACATGAAACAAGGAACATGGAACATAGAAATTGGAACATGGAACATAGAGCATGGAACATGGAACATGGAACAAGGAACACAGAACATGGAACAAGGAACATGGAACATGGAACAAGGAACATGGAACTTGGAACATAGAACATGGAGCATGGAACATGGAACATAGAACATGGAACATGGAACATAGATATTGGAACATAGAACATGGAACCTGGAACATAGAACATAAGAACATGGAACATAGAGCATGGAACATGGAATATGGAACAAGGAACACAGAACATGGAACAAGGAACATGGAACATGGAACAAGGAACATGGAACTTGGAACATGGAACAAAGAACAGGGAACATAGAGCATGGAACATAGGACATGGAACATGGAAAATGGAACATGGAACATGGAACATTGACCATGGAGCATGGAACATGGACCATGGAACATGGAACATGGAACATAGAACATGGAACATAGAACATAGAACATGGAACATGGAACATGGAACATGGAACATGGAACATGGAACATGAAACATGAAACAAGGAACATGGAACATAGAAATTGGAACATGGAACATAGAGCATGGAACATGGAACATGGAACAAGGAACACAGAACATGGAACAAGGAACATGGATCATGGAACAAGGAACATGGAACTTGGAACATAGAACATGGAGCATGGAACATGGAACATAGAACATGGAACATGGAACATAGATATTGGAACATAGAACATGGAACCTGGAACATGGAACATAGAACATAAGAACATGGAAAATAGAGCATGGAACATGGAACATGGAACAAGGAACACAGAACATGGAACAAGGAACATGGAACAAGGAACATGGAACTTGGAACATGGAACAAAGAACAGGGAACATAGAGCATGGAACATAGGACATGGAACATGGAACATGGAACATGGAACATGGAACATTGACCATGGAGCATGGAACATGGACCATGGAACATGGAACATTGAACATGGAACATGGAACATGGAACATGGAACATGGAACATGGACCATAGAACATGGAACATGTAACATGGAACATGGAACATAGAACATGGAACATGGAGCATGGAACATGGAACATTGACCATGGAGCATGGAACATGGACCATGGAACATGGAACATGGAACATGGAACATGCAACATGGAACATGGAACATGGAACATGGAACATGGAACATTAAACATGGAACATGGAACATGGAACATGGAACATAGAGCATGGAACATAGAACATGGAACATAGAACATAGAGCATTGACCATAGGACATGGAACATGGAACATGGAACATGGAACGTGGAACATGGAACATGGAACAAGAAACACAGAACTTGGAACAAGGAACATAGAGCATTGACCATGGAACATGGAACAAGGAACATGGAACATGGAACATGGAACAAGGAACATGGAACATAAAACATGAAACATGGAACAAAGAACATGGAACATGGAACATGGAACATGGAACATTGAACATGGAAAATGGAACATGGAACATAGAGCATGGAACATAGAACATAGAGCATTGACCATAGGACATGAAACATGGAACATGGAACATGGAACATGGAACATGGAACATGGAACATGGAACATGGAACATTGACCATGGAACATGGAACATGGAACATGGACCATGGAACATGGAACATGGACCATGGAACATAGAACATGGACCATGGAACATGGAACATGGAACATGGACCATGGAACATGAAACATGGACCATGGAACATGGAACATGGAACATGGAACATGGAACATGGAACTTGGAACATGGAACATGCAACATGGAACATGGAACATGGACCATAGATCATGGAACATGGAACATGGAACATGGAACATGGAACATGGAACATGAAACATTGAACATGGAACATGGAACATAGAACATGGAACGTGGAACATGAAACATGGAACATGGAACATGGAACATGGAACATGGAACATGGAACAAGGAACATGGAACATAGAACATGGAACATAGAACATAGAGCATTGACCATAGGATATGGAACATGGAACATGGAACATGGAACATGGAACATGGAACAAGAAACACGGAACATAGAACAAGGAGAAAGGGCATTGACCGTGGAACATGGAACAAGGAACATGGAATATGGAACAAGGAACATGGAACATACAGCATGGAACATGGAACATAGAACATGGAACATGGAACATGAAACATGGAACATGGAACATGGAACATACAGCATGGAACATGGAACATAGAACATGGAACATGGAACATGAAACATGGAACATGGAACATGGAACATGGAACAAGGAACATGGAACATGGAACAAGGAACATGGAACATAGAACATGGAACATGGAACATAGAGATTGGAACATTGAACGTGGAACAAGGAACACAGAACATGGAACAAGGAACATGGAACAAGGAACAAGGTACACAGAAAATGGAACAAGGAACATAGAACATGGAGCATGGAACATAGGACATGGAACATGGAACATGGAACATGGAACATGGAACATGGAACATTGACCATGGAGCATGGAACATGGACCATGGAACATGGAACATGGAACATGGAACATTGAACATGGAACATGGAACATGGAACATGGAACATAGAGCATGGAACATAGAACATGGAACATAGAACATAGAGCATTGACCATAGGACATGGAACATGGAACATGGAACATGGAACGTGGAACATGGAACATGGAACAAGAAACACAGAACTTGGAACAAGGAACATAGAGCATTGACCATGGAACATGGAACAAGGAACATGGAACATGGAACATGGAACATGGAACATGGAACAAGGAACATGGAACATAAAACATGAAACATGGAACAAAGAACATGGAACATGGAACATGGAACATGGAACATTGAACATGGAAAATGGAAGATGGAACATAGAGCATGGAACATAGAACATAGAGCATTGACCATAGGACATGAAACATGGAACATGGAACATGGAACATGGAACATGGAACATAAAACATAAAACTTGGAACAAAGAACAGGGAACATAGAACATAGAGCATGGAACATAGGACATGGAACATGGAACATGGAACATGGAACATGGAACATTGACCATGGAACATGGAACATGGAACATGGACCATGGAACATGGAACATGGACCATGGAACATAGAACATGGACCATGGAACATGGAACATGGAACATGGACCATGGAACATGAAACATGGACCATCGAACATGGAACATGGAACATGGAACATGGAACATGAAACTTGGAACATGGAACATGCACCATGGAACATGGAACATGGACCATAGATCATGGAACATGGAACATGGAACATGGAACATGGAACATGGAACATGGAACATGGAACATGGAACATGAAACATTGAACATGGAACATGGAACATAGAACATGGAACATGGAACATGAAACATGGAACATGGAACATGGAACATGGAACATGGAACATGGAACAAGGAACATGGAACATAGAACATGGAACATAGAACATAGAGCATTGACCATAGGATATGGAACATGGAACATGGAACATGGAACATGGAACAAGGAACAAGAAACGCGGAACATAGAACAAGGAGAAAGGGCATTGACCGTGGAACATGGAACAAGGAACATGGAATATGGAACAAGGAACATGGAACATACAGCATGGAACATGGAACATAGAACATGGAACATGGAACATGAAACATGGAACATGGAACATGGAACATGGAACAAGGAACATGGAACATAGAACATGGAACATAGAGCATGGAACATGGAACACGGAACAAGGTACACAGAAAATGGAACAAGGAACACGGAACATGGAACAAGGAACATGGAACATAGAACATGGAACATGGAACATAGAGATTGGAACATTGAACGTGGAACAAGGAACACAGAACATGGAACAAGGAACATGGAACAAGGAACAAGGTACACAGAAAATGGAACAAGGAACATAGAACATGGAAGATGGAACATGGAACATAGAACATGGAACATGGAACATAGAGATTGGAACATGGAACGTGGAACAAGGAACACAGAACATGGAACATGGAACAAGGAACATGGAACTTGGAACATAGAACATGGAGCATGGAACATGGAACATAGAACATGGAACATGGAACATAGAGATTGGAACATAGAACATGGAACCTGGAACATGGAACATGGAACATAGAGCATGGAACATGGAACATGGAACAAGGAACAAGGAACATGGAACATGGAACATGGAACATGGAACATGGAACATGGAACATGGAACATGGACCACGGAACATGGAACATGGACCATGGAACATGGAACATGGAACATGGAACTTGGAACATGGAACATGGAACATGGAACATGGAACATGGGACATGGAACATGGGACATGGACCATTGAACATGGAACATGGAACATTGACCATGGAACATGGAACATGGAACATGGAACATTGACCATGAAACATGGAACATGGAACATGGACCATGGAACATAGAACATGGACCATGGAACATACAGCATGAACCATGGAACATGGAACATGGAACATGAAACATGGACCATGGACCATGGAACATGGAACATGGAACATGGAACATGGACCATGGAACATGGAACATAGAACATGGAACATGGAACATGGAACATGCAACATGGAACATGCAACATGGAATATGGACCATTGAACATGGAACATTGAACATGGAACATGGAACATGGAACATGGAACATGGAACATGGAACATGGAACATGGAACAAGAAACACGGAACATAGAACAAGGAGAAAGGGCATTGACCGTGGAACATGGAACAAGGAACATGGAATATGGAACAAGGAACATGGAACATACAGCATGGAACATGGAACATAGAAGATGGAACATGGAACATGAAACATGGAACATGGAACATGGAACATGGAACAAGGAACATGGAACATAGAACATGGAACATAGAGCATGGAACATGGAACACGGAACAAGGTACACAGAAAATGGAACAAGGAACATGGAACATGGAACAAGGAACATGGAACATAGAACATGGAACATGGAACATAGAGATTGGAACATTGAACGTGGAACAAGGAACACAGAACATGGAACAAGGAACATGGAACAAGGAACAAGGTACACAGAAAATGGAACAAGAACCATAGAACATGGAGCATGGAACATGGAACATAGAACATGGAACATGGAACATAGAGATTGGAACATGGAACGTGGAACAAGGAACACAGAACATGGAACATGGAACAAGGAACCCGGAACTTGGAACATAGAACATGGAGCATGGAACATGGAACATAGAACATGGAACATGGAACATAGAGATTGGAACATAGAACATGGAACCTGGAACATGGAACATGGAACATAGAGCATGGAACATGGAACATGGAACAAGGAACAAGGAACATGGAACATGGAACATGGAACATGGAACATGGAACATGGAACATGGAACATGGACCACGGAACATGGAACATGGACCATGGAACATGGAACATGGAACATGGAACTTGGAACATGGAACATGGAATATGGAACATGGAACATGGGACATGGAACATGGGACATGGACCATTGAACATGGAACATGGAACATTGACCATGGAACATGGAACATGGAACATAGAACATTGACCATGAAACATGGAACATGGAACATGGACCATGGAACATAGAACATGGACCATGGAACATGGAGCATGGACCATGGAACATGGAACATGGAACATGAAACATGGACCATGGACCATGGAACATGGAACATGGAACATGGAACATGGACCATGGAACATGGAACATAGAACATGGAACATGGAACATGGAACATGCAACATGGAACATGCAACATGGAATATGGACCATTGAACATGGAACATTGAACATGGAACATGGAACATGGAACATGGAACATGGAACATGGAACATGGAACATGGAACATGGAACATGGAACATGGAACAAGGAACATGGAACATAGAGCATGGAACATGGAACATGGAACATGGAACATGGAACATGAAACATGGAACATGGAACATGGAACATGGAACAAGGAACATAGAACATGGAACATGGAACATAGAGCATGGAACATGGAACATGGAACAAGGAACACAGAACATGGAACAAGGAACATGGAACATGTAAACAAGGAACATGGAACTTGGAACATAGAACATGGAGCATGGAACATGGAACATAGAACATGGAACATGGAACATGGAACATGGAACATGGAACAAGGAACATGGAACATAGAACATGGAACATGGAACATAGAGCATGGAACATGGAACATCGAACATTGAACATAGAACGTGCAACAAGGAACATAGAACATGGAACAAGGAACATGGAATATGGAGCATGGAACATGGAACATGGAACATGGACCATGGAACATGGACCATGGAACATGGAACATGGATTATAAAACATGGAACATGGAACATGGAACATGGAACATTTAACATGGAACATGGAACATGGAACATGCAACATGGAATATGGAACATGGACCATTGAACATGAAACATGGAACACGGAACATGGAACATGGAACATGGAACATGGAACATTGAACATAAAACATGGAACATGGAACATAGAGCATGGAACATAGAACATGGAACATAGAACATAGAGCATTGACCATAGGACATGGAACATGGAACATGGAACATGGAACATGGAACATGGAACATGGAACATGGAACAAGAAACACGGAACAGAGAACAAGGAGAAAGAGCATTGACCAATATGGAACATGGAACAAGGAACATGGAACATGGAACAAGGATTATGGAACATAGAACATGGAACATAGAACATAGAACATGGAACATGGAACATGGAACATGGAACATGGAACATGGAACATGGAACATGAAACAAGGAACATGGAACATAGAAATTGGAACATGGAACATAGAGCATGGAACATGGAACATGGAACATGGAATATGGAACATGGAACATGGAACAAGAAACACGGAACATAGAACAAGGAGAAAGAGCATTGACCAATATGGAACATGGAACAAGGAACATGGAACATGGAACAAGGAATATGGAACATAGAACATGGAACATCGAACATAGAACATGGAACATGGAACATGGAACATGGAACATGGAACATGGAACATGGAACATGGAACATGGAACATGAAACAAGGAACATGGAACATAGAAATTGGAACATGGAACATAGAGCATGGAACATGGAACATGGAACAAGGAACACAGAACATGGAACAAGGAACATGGAACATGGAACAAGGAACATGGAACTTGGAACATAGAACATGGAGCATGGAACATGGAACATAGAACATGGAACATGGAACATAGATATTGGAACATAGAACATGGAACCTGGAACATAGAACATAAGAACATGGAACATAGAGCATGGAACATGGAACATGGAACAAGGAACACAGAACATGGAACAAGGAACATGGAACATGGAACAAGGAACATGGAACTTGGAACATGGAACAAAGAACAGGGAACATAGAGCATGGAACATAGGACATGGAACATGGAAAATGGAACATGGAACATGGAACATTGACCATGGAGCATGGAACATGGACCATGGAACATGGAACATGGAACATAGAACATGGAACATAGAACATAGAACATGGAACATGGAACATGGAACATGGAACATGGAACATGGAACATGGATCATGAAACAAGGAACATGGAACATAGAAATTGGAACATGGAACATAGAGCATAGAACATGGAACATGGAACAAGGAACACAGAACATGGAACAAGGAACATGGAACATGGAACAAGGAACATGGAACTTGGAACATAGAACATGGAGCATGGAACATGGAACATAGAACATGGAACATGGAACATAGATATTGGAACATAGAACATGGAACCTGGAACATGGAACATAGAACATAAGAACATGGAAAATAGAGCATGGAACATGGAACATGGAACAAGGAACACAGAACATGGAACAAGGAACATGGAACAAGGAACATGGAACTTGGAACATGGAACAAAGAACAGGGAACATAGAGCATGGAACATAGGACATGGAACATGGAACATGGAACATGGAACATGGAACATTGACCATGGAGCATGGAACATGGACCATGGAACATGGAACATTGAACATGGAACATGGAACATGGAACATGGAACATGGAACATGGAACATGGACCATAGAACATGGAACATGTAACATGGAACATGGAACATAGAACATGGAACATGGAACATGGAACATGGAACATTGACCATGGAGCATGGAACATGGACCATGGAACATGGAACATGGAACATGGAACATGGAACATGGAACATTGAACATGGAACATGGAACATGGAACATGGAACATAGAGCATGGAACATAGAACATGGAACATAGAACATAGAGCATTGACCATAGGACATGGAACATGGAACATGGAACATGGAACGTGGAACATGGAACATGGAACAAGAAACACAGAACTTGGAACAAGGAACATAGAGCATTGACCATGGAACATGGAACAAGGAACATGGAACATGGAACATGGAACATGGAACAAGGAACATGGAACATAAAACATGAAACATGGAACAAAGAACATGGAACATGGAACATGGAACATGGAACATTGAACATGGAAAATGGAACATGGAACATAGAGCATGGAACATAGAACATAGAGCATTGACCATAGGACATGAAACATGGAACATGGAACATGGAACATGGAACATGGAACATAAAACATGAAACATGGAACAAAGAACAGGGAACATAGAACATAGAGCATGGAACATAGGACATGGAACATGGAACATGGAACATGGAACATGGAACATGGAACATGGAACATTGACCATGGAACATGGAACATGGAACATGGGCCATGGAACATGGAACATGGACCATGGAACATAGAACATGGACCATGGAACATGGAACATGGAACATGGACCATGGAACATGAAACATGGACCATGGAACATGGAACATGGAACATGGAACATGGAACATGGAACTTGGAACATGGAACATGCAACATGGAACATGGAACATGGACCATAGATCATGGAACATGGAACATGGAACATGGAACATGGAACATGGAACATGAAACATTGAACATGGAACATGGAACATAGAACATGGAACGTGGAACATGAAACATGGAACATGGAACATGGAACATGGAACATGGAACATGGAACAAGGAACATGGAACATAGAACATGGAACATAGAACATAGAGCATTGACCATAGGATATGGAACATGGAACATGGAACATGGAACATGGAACAAGAAACACGGAACATAGAACATAGAACAAGGAGAAAGGGCATTGACCGTGGAACATGGAACAAGGAACATGGAATATGGAACAAGGAACATGGAACATACAGCATGGAACATGGAAAATAGAACATGGAACATGGAACATGAAACATGGAACATGGAACATGGAACATGGAACAAGGAACATGGAACATAGAACATGGAACATAGAGCATGGAACATGGAACACGGAACAAGGTACACAGAAAATGGAACAAGGAACATGGAACATGGAACAAGGAACATGGAACATGGAACATGGAACATGGAACTTGGAACATGGAACATGGAATATGGAACATGGAACATGGGACATGGAACATGGGACATGGACCATTGAACATGGAACATGGAACATTGACCATGGAACATGGAACATGGAACATAGAACATTGACCATGAAACATGGAACATGGAACATGGACCATGGAACATAGAACATGGACCATGGAACATGGAGCATGGACCATGGAACATGGAACATGGAACATGAAACATGGACCATGGACCATGGAACATGGAACATGGAACATGGAACATGGACCATGGAACATGGAACATAGAACATGGAACATGGAACATGGAACATGCAACATGGAACATGCAACATGGAATATGGACCATTGAACATGGAACATTGAACATGGAACATGGAACATGGAACATGGAACATGGAACATGGAACATGGAACATGGAACATGGAACATGGAACAAGGAACATGGAACATAGAGCATGGAACATGGAACATGGAACATGGAACATGGAACATGAAACATGGAACATGGAACATGGAACATGGAACAAGGAACATAGAACATGGAACATGGAACATAGAGCATGGAACATGGAACATGGAACAAGGAACACAGAACATGGAACAAGGAACATGGAACATGTAAACAAGGAACATGGAACTTGGAACATAGAACATGGAGCATGGAACATGGAACATAGAACATGGAACATGGAACATGGAACATGGAACATGGAACAAGGAACATGGAACATAGAACATGGAACATGGAACATAGAGCATGGAACATGGAACATCGAACATTGAACATAGAACGTGCAACAAGGAACATAGAACATGGAACAAGGAACATGGAATATGGAGCATGGAACATGGAACATGGAACATGGACCATGGAACATGGACCATGGAACATGGAACATGGATTATAAAACATGGAACATGGAACATTTAACATGGAACATGGAACATGGAACATGCAACATGGAACATGGAACAAGGACCATTGAACATGGAACATGGAACATGGAACATTGACCATGGAACATGGAAAATGGAACATGGAACATGGAACATGGAACATGGAACATGGAACATGGAACATGGAACATGGAACATGGAACATGGAACATGGAACATGGAACATGGAACATGGAACATGGAACATGGAACATGGGACATGGAACATGGAACATGGAACATGGAACATGCAACATGGAATATGGAACATGGACCATTGAACATGAAACATGGAACACGGAACATGGAACATGGAACATGGAACATGGAACATTGAACATAAAACATGGAACATGGAACATAGAGCATGGAACATAGAACATGGAACATAGAACATAGAGCATTGACCATAGGACATGGAACATGGAACATGGAACATGGAACATGGAACATGGAACATGGAACATGGAACAAGAAACACGGAACAGAGAACAAGGAGAAAGAGCATTGACCAATATGGAACATGGAACAAGGAACATGGAACATGGAACAAGGATTATGGAACATAGAACATGGAACATAGAACATAGAACATGGAACATGGAACATGGAACATGGAACATGGAACATGGAACATGGAACATGGAACATGAAACAAGGAACATGGAACATAGAAATTGGAACATGGAACATAGAGCATGGAACATGGAACATGGAACATGGAATATGGAACATGGAACATGGAACAAGAAACACGGAACATAGAACAAGGAGAAAGAGCATTGACCAATATGGAACATGGAACAAGGAACATGGAACATGGAACAAGGAATATGGAACATAGAACATGGAACATCGAACATAGAACATGGAACATGGAACATGGAACATGGAACATGGAACATGGAACATGGAACATGGAACATGGAACATGAAACAAGGAACATGGAACATAGAAATTGGAACATGGAACATAGAGCATGGAACATGGAACATGGAACAAGGAACACAGAACATGGAACAAGGAACATGGAACATGGAACAAGGAACATGGAACTTGGAACATAGAACATGGAGCATGGAACATGGAACATAGAACATGGAACATGGAACATAGATATTGGAACATAGAACATGGAACCTGGAACATAGAACATAAGAACATGGAACATAGAGCATGGAACATGGAACATGGAACAAGGAACACAGAACATGGAACAAGGAACATGGAACATGGAACAAGGAACATGGAACTTGGAACATGGAACAAAGAACAGGGAACATAGAGCATGGAACATAGGACATGGAACATGGAAAATGGAACATGGAACATGGAACATTGACCATGGAGCATGGAACATGGACCATGGAACATGGAACATGGAACATAGAACATGGAACATAGAACATAGAACATGGAACATGGAACATGGAACATGGAACATGGAACATGGAACATGGATCATGAAACAAGGAACATGGAACATAGAAATTGGAACATGGAACATAGAGCATGGAACATGGAACATGGAACAAGGAACACAGAACATGGAACAAGGAACATGGAACATGGAACAAGGAACATGGAACTTGGAACATAGAACATGGAGCATGGAACATGGAACATAGAACATGGAACATGGAACATAGATATTGGAACATAGAACATGGAACCTGGAACATGGAACATAGAACATAAGAACATGGAAAATAGAGCATGGAACATGGAACATGGAACAAGGAACACAGAACATGGAACAAGGAACATGGAACAAGGAACATGGAACTTGGAACATGGAACAAAGAACAGGGAACATAGAGCATGGAACATAGGACATGGAACATGGAACATGGAACATGGAACATGGAACATTGACCATGGAGCATGGAACATGGACCATGGAACATGGAACATTGAACATGGAACATGGAACATGGAACATGGAACATGGAACATGGAACATGGACCATAGAACATGGAACATGTAACATGGAACATGGAACATAGAACATGGAACATGGAACATGGAACATGGAACATTGACCATGGAGCATGGAACATGGACCATGGAACATGGAACATGGAACATGGAACATGGAACATGGAACATTGAACATGGAACATGGAACATGGAACATGGAACATAGAGCATGGAACATAGAACATGGAACATAGAACATAGAGCATTGACCATAGGACATGGAACATGGAACATGGAACATGGAACGTGGAACATGGAACATGGAACAAGAAACACAGAACTTGGAACAAGGAACATAGAGCATTGACCATGGAACATGGAACAAGGAACATGGAACATGGAACATGGAACATGGAACAAGGAACATGGAACATAAAACATGAAACATGGAACAAAGAACATGGAACATGGAACATGGAACATTGAACATGGAAAATGGAACATGGAACATAGAGCATGGAACATAGAACATAGAGCATTGACCATAGGACATGAAACATGGAACATGGAACATGGAACATGGAACATGGAACATAAAACATGAAACATGGAACAAAGAACAGGGAACATAGAACATAGAGCATGGAACATAGGACATGGAACATGGAACATGGAACATGGAACATGGAACATGGAACATGGAACATTGACCATGGAACATGGAACATGGAACATGGGCCATGGAACATGGAACATGGACCATGGAACATAGAACATGGACCATGGAACATGGAACATGGAACATGGACCATGGAACATGAAACATGGACCATGGAACATGGAACATGGAACATGGAACATGGAACATGGAACTTGGAACATGGAACATGCAACATGGAACATGGAACATGGACCATAGATCATGGAACATGGAACATGGAACATGGAACATGGAACATGGAACATGAAACATTGAACATGGAACATGGAACATAGAACATGGAACGTGGAACATGAAACATGGAACATGGAACATGGAACATGGAACATGGAACATGGAACAAGGAACATGGAACATAGAACATGGAACATAGAACATAGAGCATTGACCATAGGATATGGAACATGGAACATGGAACATGGAACAAGAAACACGGAACATAGAACATAGAACAAGGAGAAAGGGCATTGACCGTGGAACATGGAACAAGGAACATGGAATATGGAACAAGGAACATGGAACATACAGCATGGAACATGGAACATAGAACATGGAACATGGAACATGAAACATGGAACATGGAACATGGAACATGGAACAAGGAACATGGAACATAGAACATGGAACATAGAGCATGGAACATGGAACACGGAACAAGGTACACAGAAAATGGAACAAGGAACATGGAACATGGAACAAGGAACATGGAACATAGAACATGGAACATGGAACATAGAGATTGGAACATTGAACGTGGAACAAGGAACACAGAACATGGAACAAGGAACATGGAACAAGGAACAAGGTACACAGAAAATGGAACAAGGAACATAGAACATGGAGCATGGAACATAAAACATAGAACATGGAACATGGAACATAGAGATTGGAACATGGAACGTGGAACAAGGAACACAGAACATGGAACATGGAACAAGGAACATGGAACTTGGAACATAGAACATGGAGCATGGAACATGGAACATAGAACATGGAACATGGAACATAGAGATTGGAACATAGAACATGGAACCTGGAACATGGAACATGGAACATAGAGCATGGAACATGGAACATGGAACCAGGAACAAGGAACATGGAACATGGAACATGGAACATGGAACATGGAACATGGACCACGGAACATGGAACATGGACCATGGAACATGGAACATGGAACATGGAACTTGGAACATGGAACATGGAACATGGAACATGGGACATGGAACATGGGACATGGACCATTGAACATGGAACATGGAACATTGACCATGGAACATGGAACATGGAACATGGAACATTGACCATGAAACATGGAACATGGAACATGGACCATGGAACATAGAACATGGACCATGGAACATGGAGCATGGACCATGGAACATGGAACATGGAACATGAAACATGGACCATGGACCATGGAACATGGAACATGGAACATGGAACATGGACCATGGAACATGGAACATAGAACATGGAACATGGAACATGGAACATGCAACATGGAACATGCAACATGGAATATGGACCATTGAACATGGAACATTGAACATGGAACATGGAACATGGAACATGGAACATGGAACATGGAACATGGAACATGGAACATGGAACATGGAACATGGAACAAGGAACATGGAACATAGAGCATAAAACATGGAACATGGAACATGGAACATGGAACATGAAACATGGAACATGGAACATGGAACATGGAACAAGGAACATAGAACATGGAACATGGAACATAGAGCATGGAACATGGAACATGGAACAAGGAACACAGAACATGGAACAAGGAACATGGAACATGTAAACAAGGAACATGGAACTTTGAACATAGAACATGGAGCATGGAACATGGAACATAGAACATGGAACATGGAACATGGAACATGGAACAAGGAACATGGAACATAGAACATGGAACATGGAACATAGAGCATGGAACATGGAACATCGAACATTGAACATAGAACGTGCAACAAGGAACATAGAACATGGAACAAGGAACATGGAATATGGAGCATGGAACATGGAACATGGAACATGGACCATGGAACATGGACCATGAAACATGGAACATGGATTATAAAACATGGAACATGGAACATGGAACATGGAACATTTAACATGGAACATGGAACATGGAACATGCAACATGGAACATGGAACAAGGACCATTGAACATGGAACATGGAACATGGAACATTGACCATGGAACATGGAAAATGAAACATGGAACATGGAACATGGAACATGGAACATGGAACATGGAACATGGAACATGGAACATGGAACATGGAACATGGAACATGGAACATGGAACATGGAACATGGAACATGGAACATGGGACATGGAACATGGAACATGGAACATGGAACATGCAACATGGAATATGGAACATGGACCATTGAACATGAAACATGGAACACGGAACATGGAACATGGAACATGGAACATGGAACATGGAACATTGAACATAAAACATGGAACATGGAACATAGAGCATGGAACATAGAACATGGAACATAGAACATAGAGCATTGACCATAGGACATGGAACATGGAACATGGAACATGGAACATGGAACATGGAACATGGAACATGGAACATGGAACAAGAAACACGGAACAGAGAACAAGGAGAAAGAGCATTGACCAATATGGAACATGGAACAAGGAACATGGAACATGGAACAAGGAACATGGAACATAGAACATGGAACATAGAACATAGAACATGGAACATGGAACATGGAACATGGAACATGGAACATGGAACATAAAACATGAAACAAGGAACATGGAACATAGAAATTGGAACATGGAACATAGAGCATGGAACATGGAACATGGAACATGGAACATGGAACATGGAACATGGAACAAGAAACACGGGACATAGAACAAGGAGAAAGAGCATTGACCAATATGGAACATGGAACAAGGAACATGGAACATGGAACAAGGAATATGGAACATAGAACATGGAACATCGAACATAGAACATGGAACATGGAACATGGAACATGGAACATGGAACATGGAACATAGAACATGAAACAAGGAACATGGAACATAGAAATTGGAACATGGAACATAGAGCATGGAACATGGAACATGGAACAAGGAACACAGAACATGGAACAAGGAACATGGAACATGGAACAAGGAACATGGAACTTGGAACATAGAACATGGAGCATGGAACATGGAACATAGAACATGGAACATGGAACATAGATATTGGAACATAGAACATGGAACCTGGAACATGGAACATAGAACATAAGAACATGGAAAATAGAGCATGGAACATGGAACATGGAACAAGGAACACAGAACATGGAACAAGGAACATGGAACAAGGAACATGGAACTTGGAACATGGAACAAAGAACAGGGAACATAGAGCATGGAACATAGGACATGGAACATGGAACATGGAACATGGAACATGGAACATTGACCATGGAGCATGGAACATGGACCATGGAACATGGAACATTGAACATGGAACATGGAACATGGAACATGGAACATGGAACATGGAACATGGACCATAGAACATGGAACATGTAACATGGAACATGGAACATAGAACATGGAACATGGAACATGGAACATGGAACATGGAACATGGAACATGGAACATGGAACATTGAACATGGAACATGGAACATGGAACATGGAACATAGAGCATGAAACATAGAACATGGAACATAGAACATAGAGCATTGACCATAGGACATGGAACATGGAACATGGAACATGGAACGTGGAACATGGAACATGGAACAAGAAACACAGAACTTGGAACAAGGAACATAGAGCATTGACCATGGAACATGGAACAAGAAACATGGAACATGGAACATGGAACATGGAACATGGATCAAGGAACATGGAACATAAAACATGAAACATGGAACAAAGAACATGGAACATGGAACATGGAACATGGAACATGGAACATTGAACATGGAAAATGGAACATGGAACATAGAGCATGGAACATAGAACATAGAGCATTGACCATAGGACATGAAACATGGAACATGGAACATGGAACATGGAACATAAAACATGAAACTTGGAACAAAGAACAGGGAACATAGAACATAGAGCATGGAACATAGGACATGGAACATGGAACATGGAACATGGAACATGGAACATTGACCATGGAACATGGAACATGGAACATGGACCATGGAACATGGAACATGGACCATGGAACATAGAATATGGACCATGGAACATGGAACATGGAACATGGACCATGGAACATGAAACATGGCCCATGGAACATGGAACATGGAACATGGAACATGGAACATGGAACATGGAACTTGGAACATGGAACATGCAACATGGAACATGGAACATGGCCCATAGATCATGGAACATGGAACATGGAACATGGAACATGGAACATGGAACATGGAACATGAAACATTGAACATAGAACATGGAACATAGAGCATGGAACATAGAACATGGAACATAGAACATAGAGCATTGACCATAGGACATGGAACATGGAACATGGAACATGGAACATGGAACATGGAACATGGAACATGGAACATGGAACATGGAACATCGAACAAGAAACACGGAACATAGAACAAGGACAAAGAGCATTGACCATGGAACATGGAACAAGGAACATGGAACATGGAACAAGGAACATGGAACAAAGAACAGGGAACATAGAGCATGGAACATAGAACATGGAACATGGAACATGGAACATGGAACATGGAACATTGACCATGGAGCATGGAACATGGACCATGGAACATGGAACATGGAACATAGAACATAGAACATGGAACATGGAACATGAAACATGGAACATAAAACATGGAACATAGAACATAGAGCATTGACCATAGGATATGGAACATGGAACATGGAACATGGAACATGGAACATGGAACATGGAACAAGAAACACGGAACATAGAACAAGGAGAAAGAGCATTGACCAATATGGAACATGGAACAAGGAACATGGAACATGGAACAAGGAACATGGAACATGGAACAAGGAACATGGAACATAGAGCATGGAACATGGAACATAGAACATGGAACATGGAACATGGAACATGGAACATGGAACATGGAACATGGAAAATGGAACATGGAACATGGAACAAGGAACAGGGAACATAGGACATGGAACATGGAACATAGAGCATGGAACATGGAACATGGAACAAGGAACACAGAACATTGAACAAGGAACATGGAACATGGAACAAGGAACATGGAACAAGGAACATGGAACAAGGAACACGGAACATAGAACATGGAACATGGAACATAGAGCATGGA
Organism: Macrosteles quadrilineatus; assembly: GCF_028750875.1. NCBI lineage: Eukaryota > Metazoa > Arthropoda > Insecta > Hemiptera > Cicadellidae > Macrosteles > Macrosteles quadrilineatus. The sequence continues at coordinate 922,615 of NW_026542631.1, read as the reverse complement.
ACATGGAACATCGAACATTGAACATAGAACGTGCAACAAGGAACATAGAACATGGAACAAGGAACATGGAATATGGAGCATGGAACATGGAACATGGAACATGGACCATGGAACATGGACCATGGAACATGGAACATGGATTATAAAACATGGAACATGGAACATGGAACATGGAACATTTAACATGGAACATGGAACATGGAACATGCAACATGCAACATGGAACATGGAACAAGGACCATTGAACATGGAACATGGAACATGGAACATTGACCATGGAACATGGAAAATGGAACATGGAACATGGAACATGGAACATGGAACATGGAACATGGAACATGGAACATGGAACATGGAACATGGAACATGGAACATGGAACATGGAACATGGAACATGGGACATGGAACATGGAACATGGAACATGGAACATGCAACATGGAATATGGAACATGGACCATTGAACATGAAACGTGGAACACGGAACATGGAACATGGAACATGGAACATGGAACATGGAACATTGAACATAAAACATGGAACATGGAACATAGAACATGGAACATAGAACATAGAGCATTGACCATAGGACATGGAACATGGAACATGGAACATGGAACATGGAACATGGAACATGGAACATGGAACAAGAAACACGGAACAGAGAACAAGGAGAAAGAGCATTGACCAATATGGAACATGGAACAAGGAACATGGAACATGGAACAAGGAACATGGAACATAGAACATGGAACATAGAACATAGAACATGGAACATGGAACATGGAACATGGAACATGGAACATGGAACATGGAACATGAAACAAGGAACATGGAACATAGAAATTGGAACATGGAACATAGAGCATGGAACATGGAACATGGAACATGGAACATGGAACATGGAACATGGAACAAGAAACACGGAACATAGAACAAGGAGAAAGAGCATTGACCAATATGGAACATGGAACAAGGAACATGGAACATGGAACAAGGAATATGGAACATAGAACATGGAACATCGAACATAGAACATGGAACATGGAACATGGAACATGGAACATGGAACATGGAACATGGAACATGAAACAAGGAACATGGAACATATAAATTGGAACATGGGACATAGAGCATGGAACATGGAACATGGAACATAGAGCATGGAACATGGAACATGGAACAAGGAACACAGAACATGGAACAAGGAACATGGAACATGGAACAAGGAACATGGAAATTGGAACATAGAACATGGAGCATGGAACATGGAACATAGAACATGGAACATGGAACATAGATATTGGAACATAGAACATGGAACCTGGAACATAGAACATAAGAACATGGAACATAGAGCATGGAACATGGAACATGGAACAAGGAACACAGAACATGGAACAAGGAACATGGAACATGGAACAAGGAACATGGAACTTGGAACATGGAACAAAGAACAGGGAACATAGAGCATGGAACATAGGACATGGAACATGGAACATTGACCATAGAGCATGGAACATGGACCATGGAACATGGAACATGGAACATAGAACATGGAACATAGAACATAGAACATGGAACATGGAACATGGAACATGGAACATGGAACATGGAACATGGAACATGAAACAAGGAACATGGAACATAGAAATTGGAACATGGAACATAGAGCATGGAACATGGAACATGGAACAAGGAACACAGAACATGGAACAAGGAACATGGAACATGGAACAAGGAACATGGAACTTGGAACATAGAACATGGAGCATGGAACATGGAACATAGAACATGGAACATGGAACATAGATATTGGAACATAGAACATGGAACCTGGAACATGAAACATAGAACATAAGAACATGGAAAATAGAGCATGGAACATGGAACATGGAACAAGGAACACAGAACATGGAACAAGGAACATGGAACAAGGAACATGGAACTTGGAACATGGAACAAAGAACAGGGAACATAGAGCATGGAACATAGGACATGGAACATGGAACATGGAACATGGAACATGGAACATTGACCATGGAGCATGGAACATGGACCATGGAACATGGAACATTGAACATGGAACATGGAACATGGAACATGGAACATGGAACATGGAACATGGACCATAGAACATGGAACATGTAACATGGAACATGGAACATAGAACATGGAACATGGAACATGGAACATGGAACATGGAACATGGAACATGGAACATGGAACATGGAACATTGAACATGGAACATGGAACATGGAACATGGAACATAGAGCATGAAACATAGAACATGGAACATAGAACATAGAGCATTGACCATAGGACATGGAACATGGAACATGGAACATGGAACGTGGAACATGGAACATGGAACAAGAAACACAGAACTTGGAACAAGGAACATAGAGCATTGACCATGGAACATGGAACAAGAAACATGGAACATGGAACATGGAACATGAAACATGGAACATGGAACATGGATCAAGGAACATGGAACATAAAACATGAAACATGGAACAAAGAACATGGAACATGGAACATGGAACATGGAACATTGAACATGGAAAATGGAACATGGAACATAGAGCATGGAACATAGAACATAGAGCATTGACCATAGGACATGAAACATGGAACATGGAACATGGAACATGGAACATAAAACATGAAACTTGGAACAAAGAACAGGGAACATAGAACATAGAGCATGGAACATAGGACATGGAACATGGAACATGGAACATGGAACATGGAACATTGACCATGGAACATGGAACATGGAACATGGACCATGGAACATGGAACATGGACCATGGAACATAGAACATGGACCATGGAACATGGAACATGGAACATGGACCATGGAACATGAAACATGGCCCATGGAACATGGAACATGGAACATGGAACATGGAACATGGAACATGGAACTTGGAACATGGAACCTGCAACATGGAACATGGAACATGGACCATAGATCATGGAACATGGAACATGGAACATGGAACATGGAACATGAAACATTGAACATAGAACATGGAACATAGAGCATGGAACATAGAACATGGAACATAGAACATAGAGCATTGACCATAGGACATGGAACATGGAACATGGAACATGGAACATGGAACATGGAACATGGAACATGGAACATGGAACATGGAACATGGAACATGGAACATGGAACATCGAACAAGAAACACGGAACATAGAACAAGGACAAAGAGCATTGACCATGGAACATGGAAAAAGGAACATGGAACATGGAACAAGGAACATGGAACAAAGAACAGGGAACATAGAGCATGGAACATAGAACATGGCACATGGAACATGGAACATGGAACATGGAACATGGAACATTGACCATGGAGCATGGAACATGGACCATGGAACATGGAACATGGAACATAGAACATAGAACATAGAACATGGAACATGGAACATGAAACATGGAACATAAAACATGGAACATAGAACATAGAGCATTGACCATAGGATATGGAACATGGAACATGGAACATGGAACATGGAACATGGAACATGGAACAAGAAACACGGAACATAGAACAAGGAGAAAGAGCATTGACCAATATGGAACATGGAACAAGGAACATGGAACATGGAACAAGGAACATGGAACATGGAACAAGGAACATGGAACATAGAGCATGGAACATGGAACATAAAACATGGAACATGGAACATGGAACATGGAACATGGAACATGGAACATGGAAAATGGAACATGGAACATGGAACAAGGAACAGGGAACATAGGACATGGAACATGGAACATAGAGCATGGAACATGGAACATGGAACAAGGAACACAGAACATGGAACAAGGAACATGGAACATGGAACAAGGAACATGGAACAAGGAACATGGAACATGGAAAATAACATGGAACATGGAACATGGAACATGGAACATGGAACATGGAACATTCAACATGTAACATGGAACATGGACCATTGACCATTGAACATGGAACATGGAACATGGAACATGGAACATGGAACATAGAACATGGAACATGGAACATGGAACATGGAACATGGAACAAGAAACACGGAACATAGAACAAGGAGAAAGAGCATTGACCGAGGAACATTGAACAAGGAACATGGAATATGGAACAAGGAACATGGAACATAGAGCATGGAACATGGAACATAGAACATGGAACATGGAACATGAAACATGGAACATGGAACATGGAACATGGAACAAGGAACATGGAACATAGAACATGGAACATAGAGCATGGAACATGGAACACGGAACAAGGTACACAGAAAATGGAACAAGGAACATGGAACATGGAACAAGGAACATGGAACATAGAACATGGAACATGGAACATAGAGATTGGAACATGGAACGTGGAACAAGGAACACAGAACATGGAACAAGGAACATGGAACAAGGAACAAGGTACACAGAAAATGGAACAAGGAACATAGAACATGGAGCATGGAACATGGAACATAGAACATGGAACATGGAACATGGAACATAGAGATTGGAACATGGAACGTGGAACAAGGAACACAGAACATGGAACAAGGAACATGGAACATGGAACAAGGAACATGGAACTTGGAACATAGAACATGGAGCATGGAACATGGAACATAGAACATGGAACATGGAACATAGAGATTGGAACATAGAACATGGAACCTGGAACATGGAACATGGAACATAGAGCATGGAACATAGAACATGGAACAAGGAACATGGAACTTGGAACATAGAACATGGAACATGGAACATGAAACATGGAACATCGAACATGGAACATGGAACATGGAACAAGGAACAAGGAACATGGAACATGGAACATGGAACATGGAACATGGAACATGGAACATGGAACATGGACCACGGAACATGGAACATGGACCATGGAACATGGAACATGGGACATGGAACTTGGAACATGGAACATGGAACATGGAACATGGAACATGGAACATGGGACATGGACCATTGAACATGGAACATGGAACATGGAACATTGACCATGGAACATGGAACATGGAACATGGAACATTGACCATGAATCATGGAACATGGAACATGGACCATGGAACATGGAACATGGACCATGGAACATGGACCATGGAACATGGAGCATGGACCATGGAACATGGAACATGAAACATGGAACATTAAACATGGACCATGGAACATGGAACATGGAACATGGAACATGGAACATGGAACATGGAACATGGAACATGGAACATGGAACATGGAACATGGAACATGGAACATGGAACATGGAACATGGAACATGGAACATGCAACATGGAACATGCAACATGGAACATGGACCATTGAAAATGGAACATGGAACATGGAACATGGAACATGGAACATGGAACATGGAACATGGAACATGGAACATGGAACATGGAACATGGAACATGGAACATGGAACATGGAACATGGAACATGGAACAAGGAACATGGAACATAGAGCATGGAACATGGAACATAGAACATGGAACATGGAACATTAAACATGAAACATGGACCATGGAACATGGAACAAGGAACATAGAACATGGAACATGGAACATAGAGCATGGAACATGGAACATGGAACAAGGAACACAGAACATGGAACAAGGAACATGGAACATGGAACAAGGAACATGGAACTTGGAACATAGAACATGGAGCATGGAACATGGAACATAGAACATGGAACATGGAACATGGAACATAGAACATGGAACATGGAACATGAAACATGGAACATGGAACATGGAACATGGAACAAGGAACATGGAACATAGAACATGGAACATGGAACATAGAGCATGGAACATGGAACATCGAACATTGAACATAGAACGTGCAACAAGGAACATAGAACATGGAACAAGGAACATGGAACATGGAACATGGAACATGGACCATGGAACATGGAACATGGATTATAAAACATGGAACATGGAACATGGAACATGGAACATTTAACATGGAACATGGAACATGGAACATGCAACATGGAACAAGGACCATTGAACATGGAACATGGAACATGGAACATTGACAATGGAACATGGAAAATGGAACATGGAACATGGAACATGGAACATGGAACATGGAACATGGAACATGGAACATGGAACATGGAACATGGAACATGGAACATGGAACATGGAACATGGAACATGGGACATGGAACATGGAACATGGAACATGGAACATGCAACATGGAATATGGAACATGGACCATTGAACATGAAACATGGAACACGGAACATGGAACATGGAACATGGAACATGGAACATGGAACATTGAACATAAAACATGGAACATGGAACATAGAACATGGAACATAGAACATAGAGCATTGACCATAGGACATGGAACATGGAACATGGAACATGGAACATGGAACATGGAACATGGAACATGGAACATGGAACAAGAAACACGGAACAGAGAACAAGGAGAAAGAGCATTGACCAATATGGAACATGGAACAAGGAACATGGAACATGGAACAAGGAACATGGAACATAGAACATGGAACATAGAACATAGAACATGGAACATGGAACATGGAACATGGAACATGGAACATGAAACAAGGAACATGGAACATAGAAATTGGAACATGGTACATAGAGCATGGAACATGGAACATGGAACATGGAACATGGAACATGGAACATGGAACAAGAAACACGGAACATAGAACAAGGAGAAAGAGCATTGACCAATATGGAACATGGAACAAGGAACATGGAACATGGAACAAGGAATATGGAACATAGAACATGGAACATCGAACATAGAACATGGAACATGGAACATGGAACATGGAACATGGAACATGGAACATGGAACATGAAACAAGGAACATGGAACATAGAAATTGGAACATGGAACATAGAGCATGGAACATGGAACATGGAACAAGGAACACAGAACATGGAACAAGGAACATGGAACATGGAACAAGGAACATGGAAATTGGAACATAGAACATGGAGCATGGAACATGGAACATAGAACATGGAACATGGAACATAGATATTGGAACATAGAACATGGAACCTGGAACATAGAACATAAGAACATGGAACATAGAGCATGGAACATGGAACATGGAACAAGGAACACAGAACATGGAACAAGGAACATGGAACATGGAACAAGGAACATGGAACTTGGAACATGGAACAAAGAACAGGGAACATAGAGCATGGAACATAGGACATGGAACATGGAACATTGACCATAGAGCATGGAACATGGACCATGGAACATGGAACATGGAACATAGAACATGGAACATAGAACATAGAACATGGAACATGGAACATGGAACATGGAACATGGAACATGGAACATGGAACATGAAACAAGGAACATGGAACATAGAAATTGGAACATGGAACATAGAGCATGGAACATGGAACATGGAACAAGGAACACAGAACATGAAACAAGGAACATGGAACATGGAACAAGGAACATGGAACTTGGAACATAGAACATGGAGCATGGAACATGGAACATAGAACATGGAACATGGAACATAGATATTGGAACATAGAACATGGAACCTGGAACATGAAACATAGAACATAAGAACATGGAAAATAGAGCATGGAACATGGAACATGGAACAAGGAACACAGAACATGGAACAAGGAACATGGAACAAGGAACATGGAACTTGGAACATGGAACAAAGAACAGGGAACATAGAGCATGGAACATAGGACATGGAACATGGAACATGGAACATGGAACATGGAACATGGAACATGGAACATTGACCATGGAGCATGGAACATGGACCATGGAACATGGAACATTGAACATGGAACATGGAACATGGAACATGGAACATGGAACATGGAACATGGACCATAGAACATGGAACATGTAACATGGAACATGGAACATAGAACATGGAACATGGAACATGGAACATGGAACATGGAACATGGAACATGGAACATGGAACATGGAACATTGAACATGGAACATGGAACATGGAACATGGAACATAGAGCATGAAACATAGAACATGGAACATAGAACATAGAGCATTGACCATAGGACATGGAACATGGAACATGGAACATGGAACGTGGAACATGGAACATGGAACAAGAAACACAGAACTTGGAACAAGGAACATAGAGCATTGACCATGGAACATGGAACAAGAAACATGGAACATGGAACATGGAACATGAAACATGGAACATGGAACATGGATCAAGGAACATGGAACATAAAACATGAAACATGGAACAAAGAACATGGAACATGGAACATGGAACATGGAACATTGAACATGGAAAATGGAACATGGAACATAGAGCATGGAACATAGAACATAGAGCATTGACCATAGGACATGAAACATGGAACATGGAACATGGAACATGGAACATAAAACATGAAACTTGGAACAAAGAACAGGGAACATAGAACATAGAGCATGGAACATAGGACATGGAACATGGAACATGGAACATGGAACATGGAACATTGACCATGGAACATGGAACATGGAACATGGACCATGGAACATGGAACATGGACCATGGAACATAGAACATGGACCATGGAACATGGAACATGGAACATGGACCATGGAACATGAAACATGGCCCATGGAACATGGAACATGGAACATGGAACATGGAACATGGAACATGGAACTTGGACCATGGAACCTGCAACATGGAACATGGAACATGGACCATAGATCATGGAACATGGAACATGGAACATGGAACATGGAACATGAAACATTGAACATAGAACATGGAACATAGAGCATGGAACATAGAACATGGAACATAGAACATAGAGCATTGACCATAGGACATGGAACATGGAACATGGAACATGGAACATGGAACATGGAACATGGAACATGGAACATGGAACATGGAACATGGAACATGGAACATGGAACATCGAACAAGAAACACGGAACATAGAACAAGGACAAAGAGCATTGACCATGGAACATGGAAAAAGGAACATGGAACATGGAACAAGGAACATGGAACAAAGAACAGGGAACATAGAGCATGGAACATAGAACATGGCACATGGAACATGGAACATGGAACATGGAACATGGAACATTGACCATGGAGCATGGAACATGGACCATGGAACATGGAACATGGAACATAGAACATAGAACATAGAACATGGAACATGGAACATGAAACATGGAACATAAAACATGGAACATAGAACATAGAGCATTGACCATAGGATATGGAACATGGAACATGGAACATGGAACATGGAACATGGAACAAGAAACACGGAACATAGAACAAGGAGAAAGAGCATTGACCAATATGGAACATGGAACAAGGAACATGGAACATGGAACAAGGAACATGGAACATGGAACAAGGAACATGGAACATAGAGCATGGAACATGGAACATAGAACATGGAACATGGAACATGGAACATGGAACATGGAACATGGAACATGGAAAATGGAACATGGAACATGGAACAAGGAACAGGGAACATAGGACATGGAACATGGAACATAGAGCATGGAACATGGAACATGGAACAAGGAACACAGAACATGGAACAAGGAACATGGAACATGGAACAAGGAACATGGAACAAGGAACATGGAACATGGAACATTCAACATGTAACATGGAACATGGACCATTGAACATTGAACATGGAACATGGAACATGGAACATGGAACATGGAACATGGAACATGGAACATGGAACATGGAACATGGAACAAGAAACACGGAACATAGAACAAGGAGAAAGAGCATTGACCGAGGAACATTGAACAAGGAACATGGAATATGGAACAAGAAACATGGAACATAGAGCATGGAACATGGAACATAGAACATGGAACATGGAACATGAAACATGGAACATGGAACATGGAACATGGAACAAGGAACATGGAACATAGAACATGGAACATAGAGCATGGAACATGGAACACGGAACAAGGTACACAGAAAATGGAACAAGGAACATGGAACATGGAACAAGGAACATGGAACATAGAACATGGAACATGGAACATAGAGATTGGAACATGGAACGTGGAACAAGGAACACAGAACATGGAACAAGGAACAAGGTACACAGAAAATGGAACAAGGAACATAGAACATGGAGCATGGAACATGGAACATAGAACATGGAACATGGAACATGGAACATAGAGATTGGAACATGGAACGTGGAACAAGGAACACAGAACATGGAACAAGGAACATGGAACATGGAACAAGGAACATGGAACTTGGAACATAGAACATGGAGCATGGAACATGGAACATAGAACATGGAACATGGAACATAGAGATTGGAACATAGAACATGGAACCTGGAACATGGAACATGGAACATAGAGCATGGAACATAGAACATGGAACAAGGAACATGGAACTTGGAACATAGAACATGGAACATGGAACATGAAACATGGAACATCGAACATGGAACATGGAACATGGAACAAGGAACAAGGAACATGGAACATGGAACATGGAACATGGAACATGGAACATGGAACATGGAACATGGACCACGGAACATGGAACATGGACCATGGAACATGGAACATGGGACATGGAACTTGGAACATGGAACATGGAACATGGAACATGGAACATGGAACATGGGACATGGACCATTGAACATGGAACATGGAACATGGAACATTGACCATGGAACATGGAACATGGAACATGGAACATTGACCATGAATCATGGAACATGGAACATGGACCATGGAACATGGAACATGGACCATGGAACATGGAGCATGGACCATGGAACATGGAACATGAAACATGGAACATTAAACATGGACCATGGAACATGGAACATGGAACATGGAACATGGAACATGGAACATGGAACATGGAACATGGAACATGGAACATGGAACATGGAACATGGAACATGGAACATGGAACATGGAACATGGAACATGGAACATGCAACATGGAACATGCAACATGGAACATGGACCATTGAAAATGGAACATGGAACATGGAACATGGAACATGGAACATGGAACATGGAACATGGAACATGGAACATGGAACATGGAACATGGAACATGGAACATGGAACATGGAACATGGAACATGGAACATGGAACATGGAACATGGAACATGGAACAAGGAACATGGAACATAGAGCATGGAACATGGAACATAGAACATGGAACATGGAACATTAAACATGAAACATGGACCATGGAACATGGAACAAGGAACATAGAACATGGAACATGGAACATAGAGCATGGAACATGGAACATGGAACAAGGAACACAGAACATGGAACAAGGAACATGGAACATGGAACAAGGAACATGGAACTTGGAACATAGAACATGGAGCATGGAACATGGAACATAGAACATGGAACATGGAACATGGAACATAGAACATGGAACATGGAACATGAAACATGGAACATGGAACATGGAACATGGAACAAGGAACATGGAACATAGAACATGGAACATGGAACATAGAGCATGGAACATGGAACATCGAACATTGAACATAGAACGTGCAACAAGGAACATAGAACATGGAACAAGGAACATGGAACATGGAACATGGAACATGGACCATGGAACATGGAACATGGATTATAAAACATGGAACATGGAACATGGAACATGGAACATTTAACATGGAACATGGAACATGGAACATGCAACATGGAACATGGAACAAGGACCATTGAACATGGAACATGGAACATGGAACATTGACCATGGAACATGGAACATGGAACATGGAACATGGGACATGGAACATGGAACATGGAACATGGAACATGGAACATGCAACATGGAATATGGAACATGGACCATTGAACATGAAACATGGAACATTGAACATGGAACATGGAACATCTAACATGGAACATGGAACATTGAACATAAAACATGGAACATGGAACATAGAGCATGGAACATAGAACATGGAACATAGAACATAGAGCATTGACCATAGGACATGGAACATGGAACATGGAACATGGAACATGGAACATGGAACAAGAAACACGGAACATAGAACAAGGAGAAAGAGGATTGACCAATATGGAACATGGAACAAGGAACATGGTACATGGAACAAGGAACATGGAACATAGAACATGGATCATAGAACATAGAACATGGAACATGGAACATGGAACATGGAACATGGAACATGGAACATGGAACATGGAACATGGAACATGAAACAAGGAACATGGAACATAGAAATTGGAACATGGAACATAGAGCATGGAACATGGAACATGGAACAAGGAACACAGAACATGGAACAAGGAACATGGAACATGGAACAAGGAACATGAAACTTGGAACATAGAACATGGAGCATGGAACATGGAACATAGAACATGGAACATGGAACATAGATATTGGAACATAGAACATGGAACCTGGAACATGGAACATAGAACATAAGAACATGGAACATAGAGCATGGAACATGGAACATGGAACAAGGAACACAGAACATGGAACAATGAACATGGAACATGGAACAAGGAACATGGAACTTGGAACATGGAACAAAGAACAGGGAACATAGAGCATGGAACATAGGACATGGAACATGGAAAATGGAACATGGAACATGGAACATTGACCATGGAGCATGGAACATAAACCATGGAACATGGAACATGGAACATGGAACAAGGAACATGGAACATGGAACATGGAACATGGACCATGGAACATGGAACATGGATTATAAAACATGGAACATGGAACATGGAACATTTAACATGGAACATGGAACATGGAACATGCAACATGGAACATGGAACAAGGACCATTGAACATGGAACATGGAACATGGAACATTGACCATGGAACATGGAACATGGAACATGGAACATGGAACATGGAACATGGAACATGGAACATGGAACATGGAACATGGATCTTGGAACATGGAACATGGAACATGGAACATGGAACATGGAACATGGAACATGGGACATGGAACATGGAACATGGAACATGGAACATGGAACATGCAACATTGGAATATGGAACATGGACCATTGAACATGAAACATGGAACATTGAACATGGAACATGGAACATGGAACATGGAACATGGAACATAGAACATGGAACATGGAACATGAAACATGGAACATGGAACATGGAACATGGAACATGGAACATGGAACATGGAACATGGAACATGGAACATGGGACATGGAACATGGAACATGGAACATGGAACATGGAACATGCAACATGGAATATGGAACATGGACCATTGAACATGAAACATGGAACATTGAACATGGAACATGGAACATGGAACATGGAACATTGAACATAAAACATGGAACATGGAACATAGAGCATGGAACATAGAACATGGAACATAGAACATAGAGCATTGACCATAGGACATGGAACATGGAACATGGAACATGGAACATGGAACATGGAACAAGAAACACGGAACATAGAACAAGGAGAAAGAGGATTGACCAATATGGAACATGGAACAAGGAACATGGAACATGGAACAAGGAACATGGAACATAGAAGATGGAACATAGAACATAGAACATGGAACATGGAACATGGAACATGGAACATGGAACATGGAACATGGAACATGAAACAAGGAACACAGAACATGGAACAAGGAACATGGAACATGGAACAAGGAACATGAAACTTGGAACATAGAACATGGAGCATGGAACATGGAACATAGAACATGGAACATGGAACATAGATATTGGAACATAGAACATGGAACCTGGAACATGGAACATAGAACATAAGAACATGGAACATAGAGCATGGAACATGGAACATGGAACAAGGAACACAGAACATGGAACATGGAACATAGAGCATGGAACATGGAACATGGAACAAGGAACACAGAACATGGAACAAGGAACATGGAACATGGAACAAGGAACATGGAACTTGGAACATAGAACATGGAGCATAGAACATGGAACATAGAACATGGAACATGGAACATGGAACATAGAACATGGAACATGGAACATGAAACATGGAACATGGAACATGGAACATGGAACAAGGAACATGGAACATAGAACATGGAACATGGAACATAGAGCATGGAACATGGAACATCGAACATTGAACATAGAACGTGCAACAAGGAACATAGAACATGGAACAAGAAACATGGAACATGGAACATGGAACATGGACCATGGAACATGGAACATGGATTATAAAACATGGAACATGGAACATGGAACATGGAACATTTAACATGGAAAATGGAACATGGAACATGCAACATGGAACATGGAACAAGGACCATTGAACATGGAACATGGAACATGGAACATTGACCATGGAGCATGGAACATGGAACATGGAACATGGAACATGGAACATGGAACATGGAACATGGAGCATGGAACATGGAACATAGAACATGGAACATGGAACATGGAACATAGAACATGGAACATGGAACATGAAACATGGAACATGGAACATGGAACATGGAACAAGGAACATGGAACATAGAACATGGAACATGGAACATAGAGCATGGAACATGGAACATCGAACATTGAAAATAGAACGTGCAACAATGAACATAGAACATGGAACAAGAAACATGGAACATGGAACATGGAACATGGACCATGGAACATGGAACATGGATTATAAAACATGGAACATGGAACATGGAACATGGAACATTTAACATGGAAAATGGAACATGGAACATGCAACATGGAACATGGAACAAGGACCATTGAACATGGAACATGGAACATGGAACATTGACCATGGAACATGGAACATGGAACATGGAACATGGAACATGGAACATGGAACATGGAACATGGAACTTGGAACATGGAACATGGAACATGGAACATGGAACATGGAACATGGAACATGGGACATGGAACATGGAACATCGAACATGGAACATGGAACATGCAACATGGAATATGGAACATGGACCATTGAACATGAAACATGGAACATTGAACATGGAACATGGAACATGGAACATGGAACATGGAACATTGTACATAAAACATGGAACATGGAACATAGAGCATGGAACATAGAACATGGAACATAGAACATAGAGCATTGACCATAGGACATGGAACATGGAACATGGAACATGGAACATCGAACATTGAACATAGAACGTGCAACAAGGAACATAGAACATGGAACAAGGAAAATGGAACATGGAACATGGAACATGGACCATGGAACATGGAACATGGATTATAAAACATGGAACATGGAACATGGAACATGGAACATTTAACATGGAACATGGAACATGGAACATGCAACATGGAACATGGAACAAGGACCATTGAACATGGAACATGGAACATGGAACATTGACCATGGAACATGGAACATGGAACATGGAACAAGAAACACGGAACATAGAACAAGGAGAAAGAGGATTGACCAATATGGAACATGGAACAAGGAACATGGAACATGGAACAAGGAACATGGAACATAGAACATGGAACATAGAACATAGAACATGGAACATGGAACATGGAACATGGAACATGGAACATGGAACATGGAACATGAAACAAGGAACATGGAACATAGAAATTGGAACATGGAACATAGAGCATGGAACATGGAACATGGAACAAGGAACACAGAACATGGAACAAGGAACATGGAACATGGAACAAGGAACATGAAACTTGGAACATAGAACATGGAGCATGGAACATGGAACATAGAACATGGAACATGGAACATAGATATTGGAACATAGAACATGGAACCTGGAACATGGAACATAGAACATAAGAACATGGAACATAGAGCATGGAACATGGAACATGGAACAAGGAACACAGAACATGGAACAATGAACATGGAACATGGAACAAGGAACATGGAACTTGGAACATGGAACAAAGAACAGGGAACATAGAGCATGGAACATAGGACATGGAACATGGAAAATGGAACATGGAACATGGAACATTGACCATGGAGCATGGAACATAAACCATGGAACATGGAACATGGAACATGGAACAAGGAACATGGAACATGGAACATGGAACATGGACCATGGAACATGGAACATGGATTATAAAACATGGAACATGGAACATGGAACATGGAACATTTAACATGGAACATGGAACATGGAACATGCAACATGGAACATGGAACAAGGACCATTGAACATGGAACATGGAACATGGAACATTGACCATGGAACATGGAACATGGAACATGGAACATGGAACATGGAACATGGAACATGGAACTTGGAACATGGAACATGGAACATGGAACATGGAACATGGAACATGGAACATGGGACATGGAACATGGAACATGGAACATGGAACATGGAACATGCAACATGGAATATGGAACATGGACCATTGAACATGAAACATGGAACATTGAACATGGAACATGGAACATGGAACATGGAACATTGAACATAAAACATGGAACATGGAACATAGAGCATGGAACATAGAACATGGAACATAGAACATAGAGCATTGACCATAGGACATGGAACATGGAACATGGAACATGGAACATGGAACATGGAACAAGAAACACGGAACATAGAACAAGGAGAAAGAGGATTGACCAATATGGAACATGGAACAAGGAACATGGAACATGGAACAAGGAACATGGAACATAGAACATGGAACATAGAACATAGAACATAGCACATGGAACATGGAACATGGAACATGGAACATGGAACATGGAACATGGAACATGGAACATGAAACAAGGAACACAGAACATGGAACAAGGAACATGGAACATGGAACAAGGAACATGAAACTTGGAACATAGAACATGGAGCATGGAACATGGAACATAGAACATGGAACATGGAACATAGATATTGGAACATAGAACATGGAACCTGGAACATGGAACATAGAACATAAGAACATGGAACATAGAGCATGGAACATGGAACATGGAACAAGGAACACAGAACATGGAACATAGAGCATGGAACATGGAACATAGAACATGGAACATGGAACATTAAACATGGAACATGGACCATGGAACATGGAACAAGGAACATAGAACATGGAACATGGAACATAGAGCATGGAACATGGAACATGGAACAAGGAACACAGAACATGGAACAAGGAACATGGAACATGGAACAAGGAACATGGAACTTGGAACATAGAACATGGAGCATAGAACATGGAACATAGAACATGGAACATGGAACATGGAACATAGAACATGGAACATGGAACATGAAACATGGAACATGGAACATGGAACATGGAACAAGGAACATGGAACATAGAACATGGAACATGGAACATAGAGCATGGAACATGGAACATCGAACATTGAACATAGAACGTGCAACAAGGAACATAGAACATGGAACAAGAAACATGGAACATGGAACATGGAACATGGACCATGGAACATGGAACATGGATTATAAAACATGGAACATGGAACATGGAACATGGAACATTTAACATGGAAAATGGAACATGGAACATGCAACATGGAACATGGAACAAGGACCATTGAACATGGAACATGGAACATGGAACATTGACCATGGAGCATGGAACATGGAACATGGAACATGGAACATGGAACATGGAACATGGAACATGGAACATGGAACTTGGAACATGGAACATGGAACATGGAACATGGAACATGGAACATGGAACATGGGACATGGAACATGGAACATCGAACATGGAACATGGAACATGCAACATGGAATATGGAACATGGACCATTGAACATGAAACATGGAACATTGAACATGAAACATGGAACATGGAACATGGAACATTGAACATAAAACATGGAACATGGAACATAGAGCATGGAACATAGAACATGGAACATAGAACATAGAGCATTGACCATAGGACATGGAACATGGAACATGGAACATGGAACATGGAACATGGAACATGGAACAAGAAACACGGAACATAGAACAAGAAGAAAGAGAATTGACCAATATGGAACATGGAACAAGGAACATGGAACATGGAACAAGGAACATGGAACATAGAACATGGAACATAGAACATAGAACATGGAACATGGAACATGGAACATGGAACATGGAACATGGAACATGGAACATGGAACATGGAACATGAAACAAGGAACATGGAACATAGAAATTGGAACATGAAACATAGAGCATGGAACATGGAACATGGAACAAGGAACACAGAACATGGAACAAGGAACATGGAACATGGAACAAGGAACATGGAACATGGAACAAGGAACATGAAACTTGGAACATAGAACATGGAGCATGGAACATGGAACATAGAACATGGAACATGGAACATAGATATTGGAACATAGAACATGGAACCTGGAACATGGAACATAGAACATAAGAACATGGAACATAGAGCATGGAACATGGAACATGGAACAAGGAACATGGAACTTGGAACATGGAACAAAGAACAGGGAACATTGAGCATGGAACATAGGACATGGAACATGGAAAATGGAACATGGAACATGGAACATTGACCATGGAGCATGGAACATAAACCATGGAACATGGAACATGGAACATAGAACATGGAACATAGAACATAGAACATGGAACATGGAACATGGAACATGGAACATGGAACATGGAACATGAAACAAGGAACATGGAACATAGAAATTGGAACATGGAACATAGAGCATGGAACATGGAACATGGAACAAGGAACACAGAACATGGAACAAGGAAAATGGAACATGTTACAAGGAACATGGAACTTGGAACATAGAACATGGAGCATGGAACATGGAACATAGAACATGGAACATGGAACATAGATATTGGAACATAGAACATGGAACCTGGAACATGGAACATAGAACATAAGAACATGGAAAATAGAGCATGGAACATGGAACATGGAACAAGGAACACAGAACATGGAACAAGGAACATGGAACATGGAACAAGGAACATGGAACTTGGAACATGGAACAAAGAACAGGGAACATAGAGCATGGAACATAGGACATGGAACATGGAACATGGAACATGGAACATGGAACATTGACCATGGAGCATG
The DNA here is from genome assembly GCF_028750875.1 of Macrosteles quadrilineatus. Classification (NCBI taxonomy): domain Eukaryota; kingdom Metazoa; phylum Arthropoda; class Insecta; order Hemiptera; family Cicadellidae; genus Macrosteles; species Macrosteles quadrilineatus. The sequence continues at coordinate 903,417 of NW_026542631.1, read as the reverse complement.
GAACATGGACCATGGAACATGGAACATTGAACATGGAACATGGAACATGGAACATGGAACATGGAACATGGAACATGGACCATAGAACATGGAACATGTAACATGGAACATGGAACATAGAACATGGAACATGGAACATAAAACATGAAACTTGGAACAAAGAACAGGGAACATAGAACATAGAGCATGGAACATAGGACATGGAACATGGAACATGGAACATGGAACATGGAACATTGACCATGGAACATGGAACATGGAACATGGACCATAGAACATGGAACATGGACCATGGAACATAGAACATGGACCATGGAACATGGAACATGGAACATGGACCATGGAACATGAAACATGGACCATGGAACATGGAACATGGAACATGGAACATGGAACTTGGAACATGGAACATGCAACATGGAACATGGAACATGGACCATAGATCATGGAACATAAAACATGGGACATGGAACATGAAACATTGAACATGGAACATGGAACATAGAGCATGGAACATAGGACATGGAACATGGAACATGGAACATGGAACATGGAACATGGAACATGGAACATGGATCATGGAACATGGGACATGGAACATGGAACATGGAACATGGAACATGGAACATGCAACATGGAATATGGAACATGGACCATTGAACATGAAACATGGAACATTGAACATGGAACATGGAACATGGAACATGGAACATTGAACATAAAACATGGAACATGGAACATGGAACATGGAACATGGGACATGGAACATGGAACATGGAACATGGAACATGGAACATGCAACATGGAATATGGAACATGGACCATTGAACATGAAACATGGAACATTGAACATGGAACATGGAACATGGAACATGGAACATTGAACATAAAACATGGAACATGGAACATAGAGCATGGAACATAGAACATGGAACATAGAACATGGAACATGGAACATAGAGATTGGAACATTGAACGTGGAACAAGGAACACAGAACATGGAACAAGGAACATGGAACAAGGAACATGGAACAAGGAACAAGGTACACAGAAAATGGAACAAGGAACATAGAACATGGAGCATGGAACATGGAACATAGAACATGGAACATGGAACATAGAGATTGGAACATGGAACGTGGAACAAGGAACACAGAACATGGAACAAGGAACATGGAACATGGAACAAGGAACATGGAACTTGGAACATAGAACATGGAGCATGGAACATGGAACATAGAACATGGAACATGGAACATAGAGATTGGAACATAGAACATGGAACCTGGAACATGGAACATGGAACATAGAGCATGGAACATGGAACATGGAACAAGGAACAAGGAACATGGAACATGGAACATGGAACATGGAACATGGAACATGGAACATGGAACATGGACCACGGAACATGGAACATGGACCATGGAACATGGAACATGGAACTTGGAACATGGAACATGGAACATGGAACATGGAACATGGGACATGGACCATTGAACATGGAACATGGAACATGGAACATTGACCATGGAACATGGAACATGGAACATGGAACATTGACCATGAAACATGGAACATGGAACATGGACCATGGAACATAGAACATGGACCATGGAACATGGAGCATGGACCATGGAACATGGAACATGGAACATGAAACATGGACCATGGACCATGGAACATGGAACATGGAACATGGAACATGGACCATGGAACATGGAACATGGAACATGGAACATGGAACATGGAACATGCAACATGGAACATGCAACATGGAATATGGACCATTGAACATGGAACATTGAACATGGAACATGGAACATGGAACATGGAACATGGAACATGGAACATGGAACATGGAACAAGGAACAAGGAACATGGAACATAGAGCATGGAACATGGAACATGGAACATGGAACATGGAACATGAAACATGGAACATGGAACATGGAACATGGAACATGAAACATGGAACATGGAACATGGAACATGGAACAAGGAACATAGAACATGGAACATGGAACATAGAGCATGGAACATGGAACATGGAACAAGGAACACAGAACATGGAACAAGGAACATGGAACATGTAAACTAGGAACATGGAACTTGGAACATAGAACATGGAGCATGGAACATGGAACATAGAACATGGAACATGGAACATGGAACATGGAACAAGGAACATGGAACATAGAACATGGAACATGGAACATAGAGCATAGAACATGGAGCATCGAACATTGAACATAGAACGTGCAACAAGGAACATAGAACATGGAACAAGGAACATGGAATATGGAGCATGGAACATGGAACATGGAACATGGACCATGGAACATGGACCATGGAACATGGAACATGGATTATAAAACATGGAACATGGAACATGGAACATGGAACATTTAACATGGAACATGGAACATGGAACATGCAACATGGAACATGGAACAAGGACCATTGAACATGAAACATGGAACATTGAACATGGAACATGGAACATGGAACATGGAACATTGAACATAAAACATGGAACATGGAACATAGAGCATGGAACATAGAACATGGAACATAGAACATAGAGCATTGACCATAGGACATGGAACATGGAACATGGAACATGGAACATGGAACATGGAACAAGAAACACGGAACATAGAACAAGGAGAAAGAGGATTGACCAATATGGAACATGGAACAAGGAACATGGAACATGGAACAAGGAACATGGAACATAGAACATGGAACATAGAACATAGAACATGGAACATGGAACATGGAACATGGAACATGGAACATGGAACATGGAACATGAAACAAGGAACACAGAACATGGAACAAGGAACATGGAACATGGAACAAGGAACATGAAACTTGGAACATAGAACATGGAGCATGGAACATGGAACATAGAACATGGAACATGGAACATAGATATTGGAACATAGAACATGGAACCTGGAACATGGAACATAGAACATAAGAACATGGAACATAGAGCATGGAACATGGAACATGGAACAAGGAACACAGAACATGGAACATAGAGCATGGAACATGGAACATAGAACATGGAACATGGAACATTAAACATGGAACATGGACCATGGAACATGGAACAAGGAACATAGAACATGGAACATGGAACATAGAGCATGGAACATGGAACATGGAACAAGGAACACAGAACATGGAACAAGGAACATGGAACATGGAACAAGGAACATGGAACTTGGAACATAGAACATGGAGCATAGAACATGGAACATAGAACATGGAACATGGAACATGGAACATAGAACATGGAACATGGAACATGAAACATGGAACATGGAACATGGAACATGGAACATGGAACAAGGAACATGGAACATAGAACATGGAACATGGAACATAGAGCATGGAACATGGAACATCGAACATTGAACATAGAACGTGCAACAAGGAACATAGAACATGGAACAAGAAACATGGAACATGGAACATGGAACATGGAACATGGACCATGGAACATGGAACATGGATTATAAAACATGGAACATGGAACATGGAACATGGAACATTTAACATGGAAAATGGAACATGGAACATGCAACATGGAACATGGAACAAGGACCATTGAACATGGAACATGGAACATGGAACATTGACCATGGAGCATGGAACATGGAACATGGAACATGGAACATGGAACATGGAACATGGAACATGGAACATGGAACTTGGAACATGGAACATGGAACATGGAACATGGAACATGGAACATGGAACATGGGACATGGAACATGGAACATGGAACATGGAACATGGAACATGGAACATGGAACAAGGACCATTGAACATGGAACATGGAACATGGAACATTGACCATGGAACATGGAACATGGAACATGGAACATGGGACATGGAACATGGAACATGGAACATGGAACATGGAACATGCAACATGGAATATGGAACATGGACCATTGAACATGAAACATGGAACATTGAACATGGAACATGGAACATCTAACATGGAACATGGAACATTGAACATAAAACATGGAACATGGAACATAGAGCATGGAACATAGAACATGGAACATAGAACATAGAGCATTGACCATAGGACATGGAACATGGAACATGGAACATGGAACATGGAACATGGAACAAGAAACACGGAACATAGAACAAGGAGAAAGAGGATTGACCAATATGGAACATGGAACAAGGAACATGGTACATGGAACAAGGAACATGGAACATAGAACATGGATCATAGAACATAGAACATGGAACATGGAACATGGAACATGGAACATGGAACATGGAACATGGAACATGGAACATGGAACATGGAACATGAAACAAGGAACATGGAACATAGAAATTGGAACATGGAACATAGAGCATGGAACATGGAACATGGAACAAGGAACACAGAACATGGAACAAGGAACATGGAACATGGAACAAGGAACATGAAACTTGGAACATAGAACATGGAGCATGGAACATGGAACATAGAACATGGAACATGGAACATAGATATTGGAACATAGAACATGGAACCTGGAACATGGAACATAGAACATAAGAACATGGAACATAGAGCATGGAACATGGAACATGGAACAAGGAACACAGAACATGGAACAATGAACATGGAACATGGAACAAGGAACATGGAACTTGGAACATGGAACAAAGAACAGGGAACATAGAGCATGGAACATAGGACATGGAACATGGAAAATGGAACATGGAACATGGAACATTGACCATGGAGCATGGAACATAAACCATGGAACATGGAACATGGAACATGGAACAAGGAACATGGAACATGGAACATGGAACATGGACCATGGAACATGGAACATGGATTATAAAACATGGAACATGGAACATGGAACATTTAACATGGAACATGGAACATGGAACATGCAACATGGAACATGGAACAAGGACCATTGAACATGGAACATGGAACATGGAACATTGACCATGGAACATGGAACATGGAACATGGAACATGGAACATGGAACATGGAACATGGAACATGGAACATGGAACATGGATCTTGGAACATGGAACATGGAACATGGAACATGGAACATGGAACATGGAACATGGGACATGGAACATGGAACATGGAACATGGAACATGGAACATGCAACATTGGAATATGGAACATGGACCATTGAACATGAAACATGGAACATTGAACATGGAACATGGAACATGGAACATGGAACATGGAACATAGAACATGGAACATGGAACATGAAACATGGAACATGGAACATGGAACATGGAACATGGAACATGGAACATGGAACATGGAACATGGAACATGGGACATGGAACATGGAACATGGAACATGGAACATGGAACATGCAACATGGAATATGGAACATGGACCATTGAACATGAAACATGGAACATTGAACATGGAACATGGAACATGGAACATGGAACATTGAACATAAAACATGGAACATGGAACATAGAGCATGGAACATAGAACATGGAACATAGAACATAGAGCATTGACCATAGGACATGGAACATGGAACATGGAACATGGAACATGGAACATGGAACAAGAAACACGGAACATAGAACAAGGAGAAAGAGGATTGACCAATATGGAACATGGAACAAGGAACATGGAACATGGAACAAGGAACATGGAACATAGAAGATGGAACATAGAACATAGAACATGGAACATGGAACATGGAACATGGAACATGGAACATGGAACATGGAACATGAAACAAGGAACACAGAACATGGAACAAGGAACATGGAACATGGAACAAGGAACATGAAACTTGGAACATAGAACATGGAGCATGGAACATGGAACATAGAACATGGAACATGGAACATAGATATTGGAACATAGAACATGGAACCTGGAACATGGAACATAGAACATAAGAACATGGAACATAGAGCATGGAACATGGAACATGGAACAAGGAACACAGAACATGGAACATGGAACATAGAGCATGGAACATGGAACATGGAACAAGGAACACAGAACATGGAACAAGGAACATGGAACATGGAACAAGGAACATGGAACTTGGAACATAGAACATGGAGCATAGAACATGGAACATAGAACATGGAACATGGAACATGGAACATAGAACATGGAACATGGAACATGAAACATGGAACATGGAACATGGAACATGGAACAAGGAACATGGAACATAGAACATGGAACATGGAACATAGAGCATGGAACATGGAACATCGAACATTGAACATAGAACGTGCAACAAGGAACATAGAACATGGAACAAGAAACATGGAACATGGAACATGGAACATGGACCATGGAACATGGAACATGGATTATAAAACATGGAACATGGAACATGGAACATGGAACATTTAACATGGAAAATGGAACATGGAACATGCAACATGGAACATGGAACAAGGACCATTGAACATGGAACATGGAACATGGAACATTGACCATGGAGCATGGAACATGGAACATGGAACATGGAACATGGAACATGGAACATGGAACATGGAGCATGGAACATGGAACATAGAACATGGAACATGGAACATGGAACATAGAACATGGAACATGGAACATGAAACATGGAACATGGAACATGGAACATGGAACAAGGAACATGGAACATAGAACATGGAACATGGAACATAGAGCATGGAACATGGAACATCGAACATTGAAAATAGAACGTGCAACAATGAACATAGAACATGGAACAAGAAACATGGAACATGGAACATGGAACATGGACCATGGAACATGGAACATGGATTATAAAACATGGAACATGGAACATGGAACATGGAACATTTAACATGGAAAATGGAACATGGAACATGCAACATGGAACATGGAACAAGGACCATTGAACATGGAACATGGAACATGGAACATTGACCATGGAACATGGAACATGGAACATGGAACATGGAACATGGAACATGGAACATGGAACATGGAACTTGGAACATGGAACATGGAACATGGAACATGGAACATGGAACATGGGACATGGAACATGGAACATCGAACATGGAACATGGAACATGCAACATGGAATATGGAACATGGACCATTGAACATGAAACATGGAACATTGAACATGGAACATGGAACATGGAACATGGAACATGGAACATTGTACATAAAACATGGAACATGGAACATAGAGCATGGAACATAGAACATGGAACATAGAACATAGAGCATTGACCATAGGACATGGAACATGGAACATGGAACATGGAACATCGAACATTGAACATAGAACGTGCAACAAGGAACATAGAACATGGAACAAGGAAAATGGAACATGGAACATGGAACATGGACCATGGAACATGGAACATGGATTATAAAACATGGAACATGGAACATGGAACATGGAACATTTAACATGGAACATGGAACATGGAACATGCAACATGGAACATGGAACAAGGACCATTGAACATGGAACATGGAACATGGAACATTGACCATGGAACATGGAACATGGAACATGGAACAAGAAACACGGAACATAGAACAAGGAGAAAGAGGATTGACCAATATGGAACATGGAACAAGGAACATGGAACATGGAACAAGGAACATGGAACATAGAACATGGAACATAGAACATAGAACATGGAACATGGAACATGGAACATGGAACATGGAACATGGAACATGGAACATGAAACAAGGAACATGGAACATAGAAATTGGAACATGGAACATAGAGCATGGAACATGGAACATGGAACAAGGAACACAGAACATGGAACAAGGAACATGGAACATGGAACAAGGAACATGAAACTTGGAACATAGAACATGGAGCATGGAACATGGAACATAGAACATGGAACATGGAACATAGATATTGGAACATAGAACATGGAACCTGGAACATGGAACATAGAACATAAGAACATGGAACATAGAGCATGGAACATGGAACATGGAACAAGGAACACAGAACATGGAACAATGAACATGGAACATGGAACAAGGAACATGGAACTTGGAACATGGAACAAAGAACAGGGAACATAGAGCATGGAACATAGGACATGGAACATGGAAAATGGAACATGGAACATGGAACATTGACCATGGAGCATGGAACATAAACCATGGAACATGGAACATGGAACATGGAACAAGGAACATGGAACATGGAACATGGAACATGGACCATGGAACATGGAACATGGATTATAAAACATGGAACATGGAACATGGAACATGGAACATTTAACATGGAACATGGAACATGGAACATGCAACATGGAACATGGAACAAGGACCATTGAACATGGAACATGGAACATGGAACATTGACCATGGAACATGGAACATGGAACATGGAACATGGAACATGGAACATGGAACATGGAACTTGGAACATGGAACATGGAACATGGAACATGGAACATGGAACATGGAACATGGGACATGGAACATGGAACATGGAACATGGAACATGGAACATGCAACATGGAATATGGAACATGGACCATTGAACATGAAACATGGAACATTGAACATGGAACATGGAACATGGAACATGGAACATTGAACATAAAACATGGAACATGGAACATAGAGCATGGAACATAGAACATGGAACATAGAACATAGAGCATTGACCATAGGACATGGAACATGGAACATGGAACATGGAACATGGAACATGGAACAAGAAACACGGAACATAGAACAAGGAGAAAGAGGATTGACCAATATGGAACATGGAACAAGGAACATGGAACATGGAACAAGGAACATGGAACATAGAACATGGAACATAGAACATAGAACATAGCACATGGAACATGGAACATGGAACATGGAACATGGAACATGGAACATGAAACAAGGAACACAGAACATGGAACAAGGAACATGGAACATGGAACAAGGAACATGAAACTTGGAACATAGAACATGGAGCATGGAACATGGAACATAGAACATGGAACATGGAACATAGATATTGGAACATAGAACATGGAACCTGGAACATGGAACATAGAACATAAGAACATGGAACATAGAGCATGGAACATGGAACATGGAACAAGGAACACAGAACATGGAACATAGAGCATGGAACATGGAACATAGAACATGGAACATGGAACATTAAACATGGAACATGGACCATGGAACATGGAACAAGGAACATAGAACATGGAACATGGAACATAGAGCATGGAACATGGAACATGGAACAAGGAACACAGAACATGGAACAAGGAACATGGAACATGGAACAAGGAACATGGAACTTGGAACATAGAACATGGAGCATAGAACATGGAACATAGAACATGGAACATGGAACATGGAACATAGAACATGGAACATGGAACATGAAACATGGAACATGGAACATGGAACATGGAACAAGGAACATGGAACATAGAACATGGAACATGGAACATAGAGCATGGAACATGGAACATCGAACATTGAACATAGAACGTGCAACAAGGAACATAGAACATGGAACAAGAAACATGGAACATGGAACATGGAACATGGACCATGGAACATGGAACATGGATTATAAAACATGGAACATGGAACATGGAACATGGAACATTTAACATGGAAAATGGAACATGGAACATGCAACATGGAACATGGAACAAGGACCATTGAACATGGAACATGGAACATGGAACATTGACCATGGAGCATGGAACATGGAACATGGAACATGGAACATGGAACATGGAACATGGAACATGGAACATGGAACTTGGAACATGGAACATGGAACATGGAACATGGAACATGGAACATGGAACATGGGACATGGAACATGGAACATCGAACATGGAACATGGAACATGCAACATGGAATATGGAACATGGACCATTGAACATGAAACATGGAACATTGAACATGAAACATGGAACATGGAACATGGAACATTGAACATAAAACATGGAACATGGAACATAGAGCATGGAACATAGAACATGGAACATAGAACATAGAGCATTGACCATAGGACATGGAACATGGAACATGGAACATGGAACATGGAACATGGAACATGGAACAAGAAACACGGAACATAGAACAAGAAGAAAGAGAATTGACCAATATGGAACATGGAACAAGGAACATGGAACATGGAACAAGGAACATGGAACATAGAACATGGAACATAGAACATAGAACATGGAACATGGAACATGGAACATGGAACATGGAACATGGAACATGGAACATGGAACATGGAACATGAAACAAGGAACATGGAACATAGAAATTGGAACATGAAACATAGAGCATGGAACATGGAACATGGAACAAGGAACACAGAACATGGAACAAGGAACATGGAACATGGAACAAGGAACATGAAACTTGGAACATAGAACATGGAGCATGGAACATGGAACATAGAACATGGAACATGGAACATAGATATTGGAACATAGAACATGGAACCTGGAACATGGAACATAGAACATAAGAACATGGAACATAGAGCATGGAACATGGAACATGGAACAAGGAACATGGAACTTGGAACATGGAACAAAGAACAGGGAACATTGAGCATGGAACATAGGACATGGAACATGGAAAATGGAACATGGAACATGGAACATTGACCATGGAGCATGGAACATAAACCATGGAACATGGAACATGGAACATAGAACATGGAACATAGAACATAGAACATGGAACATGGAACATGGAACATGGAACATGGAACATGGAACATGAAACAAGGAACATGGAACATAGAAATTGGAACATGGAACATAGAGCATGGAACATGGAACATGGAACAAGGAACACAGAACATGGAACAAGGAAAATGGAACATGTTACAAGGAACATGGAACTTGGAACATAGAACATGGAGCATGGAACATGGAACATAGAACATGGAACATGGAACATAGATATTGGAACATAGAACATGGAACCTGGAACATGGAACATAGAACATAAGAACATGGAAAATAGAGCATGGAACATGGAACATGGAACAAGGAACACAGAACATGGAACAAGGAACATGGAACATGGAACAAGGAACATGGAACTTGGAACATGGAACAAAGAACAGGGAACATAGAGCATGGAACATAGGACATGGAACATGGAACATGGAACATGGAACATGGAACATTGACCATGGAGCATGGAACATGGACCATGGAACATGGAACATTGAACATGGAACATGGAACATGGAACATGGAACATGGAACATGGAACATGGACCATAGAACATGGAACATGTAACATGGAACATGGAACATAGAACATGGAACATGGAACATAAAACATGAAACTTGGAACAAAGAACAGGGAACATAGAACATAGAGCATGGAACATAGGACATGGAACATGGAACATGGAACATGGAACATGGAACATTGACCATGGAACATGGAACATGGAACATGGACCATAGAACATGGAACATGGACCATGGAACATAGAACATGGACCATGGAACATGGAACATGGAACATGGACCATGGAACATGAAACATGGACCATGGAACATGGAACATGGAACATGGAACATGGAACTTGGAACATGGAACATGCAACATGGAACATGGAACATGGACCATAGATCATGGAACATAAAACATGGGACATGGAACATGAAACATTGAACATGGAACATGGAACATAGAGCATGGAACATAGGACATGGAACATGGAACATGGAACATGGAACATGGAACATGGAACATGGAACATGGATCATGGAACATGGGACATGGAACATGGAACATGGAACATGGAACATGGAACATGCAACATGGAATATGGAACATGGACCATTGAACATGAAACATGGAACATTGAACATGGAACATGGAACATGGAACATGGAACATTGAACATAAAACATGGAACATGGAACATGGAACATGGAACATGGGACATGGAACATGGAACATGGAACATGGAACATGGAACATGCAACATGGAATATGGAACATGGACCATTGAACATGAAACATGGAACATTGAACATGGAACATGGAACATGGAACATGGAACATTGAACATAAAACATGGAACATGGAACATAGAGCATGGAACATAGAACATGGAACATAGAACATGGAACATGGAACATAGAGATTGGAACATTGAACGTGGAACAAGGAACACAGAACATGGAACAAGGAACATGGAACAAGGAACATGGAACAAGGAACAAGGTACACAGAAAATGGAACAAGGAACATAGAACATGGAGCATGGAACATGGAACATAGAACATGGAACATGGAACATAGAGATTGGAACATGGAACGTGGAACAAGGAACACAGAACATGGAACAAGGAACATGGAACATGGAACAAGGAACATGGAACTTGGAACATAGAACATGGAGCATGGAACATGGAACATAGAACATGGAACATGGAACATAGAGATTGGAACATAGAACATGGAACCTGGAACATGGAACATGGAACATAGAGCATGGAACATGGAACATGGAACAAGGAACAAGGAACATGGAACATGGAACATGGAACATGGAACATGGAACATGGAACATGGAACATGGAACATGGACCACGGAACATGGAACATGGACCATGGAACATAGAACATGGAACTTGGAACATGGAACATGGAACATGGAACATGGAACATGGGACATGGACCATTGAACATGGAACATGGAACATGGAACATTGACCATGGAACATGGAACATGGAACATGGAACATTGACCATGAAACATGGAACATGGAACATGGACCATGGAACATAGAACATGGACCATGGAACATGGAGCATGGACCATGGAACATGGAACATGGAACATGAAACATGGACCATGGACCATGGAACATGGAACATGGAACATGGAACATGGACCATGGAACATGGAACATGGAACATGGAACATGGAACATGGAACATGCAACATGGAACATGCAACATGGAATATGGACCATTGAACATGGAACATTGAACGTGGAACATGGAACATGGAACATGGAACATGGAACATGGAACATGGAACATGGAACATGGAACAAGGAACAAGGAACATGGAACATAGAGCATGGAACATGGAACATGGAACATGGAACATGGAACATGAAACATGGAACATGGAACATGGAACATGGAACATGAAACATGGAACATGGAACATGGAACATGGAACAAGGAACATAGAACATGGAACATGGAACATAGAGCATGGAACATGGAACATGGAACAAGGAACACAGAACATGGAACAAGGAACATGGAACATGTAAACTAGGAACATGGAACTTGGAACATAGAACATGGAGCATGGAACATGGAACATAGAACATGGAACATGGAACATGGAACATGGAACAAGGAACATGGAACATAGAACATGGAACATGGAACATAGAGCATAGAACATGGAGCATCGAACATTGAACATAGAACGTGCAACAAGGAACATAGAACATGGAACAAGGAACATGGAATATGGAGCATGGAACATGGAACATGGAACATGGACCATGGAACATGGACCATGGAACATGGAACATGGATTATAAAACATGGAACATGGAACATGGAACATGGAACATTTAACATGGAACATGGAACATGGAACATGCAACATGGAACATGGAACAAGGACCATTGAACATGAAACATGGAACATTGAACATGGAACATGGAACATGGAACATGGAACATTGAACATAAAACATGGAACATGGAACATAGAGCATGGAACATAGAACATGGAACATAGAACATAGAGCATTGACCATAGGACATGGAACATGGAACATGGAACATGGAACATGGAACATGGAACAAGAAACACGGAACATAGAACAAGGAGAAAGAGGATTGACCAATATGGAACATGGAACAAGGAACATGGAACATGGAACAAGGAACATGGAACATAGAACATGGAACATAGAACATAGAACATGGAACATGGAACATGGAACATGGAACATGGAACATGGAACATGGAACATGAAACAAGGAACACAGAACATGGAACAAGGAACATGGAACATGGAACAAGGAACATGAAACTTGGAACATAGAACATGGAGCATGGAACATGGAACATAGAACATGGAACATGGAACATAGATATTGGAACATAGAACATGGAACCTGGAACATGGAACATAGAACATAAGAACATGGAACATAGAGCATGGAACATGGAACATGGAACAAGGAACACAGAACATGGAACATAGAGCATGGAACATGGAACATAGAACATGGAACATGGAACATTAAACATGGAACATGGACCATGGAACATGGAACAAGGAACATAGAACATGGAACATGGAACATAGAGCATGGAACATGGAACATGGAACAAGGAACACAGAACATGGAACAAGGAACATGGAACATGGAACAAGGAACATGGAACTTGGAACATAGAACATGGAGCATAGAACATGGAACATAGAACATGGAACATGGAACATGGAACATAGAACATGGAACATGGAACATGAAACATGGAACATGGAACATGGAACATGGAACATGGAACAAGGAACATGGAACATAGAACATGGAACATGGAACATAGAGCATGGAACATGGAACATCGAACATTGAACATAGAACGTGCAACAAGGAACATAGAACATGGAACAAGAAACATGGAACATGGAACATGGAACATGGAACATGGACCATGGAACATGGAACATGGATTATAAAACATGGAACATGGAACATGGAACATGGAACATTTAACATGGAAAATGGAACATGGAACATGCAACATGGAACATGGAACAAGGACCATTGAACATGGAACATGGAACATGGAACATTGACCATGGAGCATGGAACATGGAACATGGAACATGGAACATGGAACATGGAACATGGAACATGGAACATGGAACTTGGAACATGGAACATGGAACATGGAACATGGAACATGGAACATGGAACATGGGACATGGAACATGGAACATCGAACATGGAACATGGAACATGCAACATGGAATATGGAACATGGACCATTGAACATGAAACATGGAACATTGAACATGAAACATGGAACATGGAACATGGAACATTGAACATAAAACATGGAACATAAAACATAGAGCATGGAACATAGAACATGGAACATAGAACATAGAGCATTGACCATAGGACATGGAACATGGAACATGGAACATGGAACATGGAACATGGAACATGGAACAAGAAACACGGAACATAGAACAAGAAGAAAGAGAATTGACCAATATGGAACATGGAACAAGGAACATGGAACATGGAACAAGGAACATGGAACATAGAACATGGAACATAGAACATAGAACATGGAACATGGAACATGGAACATGGAACATGGAACATGGAACATGGAACATGGAACATGAAACAAGGAACATGGAACATAGAAATTGGAACATGGAACATAGAGCATGGAACATGGAACATGGAACAAGGAACACAGAACATGGAACAAGGAACATGGAACATGGAACAAGGAACATGAAACTTGGAACATAGAACATGGAGCATGGAACATGGAACATAGAACATGGAACATGGAACATAGATATTGGAACATAGAACATGGAACCTGGAACATGGAACATAGAACATAAGAACATGGAACATAGAGCATGGAACATGGAACATGGAACAAGGAACACAGAACATGGAACAATGAACATGGAACATGGAACAAGGAACATGGAACTTGGAACATGGAACAAAGAACAGGGAACATAGAGCATGGAACATAGGACATGGAACATGGAAAATGGAACATGGAACATGGAACATTGACCATGGAGCATGGAACATAAACCATGGAACATGGAACATGGAACATAGAACATGGAACATAGAACATAGAACATGGAACATGGAACATGGAACATGGAACATGGAACATGGAACATGGAACATGAAACAAGGAACATGGAACATAGAAATTGGAACATGGAACATAGAGCATGGAACATGGAACATGGAACAAGGAACACAGAACATGGAACAAGGAAAATGGAACATGTTACAAGGAACATGGAACTTGGAACATAGAACATGGAGCATGGAACATGGAACATAGAACATGGAACATGGAACATAGATATTGGAACATAGAACATGGAACCTGGAACATGGAACATAGAACATAAGAACATGGAAAATAGAGCATGGAACATGGAACATGGAACAAGGAACACAGAACATGGAACAAGGAACATGGAACATGGAACAAGGAACATGGAACTTGGAACATGGAACAAAGAACAGGGAACATAGAGCATGGAACATAGGACATGGAACATGGAACATGGAACATGGAACATGGAACATTGACCATGGAGCATGGAACATGGACCATGGAACATGGAACATTGAACATGGAACATGGAACATGGAACATGGAACATGGAACATGGAACATGGACCATAGAACATGAAACATGTAACATGGAACATGGAACATAGAACATGGAACATGGAACATAAAACATGAAACTTGGAACAAAGAACAGGGAACATAGAACATAGAGCATGGAACATAGGACATGGAACATGGAACATGGAACATGGAACATGGAACATTGACCATGGAACATGGAACATGGAACATGGACCATAGAACATGGAACATGGACCATGGAACATAGAACATGGACCATGGAACATGGAACATGGAACATGGACCATGGAACATGAAACATGGACCATGGAACATGGAACATGGAACATGGAACATGGAACTTGGAACATGGAACATGCAACATGGAACATGGAACATGGACCATAGATCATGGAACATAAAACATGGGACATGGAACATGAAACATTGAACATGGAACATGGAACATAGAGCATGGAACATAGGACATGGAACATGGAACATGGAACATGGAACATGGAACATGGAACATGGAACATGGATCATGGAACATGGGACATGGAACATGGAACATGGAACATGGAACATGGAACATGCAACATGGAATATGGAACATGGACCATTGAACATGAAACATGGAACATTGAACATGGAACATGGAACATGGAACATGGAACATTGAACATAAAACATGGAACATGGAACATGGAACATGGAACATGGGACATGGAACATGGAACATGGAACATGGAACATGGAACATGCAACATGGAATATGGAACATGGACCATTGAACATGAAACATGGAACATTGAACATGGAACATGGAACATGGAACATGGAACATTGAACATAAAACATGGAACATGGAACATAGAGCATGGAACATAGAACATGGAACATAGAACATGGAACATAGAACATGGAACATGGAACATAGAGATTGGAACATTGAACGTGGAACAAGGAACACAGAACATGGAACAAGGAACATGGAACAAGGAACATGGAACAAGGAACAAGGTACACAGAAAATGGAACAAGGAACATAGAACATGGAGCATGGAACATGGAACATAGAACATGGAACATGGAACATAGAGATTGGAACATGGAACGTGGAACAAGGAACACAGAACATGGAACAAGGAACATGGAACATGGAACAAGGAACATGGAACTTGGAACATAGAACATGGAGCATGGAACATGGAACATAGAACATGGAACATGGAACATAGAGATTGGAACATAGAACATGGAACCTGGAACATGGAACATGGAACATAGAGCATGGAACATGGAACATGGAACAAGGAACAAGGAACATGGAACATGGAACATGGAACATGGAACATGGAACATGGAACATGGAACATGGAACATGGACCACGGAACATGGAACATGGACCATGGAACATGGAACATGGAACTTGGAACATGGAACATGGAACATGGAACATGGAACATGGGACATGGACCATTGAACATGGAACATGGAACATGGAACATTGACCATGGAACATGGAACATGGAACATGGAACATTGACCATGAAACATGGAACATGGAACATGGACCATGGAACATAGAACATGGACCATGGAACATGGAGCATGGACCATGGAACATGGAACATGGAACATGAAACATGGACCATGGATCATGGAACATGGAACATGGAACATGGAACATGGACCATGGAACATGGAACATGGAACATGGAACATGGAACATGGAACATGCAACATGGAACATGCAACATGGAATATGGACCATTGAACATGGAACATTGAACATGGAACATGGAACATGGAACATGGAACATGGAACATGGAACATGGAACATGGAACATGGAACAAGGAACAAGGAACATGGAACATAGAGCATGGAACATGGAACATGGAACATGGAACATGGAACATGAAACATGGAACATGGAACATGGAACATGGAACATGAAACATGGAACATGGAACAAGGAACATAGAACATGGAACATGGAACATAGAGCATGGAACATGGAACATGGAACAAGGAACACAGAACATGGAACAAGGAACATGGAACATGTAAACAAGGAACATGGAACTTGGAACATAGAACATGGAGCATGGAACATGGAACATAGAACATGGAACATGGAACATGGAACATGGAACAAGGAACATGGAACATAGAACATGGAACATGGAACATAGAGCATGGAACATGGAGCATCGAACATTGAACATAGAACGTGCAACAAGGAACATAGAACATGGAACAAGGAACATGGAATATGGAGCATGGAACATGGAACATGGAACATGGACCATGGAACATGGACCATGGAACATGGAACATGGATTATAAAACATGGAACATGGAACATGGAACATGGAACATTTAACATGGAACATGGAACATGGAACATGCAACATGGAACATGGAACAAGGACCATTGAACATGAAACATGGAACATTGAACATGGAACATGGAACATGGAACATGGAACATTGAACATAAAACATGGAACATGGAACATAGAGCATGGAACATAGAACATGGAACATAGAACATAGAGCATTGACCATAGGACATGGAACATGGAACATGGAACATGGAACATGGAACATGGAACATGGAACAAGAAACACGGAACATAGAACAAGGAGAAAGAGGATTGACCAATATGGAACATGGAACAAGGAACATGGAACATGGAACAAGGAACATGGAACATAGAACATGGAACATAGAACATAGAACATGGAACATGGAACATGGAACATGGAACATGGAACATGGAACATGGAACATGAAACAAGGAACACAGAACATGGAACAAGGAACATGGAACATGGAATAAGGAACATGAAACTTGGAACATAGAACATGGAGCATGGAACATGGAACATAGAACATGGAACATGGAACATAGATATTGGAACATAGAACATGGAACCTGGAACATGGAACATAGAACATAAGAACATGGAACATAGAGCATGGAACATGGAACATGGAACAAGGAACACAGAACATGGAACATAGAGCATGGAACATGGAACATAGAACATGGAACATGGAACATTAAACATGGAACATGGACCATGGAACATGGAACAAGGAACATAGAACATGGAACATGGAACATAGAGCATGGAACATGGAACATGGAACAAGGAACACAGAACATGGAACAAGGAACATGGAACATGGAACAAGGAACATGGAACTTGGAACATAGAACATGGAGCATGGAACATGGAACATAGAACATGGAACATGGAACATGGAACATGGAACATGGAACATGGAACATGGAACATGGAACATGGAACATGGAACATGGAACTTGGAACATGGAACATGGAACATGGAACATGGAACATGGAACATGGAACATGGAACATGGGACATGGAACATGGAACATCGAACATGGAACATGGAACATGCAACATGGAATATGGAACATGGACCATTGAACATGAAACATGGAACATTGAACATGAAACATGGAACATGGAACGTGGAACATTGAACATAAAACATGGAACATGGAACATAGAGCATGGAACATAGAACATGGAACATAGAACATAGAGCATTGACCATAGGACATGGAACATGGAACATGGAACATGGAACATGGAACATGGAACATGAAACAAGAAACACGGAACATAGAACAAGAAGAAAGAGAATTGACCAATATGGAACATGGAACAAGGAACATGGAACATGGAACAAGGAACATGGAACATAGAACATGGAACATAGAACATAGAACATGGAACATGGAACATGGAACATGGAACATGGAACATGGAACATGGAACATGAAACAAGGAACATGGAACATAGAAATTGGAACATGGAACATAGAGCATGGAACATGGAACATGGAACAAGGAACACAGAACATGGAACAAGGAACATGGAACATGGAACAAGGAACATGAAACTTGGAACATAGAACATGGAGCATGGAACATGGAACATAGAACATGGAACATGGAACATAGATATTGGAACATAGAACATGGAACCTGGAACATGGAACATAGAACATAAGAACATGGAACATAGAGCATGGAACATGGAACATGGAACAAGGAACACAGAACATGGAACAATGAACATGGAACATGGAACAAGGAACATGGAACTTGGAACATGGAACAAAGAACAGGGAACATAGAGCATGGAACATAGGACATGGAACATGGAAAATGGAACATGGAACATGGAACATTGACCATGGAGCATGGAACATAAACCATGGAACATGGAACATGGAACATAGAACATGGAACATAGAACATAGAACATGGAACATGGAACATGGAACATGGAACATGGAACATGGAACATGGAACATGAAACAAGGAACATGGAACATAGAAATTGGAACATGGAACATAGAGCATGGAACATGGAACATGGAACAAGGAACACAGAACATGGAACAAGGAAAATGGAACATGTTACAAGGAACATGGAACTTGGAACATAGAACATGGAGCATGGAACATGGAACATAGAACATGGAACATGGAACATAGATATTGGAACATAGAACATGGAACCTGGAACATGGAACATAGAACATAAGAACATGGAAAATAGAGCATGGAACATGGAACATGGAACAAGGAACACAGAACATGGAACAAGGAACATGGAACATGGAACAAGGAACATGGAACTTGGAACATGGAACAAAGAACAGGGAACATAGAGCATGGAACATAGGACATGGAACATGGAACATGGAACATGGAACATGGAACATTGACCATGGAGCATGGAACATGGACCATGGAACATGGAACATTGAACATTGAACATGGAACATGGAACATGGAACATGGAACATGGAACATGGACCATAGAACATGGAACATGTAACATGGAACATGGAACATAGAAAATGGAACATGGAACATAAAACATGAAACTTGGAACAAAGAACAGGGAACATAGAACATAGAGCATGGAACATAGGACATGGAACATGGAACATGGAACATGGAACATTGACCATGGAACATGGAACATGGAACATGGACCATAGAACATGGAACATGGACCATGGAACATAGAACATGGACCATGGAACATGGAACATGGAACATGGACCATGGAACATGAAACATGGACCATGGAACATGGAACATGGAACATGGAACATGGAACTTGGAACATGGAACATGCAACATGGAACATGGAACATGGACCATAGATCATGGAACATAAAACATGGGACATGGAACATGAAACATTGAACATGGAACATGGAACATAGAGCATGGAACATAGGACATGGAACATGGAACATGGAACATGGAACATGGAACATGGAACATGGAACATGGAACATGGAACATGGAACATGGAACATGGAACATGGAACATGGGACATGGAACATGGAACATGGAACATGGAACATGGAACATGGAACATGGAACATGCAACATGGAATATGGAACATGGACCATTGAACATGAAACATGGAACATTGAACATGGAACATGGAACATGGAACATGGAACATGGAACATGGAACATGGAACATGGACCATAGAACATGGAACATGTAACATGGAACATGGAACATAGAACATGGAACATGGAACATAAAACATGAAACTTGGAACAAAGAACAGGGAACATAGAACATAGAGCATGGAACATAGGACATGGAACATGGAACATGGAACATGGAACATGGAACATTGAACATGGAACATGGAACATGGAACATGGAACATGGAACATGGAACATGGACCATAGAACATGGAACATGTAACATGGAACATGGAACATAGAACATGGAACATGGAACATAAAACATGAAACTTGGAACAAAGAACAGGGAACATAGAACATAGAGCATGGAACATAGGACATGGAACATGGAACATGGAACATGGAACATGGAACATTGACCATGGAACATGGAACATGGAACATGGACCATAGAACATGGAACATGGACCATGGAACATAGAACATGGACCATGGAACATGGAACATGGAACATGGACCATGGAACATGAAACATGGACCATGGAACATGGAACATGGAACATGGAACATGGAACTTGGAACATGGAACATGCAACATGGAACATGGAACATGGACCATAGATCATGGAACATAAAACATGGGACATGGAACATGAAACATTGAACATGGAACATGGAACATAGAGCATGGAACATAGGACATGGAACATGGAACATGGAACATGGAACATGGAACATGGGACATGGAACATGGAACATGGAACATGGAACATGGAACATGGAACATGGAACATGCAACATGGAATATGGAACATGGACCATTGAACATGAAACATGGAACATTGAACATGGAACATGGAACATGGAACATGGAACATTGAACATAAAACATGGAACATGGAACATGGAACATGGAACATGGAACATTGAACATAAAACATGGAACATGGAACATGGAACATGCAACATGGAATATGGAACATGGACCATTGAACATGAAACATGGAACATTGAACATGGACCATTGAACATGAAACATGGAACATTGAACATAAAACATGGAACATGGAACATGGAACATGGAACATTGAACATAAAACATGGAACATGGAACATGGAACATGGAACATGGGACATGGAACATGGAACATGGAACATGGAACATGGAACATGCAACATGGAATATGGAACATGGACCATTGAACATGAAACATGGAACATTGAACATGGAACATGGAACATGGAACATGGAACATGGAACATTGAACATAAAACATGGAACATGGAACATAGAGCATGGAACATAGAACATGGAACATGGAACATGGAACATGGAACATTGAGATTGGAACATTGAACGTGGAACAAGGAACACAGAACATGGAACAAGGAACATGGAACAAGGAACATGGAACAAGGAACAAGGTACACAGAAAATGGAACAAGGAACATAGAACATGGAGCATGGAACATGGAACATAGAACATGGAACATGGAACATAGAGATTGGAACATGGAACGTGGAACAAGGAACACAGAACATGGAACAAGGAACATGGAACATGGAACAAGGAACATGGAACTTGGAACATAGAACATGGAGCATGGAACATGGAACATAGAACATGGAACATGGAACATGGAACATGGAACATGGAACATGGAACATGGACCACGGAACATGGAACATGGACCATGGAACATGGAACATGGAACTTGGAACATGGAACATGGAACATGGAACATGGAACATGGGACATGGACCATTGAACATGGAACATGGAACATGGAACATTGACCATGGAACATGGAACATGGAACATGGAACATTGACCATGAAACATGGAACATGGAACATGGACCATGGAACATAGAACATGGACCATGGAACATGGAGCATGGACCATGGAACATGGAACATGGAACATGAAACATGGACCATGGACCATGGAACATGGAACATGGAACATGGAACATGGACCATGGAACATGGAACATGGAACATGGAACATGGAACATGGAACATGCAACATGGAACATGCAACATGGAATATGGACCATTGAACATGGAACATTGAACATGGAACATGGAACATGGAACATGGAACATGGAACATGGAACATGGAACATGGAACATGGAACATGGAACAAGGAACAAGGAACATGGAACATAGAGCATGGAACATGGAACATGGAACATGGAACATGGAACATGAAACATGGAACATGGAACATGGAACATGGAACATGAAACATGGAACATGGAACATGGAACATGGAACAAGGAACATAGAACATGGAACATGGAACATAGAGCATGGAACATGGAACATGGAACAAGGAACACAGAACATGGAACAAGGAACACGGAACATGTAAACAAGGAACATGGAACTTGGAACATAGAACATGGAGCATGGAACATGGAACATAGAACATGGAACATGGAACATGGAACATGGAACAAGGAACATGGAACATAGAACATGGAACATGGAACATAGAGCATGGAACATGGAACATCGAACATTGAACATAGAACGTGCAACAAGGAACATAGAACATGGAACAAGGAACATGGAATATGGAGCATGGAACATGGAACATGGAACATGGACCATGGAACATGGAACATGGATTATAAAACATGGAACATGGAACATGGAACATGGAACATTTAACATGGAACATGGAACATGGAACATGCAACATGGAACATGGAACAAGGACCATTGAACATGGAACATGGAACATGGAACATTGACCATGGAACATGGAACATGGAACATGGAACATGGAACATGGAACATGGAACATGGAACATGGAACATGGAACATGGAACATGGAACATGGAACATGGAACATGGAACATGGAACATGGGACATGGAACATGGAACATGGAACATGGAACATGCAACATGGAATATGGAACATGGAACATGGGACATGGAACATGGAACATGGAACATGGAACATGGAACATGCAACATGGAATATGGAACATGGACCATTGAACATGAAACATGGAACATTGAACATGGAACATGGAACATGGAACATGGAACATTGAACATAAAACATGGAACATGGAACATAGAACATGGAACATAGAACATAGAGCATTGACCATAGGACATGGAACATGGAACATGGAACATTGAACATAAAACATGGAACATGGAACATAGAACATGGAACATAGAACATAGAGCATTGACCATAGGACATGGAACATGGAACATGGAATATGGACCATGGACCATGGAACATGGAACATGGAACATGGAACATGGAACATGGAACATGGACCATGGAACATGGAACATGGAACATGGAATATGGACCATTGAACATGGAACATTGAACATGGAACATGGAACATGGAACATGGAACATGGAACATGGAACATGGAACATGGAACATAGAACATGGAACATAGAACATAGAGCATTGACCATAGGACATGGAACATGGAACATGGAACATGGACCATGGACCATGGAACATGGAACATGGAACATGGAACATGGACCATGGAACATGGAACATGGAACATGGAACATGGAACATGGAACATGCAACATGGAACATGCAACATGGAATATGGACCATTGAACATGGAACATTGAACATGGAACATGGAACATGGAACATGGAACAAGGACCATTGAACATGGAACATGGAACATGGAACATTGACCATGGAACATGGACCATGGAACATGGAACATGGAACATGGAACATGGAACATGCAACATGGAACATGCAACATGGAATATGGACCATTGAACATGGAACATTGAACATGGAACATGGAACATGGAACATGGAACATGGAACATGGAACATGGAACATGGAACATGGAACATGGAACATGGAACATGGAACATGGAACAAGGAACAAGGAACATGGAACATAGAGCATGGAACATGGAACATGGAACATGGAACATGAAACATGGAACATGGAACATGGAACATGAAACATGGAACATGGAACATGGAACATGGAACAAGGAACATAGAAAATGGAACATGGAACATAGAGCATGGAACATGGAACATGGAACAAGGAACATGGAACATGTAAACAAGGAACATGGAACTTGGAACATAGAACATGGAGCATGGAACATGGAACATAGAACATGGAACATGGAACAAGGAACATGGAACATAGAACATGGAACATGGAACATAGAGCATGGAACATGGAACATCGAACATTGAACATAGAACGTGCAACAAGGAACATAGAACATGGAACAAGGAACATGGAATATGGAGCATGGAACATGGAACATGGAACATGGACTATGGAACATGGACCATGGAACATGGAACATGGATTATAAAACATGGAACATGGAACATGGAACATGGAACATTTAACATGGAACATGGAACATGGAACATGCAACATGGAACATGGAACAAGGACCATTGAACATGGAACATGGAACATGGAACATGGAACATGGAACATGGAACATGGAACATGGAACATGGAACATGGAACATGGAACATGGAACATGGAACATGGAACATGGAACATGGAACATGGAACATGGAACATGGAACATGGAACATGGAACATGGGACATGGAACATGGAACATGGAACATGGAACATGCAACATGGAATATGGAACATGGAACATGGGACATGGAACATGGAACATGGAACATGGAACATGGAACATGCAACATGGAATATGGAACATGGACCATTGAACATGAAACATGGAACATTGAACATGGAACATGGAACATGGAACATGGAACATTGAACATAAAACATGGAACATGGAACATAGAGCATGGAACATAGAACATGGAACATAGAACATAGAGCATTGACCATAGGACATGGAACATGGAACATGGAACATGGAACATGGAACATGGAACAAGAAACACGGAACATAGAACAAGGAGAAAGAGGATTGACCAATATGGAACATGGAACAAGGAACATGGAACATGGAACAAGGAACATGGAACATAGAACATGGAACATAGAACATAGAACATGGAACATGGAACATGGAACATGGAACATGGAACATGGAACATGGAACATGGACCATGGAACATGGACCATGGAACATGGAACATGGATTATAAAACATGGAACATGGAACATGGAACATGGAACATTTAACATGGAACATGGAACATGGAACATGCAACATGGAACATGGAACAAGGACCAATGAACATGGAACATGGAACATGGAACATTGACCATGGAACATGGAACATGGAACATGGAACATGGAACATGGAACATGGAACATGGAACATGGAACATGGAACATGGAACATGGAACATGGAACATGGAACATGGAACATGGAACATGGAACATGGAACATGGAACATGGAACATGGAACATGGGACATGGAACATGGAACATGGAACATGGAACATGCAACATGGAATATGGAACATAGAACATGGGACATGGAACATGGAACATGGAACATGGAACATGGAACATGCAACATGGAACATGGAACATGGAACATGGAACATGGAACAAGGAACAAGGAACATGGAACATAGAGCATGGAACATGGAACATGGAACATGGAACATGGAACATAGAACATGGACCATGGAACATGGAGCATGGACCATGGAACATGGAACATGGAACATGAAACATGGACCATGGACCATGGAACATGGAACATGGAACATGGAACATGGACCATGGACCATGGAACATGGAACATGGAACATGGAACATGGACCATGGAACATGGAACATGGAACATGGAACATGGAACATGGAACATGCAACATGGAACATGCAACATGGAATATGGACCATTGAACATGGAACATTGAACATGGAACATGGAACATGGAACATGGAACATGGAACATGGAACATGGAACATGGAACATGGAACATGGAACATGGAACAAGGAACAAGGAACATGGAACATAGAGCATGGAACATGGAACATGGAACATGGAACATGGAACATGAAACATGGAACATGGAACATGGAACATGGAACATGAAACATGGAACATGGAACATGGAACATGGAACAAGGAACATAGAACATGGAACATGGAACATAGAGCATGGAACATGGAACATGGAACAAGGAACACAGAACATGGAACAAGGAACATGGAACATGTAAACAAGGAACATGGAACTTGGAACATAGAACATGGAGCATGGAACATGGAACATAGAACATGGAACATGGAACATGGAACATGGAACAAGGAACATGGAACATAGAACATGGAACATGGAACATAGAGCATGGAACATGGAACATCGAACATTGAACATAGAACGTGCAACAAGGAACATAGAACATGGAACAAGGAACATGGAATATGGAGCATGGAACATGGAACATGGAACATGGACCATGGAACATGGACCATGGAACATGGAACATGGATTATAAAACATGGAACATGGAACATGGAACATGGAACATTTAACATGGAACATGGAACATGGAACATGCAACATGGAACATGGAACAAGGACCATTGAACATGGAACATGGAACATGGAACATTAACCATGGAACATGGAACATGGAACATGGAACATGGAACATGGAACATGGAACATGGAACATGGAACATGGAACATGGAACATGGAACATGGAACATGGAACATGGAACATGGAACATGGAACATGGAACATGGAACATGGAACATGGAACATGGAACATGGAACATGGAACATGGAACATGGAACATGGAACATGGAACATGGAACATGGAACATGGAACATGGGACATGGAACATGGAACATGGAACATGGAACATGCAACATGGAATATGGAACATGGAACATGGGACATGGAACATGGAACATGGAACATGGAACATGGAACATGCAACATGGAATATGGAACATGGACCATTGAACATGAAACATGGAACATTGAACATGGAACATGGAACATGGAACATGGAACATTGAACATAAAACATGGAACATGGAACATAGAGCATGGAACATAGAACATGGAACATAGAACATAGAGCATTGACCATAGGACATGGAACATGGAACATGGAACATGGAACATGGAACATGGAACAAGAAACACGGAACATAGAACATGGAACATAGAACATAGAACATGGAACATGGAACATGCAACATGGAACATGGAACAAGGAACAAGGAACATGGAACATAGAGCATGGAACATGGAACATGGAACATGGAACATGGGACATGGAACATGGAACATGGAACATGGAACATGGAACATGCAACATGGAACATGGAACATGGAACATGGAACATGGAACAAGGAACAAGGAACATGGAACATAGAGCATGGAACATGGAACATGGAACATGGAACATGGAACATGAAACATGGAACATGGAACATGGAACATGGAACATGAAACATGGAACATGGAACATGGAACATGGAACAAGGAACATAGAACATGGAACATGGAACATAGAGCATGGAACATGGAACATGGAACAAGGAACACAGAACATGGAACAAGGAACATGGAACATGTAAACAAGGAACATGGAACTTGGAACATAGAACATGGAGCATGGAACATGGAACATAGAACATGGAACATGGAACATGGAACATGGAACAAGGAACATGGAACATAGAACATGGAACATGGAACATAGAGCATGGAACATGGAACATCGAACATTGAACATAGAACGTGCAACAAGGAACATAGAACATGGAACAAGGAACATGGAATATGGAGCATGGAACATGGAACATGGAACATGGACCATGGAACATGGACCATGGAACATGGAACATGGATTATAAAACATGGAACATGGAACACGGAACATGGAACATTTAACATGGAACATGGAACATGGAACATGCAACATGGAACATGGAAAAAGGACCATTGAACATGGAACATGGAACATGGAACATTGACCATGGAACATGGAACATGGAACATGGAACATGGAACATGGAACATGGAACATGGAACATGGAACATGGAACATGGAACATGGAACATGGAACATGGAACATGGAACATGGAACATGGAACATGGAACATGGGACATGGAACATGGAACATGGAACATGGAACATGGGACATGGAACATGGAACATGGAACATGGAACATGGAACATGCAACATGGAACATGGAACATGGAACATGGAACATGGAACAAGGAACAAGGAACATGGAACATAGAGCATGAAACATGGAACATGGAACATGGAACATGGAACATGAAACATGGAACATGGAACATGGAACATGGAACATGAAACATGGAACATGGAACATGGAACATGGAACAAGGAACATAGAACATGGAACATGGAACATAGAGCATGGAACATGGAACATGGAACAAGGAACACAGAACATGGAACAAGGAACATGGAACATGTAAACAAGGAACATGGAACTTGGAACATAGAACATGGAGCATGGAACATGGAACATAGAACATGGAACATGGAACATGGATTATAAAACATGGAACATGGAACACGGAACATGGAACATTTAACATGGAACATGGAACATGGAACATGCAACATGGAACATGGAAAAAGGACCATTGAACATGGAACATGGAACATGGAACATTGACCATGGAACATGGAACATGGAACATGGAACATGGAACATGGAACATGGAACATGGAACATGGAACATGGAACATGGAACATGGAACATGGAATATGGAACATGGAACATGGGACATGGAACATGGAACATGGGACATGGAACATGGAACATGGAACATGGAACATGGAACATGCAACATGGAACATGGAACATGGAACATGGAACATGGAACAAGGAACAAGGAACATGGAACATGGAACATGGAACATGGAACATGAAACATGGAACATGGAACATGGAACATGGAACATGAAACATGGAACATGGAACATGGAACATGGAACAAGGAACATAGAACATGGAACATGGAACATAGAGCATGGAACATGGAACATGGAACAAGGAACACAGAACATGGAACAAGGAACATGGAACATGTAAACAAGGAACATGGAACTTGGAACATAGAACATGGAGCATGGAACATGGAACATAGAACATGGAACATGGAACATGGAACATGGAACAAGGAACATGGAACATAGAACATGGAACATGGAACATAGAGCATGGAACATGGAACATCGAACATTGAACATAGAACGTGCAACAAGGAACATAGAACATGGAACAAGGAACATGGAATATGGAGCATGGAACATGGAACATGGAACATGGACCATGGAACATGGACCATGGAACATGGAACATGGATTATAAAACATGGAACATGGAACACGGAACATGGAACATTTAACATGGAACATGGAACATGGAACATGCAACATGGAACATGGAAAAAGGACCATTGAACATGGAACATGGAACATGGAACATTGACCATGGAACATGGAACATGGAACATGGAACATGGAACATGGAACATGGAACATGGAACATGGAACATGGAACATGGAACATGGAACATGGAACATGGAACATGGAACATGGAACATGGAACATGGAACATGGAACATGGAACATGGGACATGGAACATGGAACATGGAACATGGAACATGCAACATGGAATATGGAACATGGAACATGGGACATGGAACATGGAACATGGAACATGGAACATGGAACATGGAACATGCAACATGGAATATGGAACATGGACCATTGAACATGAAACATGGAACATTGAACATGGAACATGGAACATGGAACATGGAACATTGAACATAAAACATGGAACATGGAACATAGAGCATGGAACATAGAACATGGAACATAGAACATAGAGCATTGACCATAGGACATGGAACATGGAACATGGAACATGGAACATGGAACATGGAACATGGAACATGGAACATGGAACAAGAAACACGGAACATAGAACAAGGAGAAAGAGGATTGAACAATATGGAACATGGAACAAGGAACATGGAACATGGAACAAGGAACATGGAACATAAAACATGGAACATAGAACATAGAACATGGAACATGGAACATGGAACATGGAACATGGAACATGGAACATGGAACATGAAACAAGGAACACAGAACATGGAACAAGGAACATGGAACATGGAACAAGGAACATGAAACTTGGAACATAGAACATGGAGCATGGAACATGGAACATAGAACATGGAACATGGAACATAGATATTGGAACATAGAACATGGAACCTGGAACATGGAACATAGAACATAAGAACATGGAACATGGAACATGGAACATGAAACAAGGAACACAGAACATGGAACAAGGAACATGGAACAACATGGAACATGGAACATGGAACATGGAACATTTAACATGGAACATGGAACATGGAACATGCAACATGGAACATGGAACAAGGACCAATGAACATGGAACATGGAACATGGAACATTGACCATGGAACATGGAACATGGAACATGGAACATGGAACATGGAACATGGAACATGGAACATGGAACATGGAACATGGAACATGGAACATGGAACATGGAACATGGAACATGGAACATGGAACATGGAACATGGAACATGGGACATGGAACATGGAACATGGAACATGGAACATGCAACATGGAATATGGAACATGGAACATGGGACATGGAACATGGAACATGGAACATGGAACATGGAACATGCAACATGGAACATGGAACATGGAACATGGAACATGGAACAAGGAACAAGGAACATGGAACATAGAGCATGGAACATGGAAAGTTTTTGAAGACAGAATACTCTTTTTATTTATTTATTATGTTTAGCAATACTACTTTTTACAAATTCATGATTGATTAAAAAAGAAGATTATACTTATTTTATACGTGGTAAAATATCTCATATTACAAAATATCTTCCAAATAAAAGTTTTGTCTGTTAGCCGATATCTAGGTTAAGATTAATGAACGATTTTAGACATTTTTAAAATTTATATTCTACTTATACTGTCAATCATTAAAATAAAATGGCTTTATTTATTTTTATTATTTTAACTTTTGCTCATTCATGAAAATACAAAATAGGCTAACATAAATTTTATTCATGATCAATGTATAGTAGGTTAAAATCTCTATAAATTATAATTAAGAAATAGATTACCTTTTAAATTTTCTAATAACGATAAGCAGACCATTTTATATTACTTAAAAGATTTTACCTATTTTGTTTTAATCTTAAAATATCACAACTCCAAGATAATGTGTTTAAATTATAATGTATGAATGTGTTCAATTTTTAGACATCTTTTGATAGTATGTTTATAAATAGATATAGGTTTTAAAGTAATATGTTTGAAGATGGGCACATACAATTTTGTTAGTAATCAATTTTCCATTTTTTAATTATTTTTATCAGTTTCAGTTAGCTAATATTAATTCTCTCTGTTCACTAATAATAGTAAGTTCTTTTATTATTATGTACCGCAGCAAAATGCAATAGTTGCAATCAGAATTTCCTAAGAAATTTCATTTAAATTTAGATTTAGTAAGAACTTTTTCTCTCTCATTAACAAATTATTAGTAACTACACTTTATTACATAACAATTGAACAGCAGTAGGCTCAACAATCAACAATTGCCGGCCGGGCAGGTGGTTTGTGCGTAGACTGCTAGATGAATGCGGATGGTGACAACTCTTTGTTTTTCCACAACAATTGTTTAGAGCTAAAATCAATTTCTGAAATTAAAAATTTTTTCTCACACAATAATGGTGATGACGAATTGAAAGTCATAAGCACAAACATCAGAAGCTATTCCAAAAACTTTGATGAATTTTTAATTTATTTAAATGAAATTCCCAAGATGGATATTATTGTGTTGACAGAATGTTGGTTGCAGGAGGGGGTAGGGGGACAGACGATTGACGGATTTGACTATGTACTCACTGATAACAGACGAAATAGAGCCGACGGTGTTATTGTTTACTTCAACAATCGACTATCAGCAACTGCATCACAGATCTCATTTGCTGACGTTTATGGAATACAACTCAATTTCAACTTACACAATAACAAATTTTGTCTGTTAGCACTATACCGTACTTTTGATTCAGATGCTAAATTATTTATAAACGATTTAGAAAATTATCTTAACCATTTGAGCAAAGACTTGATGATTATTTTAACTGGAGATATAAATTTTGATTTGTTGAGTATTAATTCTTTAAACGACAGTTACTTAAACTGTTTGTTAGGTGCTGGTCTCATTCAATGTATAGACAAACCAACAAGAATTACGAACAATAGCCAAACTTGCATTGATCACATGTTCATACGTTACAACGACATGAAAAATGTACAATCAGCAACATTACACACACACGTTACAGACCATTTCAGCACAGGCATGACTATTACTTTTCCAACCAATACACCGTCAGTTACTTTGGATACTTCTACACGCATTATCGATCATACCCTACTGTCCTGTAATCTTGCGCAAATAGACTGGAGCAACTTTTTTATCGATCTTGACATTAACTCTTGTGCATCTCGTTTTTTACAAATCATGGATGAAACCATAGATAGTTCTAAAAAATCTGTTAAGAAATCATCGAGGTTCAAAAAATTAAAGCCATGGATCACAAATGATTTGATTAAACTAATTAGGGAAAGAGATAAAACTAGTAAGAAAATTAAAAAACAGCCGTTTAATGCTACTTTAAATAAAGAATATCGTGATTTAAGACATCAAATTTCCAGTGGTATTAAAAGTTCTAAGCGAGTATACTACAGGTCAAAATTAAACCAATATCAAAACAACCCCAAACGCTTTTGGATGGTTGTGAACGAGCTGGCGGGGCGATCAAATAAAAAAGACCCCTTCTCAGTTCAGAAATATCTTCCAAACGTATCCAACATCACTCCTGATGTAAGAAAGATTGTAGCTGATGATTTTAACACGTTTTTCGCTTCTGTTGGATATAACCTTGCCAGTTCAATTAATAGCAGCGGTCCGCCGATCATCAACGACGCAGATTACAGGCAGGACACTGTGTTTACACTCCAGACAGTGACTGAACTCGACGTTATCAGACATGTCTACTCGTTACGTGGTGGGTCTGCCCCCGGTTTTGATGGTGTCTCGGCTGATGTTCTTAAAGAAAATGTAAATTCACTCTCTAAACCATTATTGCATATCATAAACTTAAGTTTGGCTAGTGGAATATTTCCGGACAAGTTTAAATTGGCAAAAGTTTTTCCTTTATACAAATCAAACTCCCACAAAGACAAAAATAATTTCAGACCAATATCTTTATTGAGTGCATTCTCTAAGGTGCTTGAAAAAATAGTTAAGGAACAAATGGTGGATTACTTGAACCAGAATCAGATCCTAGCAGACTGTCAATATGGGTTCAGAAAAGATAAAAATGTTACAGATGTTCTTTTTCATATCAACAAAGAAATTTTTAGTGCTCTATCCGAAAATTTGCGCTCAGTATTAATTTTTTTAGATCTCAAAAAAGCTTTTGATAGTGTAGACAGAAAGCATCTAATTTCAAAATTATCTGCTATAGGTGTAAGAGGGAACGCTCTCTCATGGTTCGAAAGCTACCTCAGAGATAGGCGACAATTCGTATACATAGATGGAGTCAATAGCAATGAGGTGCCTGTTGACTATGGGGTGATTCAGGGGAGTACCCTTGGGCCTATTTTATTCCTAATATATATAAATAATATTTCTAAATTACCAATTTTCGGAAAAATGTTTCTTTTTGCAGATGACACATTGATTTATGTTAAGGATAAGACATGGGAAGGTGTGAAGAGTA
Source organism: Macrosteles quadrilineatus (assembly GCF_028750875.1). Taxonomy (NCBI): domain Eukaryota; kingdom Metazoa; phylum Arthropoda; class Insecta; order Hemiptera; family Cicadellidae; genus Macrosteles; species Macrosteles quadrilineatus. The sequence continues at coordinate 867,616 of NW_026542631.1, read as the reverse complement.
AAGCTCAATCAGATCTCAAATTAGTAAAAAAATGGCTCGACCAAAATGTACTATCTCTTAATGTTTCCAAAACAAAATTCATGCCTATTTCTCTCGCGTCAACAGCTGACTATAACCTAACCAATTTGATCTTGCACAGTTGTCTCAACCAATTCAATAACAGTTGTTCGTGCGATACCTTAGAGAGAGTTAACTCATATAAATATTTAGGAATAATTTTTGACTCACATATGAAATGGATAGAGCATATTAATTTCTTGCAAAATAAAACTAGAAAACTTATATTTGCATTTAGACAGTTAAGTGATGTTCTCAGTTTTAAAGAAATTAAATCAACATATTTTGCATATGTACAGTCGGTTTTGTCTTATGGAATATTAGCTTGGGGAGGGGCGTACAGTTCACATCTCACAGGTCTGATTCTGGTTCAAAAGTCTATCCTAAAAGCTGGTTTCAAAAAGTGTAAAAGATACCCCTCAGATTTACTATTTCATGAAACTGGAATATTCCCCATTGCAAAATTGTTTATCAAAGATCTTCTAATTTTTATATTTAAAAACTTCAATTCAATTTTTACCTCCATAACCCACACACATAATACAAGATATGCAAATAGAATTGGAATTTCTACTATTCAGCAGCACAAATCCTTTTCAAAAACAAATTGTTTCTACATAGCACATATTTTGTTCCGGAATTATTCCACTATGTATAAAGCAACTCAGTTATTTCATTCTCCTACATTAGGTGTATTCAAAAATCGAGTTAATAGATGGTTATTGGATATCAGCGATGAAGAGGCCGAGGCTCTTATCACTACTGATAACAGGCGACCTGCCACTGTCTGACAGCACTAAACGGACCCCCTCTGCAAACTCTTGCAACCAACAAAATTCTTTTCCGTTTTATTTATTGGCTTCCCCTTTAAACAATTCTGTTATTAAAAATTTTAATTAATATTTACTCCAATTTTTTATATAATCTACTTATTTTTATTTTTACAGGTTCCCATAGCACTTAGTACATTTTTATTTAAACTTTTTCTTCAATTGCAAATTAGCTCAAAAAATACATATATAATTTTTAGCAACTCGAGTCTACGCACAGACCACTGAGGTCTATGTAGACTCATTTCCATTATATATTAAATTAGTTATTATTCAAGCCGGAGCAAACACTCAACTAGTATTTAAGTTTTTACTTTTATAACTTATAAATTAATTTTACTAGAATTAATTTACGTTAACAATTACTGTATAATGCTTCAGGGCTATATATATTTTTATTTTATTTTATTGAAAAATTGTAAATTTGTATATATTGTGGAAATAAACTGATTTGATTTGATTTGACATGGAACATGGAACATGGAACATGGAACATAGAACATGGACCATGGAACATGGAGCATGGACCATGGAACATGGAACATGGAACATGAAACATGGACCATGGACCATGGAACATGGAACATGGAACATGGAACATGGACCATGGACCATGGAACATGGAACATGGAACATGGAACATGGACCATGGAACATGGAACATGGAACATGGAACATGGAACATGGAACATGCAACATGGAACATGCAACATGGAATATGGACCATTGAACATGGAACATTGAACATGGAACATGGAACATGGAACATGGAACATGGAACATGGAACATGGAACATGGAACATGGAACATGGAACATGGAACAAGGAACAAGGAACATGGAACATAGAGCATGGAACATGGAACATGGAACATGGAACATGGAACATGAAACATGGAACATGGAACATGGAACATGGAACATGAAACATGGAACATGGAACATGGAACATGGAACAAGGAACATAGAACATGGAACATGGAACATAGAGCATGGAACATGGAACATGGAACAAGGAACACAGAACATGGAACAAGGAACATGGAACATGTAAACAAGGAACATGGAACTTGGAACATAGAACATGGAGCATGGAACATGGAACATAGAACATGGAACATGGAACATGGAACATGGAACAAGGAACATGGAACATAGAACATGGAACATGGAACATAGAGCATGGAACATGGAACATCGAACATTGAACATAGAACGTGCAACAAGGAACATAGAACATGGAACAAGGAACATGGAATATGGAGCATGGAACATGGAACATGGAACATGGACCATGGAACATGGACCATGGAACATGGAACATGGATTATAAAACATGGAACATGGAACATGGAACATGGAACATTTAACATGGAACATGGAACATGGAACATGCAACATGGAACATGGAACAAGGACCATTGAACATGGAACATGGAACATGGAACATTAACCATGGAACATGGAACATGGAACATGGAACATGGAACATGGAACATGGAACATGGAACATGGAACATGGAACATGGAACATGGAACATGGAACATGGAACATGGAACATGGAACATGGAACATGGAACATGGAACATGGAACATGGAGAATGGAACATGGAACATGGAACATGGAACATGGAACATGGAACATGGAACATGGAACATGGAACATGGAACATGGGACATGGAACATGGAACATGGAACATGGAACATGCAACATGGAATATGGAACATGGAACATGGGACATGGAACATGGAACATGGAACATGGAACATGGAACATGCAACATGGAATATGGAACATGGACCATTGAACATGAAACATGGAACATTGAACATGGAACATGGAACATGGAACATGGAACATTGAACATAAAACATGGAACATGGAACATAGAGCATGGAACATAGAACATGGAACATAGAACATAGAGCATTGACCATAGGACATGGAACATGGAACATGGAACATGGAACATGGAACATGGAACAAGAAACACGGAACATAGAACATGGAACATAGAACATAGAACATGGAACATGGAACATGCAACATGGAACATGGAACAAGGAACAAGGAACATGGAACATAGAGCATGGAACATGGAACATGGAACATGGAACATGGGACATGGAACATGGAACATGGAACATGGAACATGGAACATGCAACATGGAACATGGAACATGGAACATGGAACATGGAACAAGGAACAAGGAACATGGAACATAGAGCATGGAACATGGAACATGGAACATGGAACATGGAACATGAAACATGGAACATGGAACATGGAACATGGAACATGAAACATGGAACATGGAACATGGAACATGGAACAAGGAACATAGAACATGGAACATGGAACATAGAGCATGGAACATGGAACATGGAACAAGGAACACAGAACATGGAACAAGGAACATGGAACATGTAAACAAGGAACATGGAACTTGGAACATAGAACATGGAGCATGGAACATGGAACATAGAACATGGAACATGGAACATGGAACATGGAACAAGGAACATGGAACATAGAACATGGAACATGGAACATAGAGCATGGAACATGGAACATCGAACATTGAACATAGAACGTGCAACAAGGAACATAGAACATGGAACAAGGAACATGGAATATGGAGCATGGAACATGGAACATGGAACATGGACCATGGAACATGGACCATGGAACATGGAACATGGATTATAAAACATGGAACATGGAACACGGAACATGGAACATTTAACATGGAACATGGAACATGGAACATGCAACATGGAACATGGAAAAAGGACCATTGAACATGGAACATGGAACATGGAACATTGACCATGGAACATGGAACATGGAACATGGAACATGGAACATGGAACATGGAACATGGAACATGGAACATGGAACATGGAACATGGAACATGGAACATGGAACATGGAACATGGAACAAGGAACATGGAACATGGGACATGGAACATGGAACATGGAACATGGAACATGCAACATGGAATATGGAACATGGAACATGGGACATGGAACATGGAACATGGGACATGGAACATGGAACATGGAACATGGAACATGGAACATGCAACATGGAACATGGAACATGGAACATGGAACATGGAACAAGGAACAAGGAACATGGAACATAGAGCATGGAACATGGAACATGGAACATGGAACATGGAACATGAAACATGGAACATGGAACATGGAACATGGAACATGAAACATGGAACATGGAACATGGAACATGGAACAAGGAACATAGAACATGGAACATGGAACATAGAGCATGGAACATGGAACATGGAACAAGGAACACAGAACATGGAACAAGGAACATGGAACATGTAAACAAGGAACATGGAACTTGGAACATAGAACATGGAGCATGGAACATGGAACATAGAACATGGAACATGGAACATGGAACAAGGAACATGGAACATAGAACATGGAACATGGAACATAGAGCATGGAACATGGAACATCGAACATTGAACATAGAACGTGCAACAAGGAACATAGAACATGGAACAAGGAACATGGAATATGGAGCATGGAACATGGAACATGGAACATGGACCATGGAACATGGACCATGGAACATGGAACATGGATTATAAAACATGGAACATGGAACACGGAACATGGAACATTTAACATGGAACATGGAACATGGAACATGCAACATGGAACATGGAAAAAGGACCATTGAACATGGAACATGGAACATGGAACATTGACCATGGAACATGGAACATGGAACATGGAACATGGAACATGGAACATGGAACATGGAACATGGAACATGGAACATGGAACATGGAACATGGAACATGGAACATGGAACATGGAACATGGAACATGGAACATGGGACATGGAACATGGAACATGGAACATGGAACATGCAACATGGAATATGGAACATGGAACATGGGACATGGAACATGGAACATGGAACATGGAACATGGAACATGGAACATGCAACATGGAATATGGAACATGGACCATTGAACATGAAACATGGAACATTGAACATGGAACATGGAACATGGAACATGGAACATTGAACATAAAACATGGAACATGGAACATAGAGCATGGAACATAGAACATGGAACATAGAACATAGAGCATTGACCATAGGACATGGAACATGGAAAATGGAACATGGAACATGGAACATGGAACATGGAACATGGAACATGGAACATGGAACAAGAAACACGGAACATAGAACAAGGAGAAAGAGGATTGACCAATATGGAACATGGAACAAGGAACATGGAACATGGAACAAGGAACATGGAACATAAAACATGGAACATAGAACATAGAACATGGAACATGGAACATGGAACATGGAACATGGAACATGGAACATGGAACATGAAACAAGGAACACAGAACATGGAACAAGGAACATGGAACATGGAACAAGGAACATGAAACTTGGAACATAGAACATGGAGCATGGAACATGGAACATAGAACATGGAACATGGAACATAGATATTGGAACATAGAACATGGAACCTGGAACATGGAACATAGAACATAAGAACATGGAACATAGAGCATGGAACATGGAACATGGAACAAGGAACACAGAACATGGAACATAGAGCATGGAACATGGAACATAGAACATGGAACATGGAACATTAAACATGGAACATGGACCATGGAACATGGAACATGGAACATAAAACATGAAACTTGGAACATTGACCATGGAACATGGAACATGGAACATGGACCATGGAACATGGAACATGGAACATGGACCATGGAACATGGAACATGGACCATGGAACATAGAACATGGACCATGGAACTTGGAACATGGAACATGGACCATGGAACATGAAACATGGCCCATGGAACATGAAACATGGAACATGGAACATGGAACAGGGAACATGGAACTTGGAACATGGAACATGCAACATGGAACATGGAACATGGACCATAGATCATGGAAAATGGAACATGGAACATGGAACATGAAACTTTGAACATAGAACATGGAACATAGAGCTTGGAACATAGAACATGGAACATAGAACATAGAGCATTGACCATAGGACATGAAACATGGAACATGGAACATGGAACATGGAACATGGAACATGGAACATGGAACATGGAACATGGAACATGGAACATCGAACAAGAAACACGGAACATAGAACAAGGACAAAGAGCATTGACCATGGAACATGGAACAAGGAACATGGAACATGGAACAAGGAACATGGAACAAAGAACAGGGAACATAGAGCATGGAACATAGAACATGGAACATGGAACATGGAACATGGAACATGGAACATGGAACATTGACCATGGACAATGGAACATGGACCATGGAACATGGAACATGAAACATAGAACATAGAACATGGAACATGGAACATGAAACATGGAACATAAAACATGGAACATAGAACATAGAGCATTGACCATAGGATATAGAACATGGAACATGGAACATGGAACATGGAACAAGAAACACGGAACAAGGAACAAGGAACATGGAACATAGAGCATGGAACATGGAACATGGAACATGGAACATGCAACATGGAACATGCAACATGGAATATGGACCATTGAACATGGAACATTGAACATGGAACATAGAACATGGAACATGGAACATGGAACATGGAACATGGAACATGGAACATGGAACATGGAACATGGAACAAGGAACAAGGAACATGGAACATAGAGCATGGAACATGGAACATGGAACATGGAACATGAAACATGGAACATGGAACATGGAACATGGAACATGAAACATGGAACATGGAACATGGAACATGGAACAAGGAACATAGAAAATGGAACATGGAACATAGAGCATGGAACATGGAACATGGAACAAGGAACATGGAACATGTAAACAAGGAACATGGAACTTGGAACATAGAACATGGAGCATGGAACATGGAACATAGAACATGGAACATGGAACATGGAACATGGAACAAGGAACATGGAACATAGAACATGGAACATGGAACATAGAGCATGGAACATGGAACATCGAACATTGAACATAGAACGTGCAACAAGGAACATAGAACATGGAACAAGGGACATGGAATATGGAGCATGGAACATGGAACATGGAACATGGACCATGGAACATGGACCATGGAACATGGAACATGGATTATAAAACATGGAACATGGAACATGGAACATGGAACATTTAACATGGAACATGGAACATGGAACATGCAACATGGAACATGGAACAAGGACCATTGAACATGGAACATGGAACATGGAACATGGAACATGGAACATGGAACATGGAACATGGAACATGGAACATGGAACATGGAACATGGAACATGGAACATGGAACATGGAACATGGAACATGGAACATGGAACATGGAACATGGAACATGGAACATGGGACATGGAACATGGAACATGGAACATGGAACATGCAACATGGAATATGGAACATGGAACATGGGACATGGAACATGGAACATGGAACATGGAACATGGAACATGCAACATGGAATATGGAACATGGACCATTGAACATGAAACATGGAACATTGAACATGGAACATGGAACATGGAACATGGAACATTGAACATAAAACATGGAACATGGAACATAGAGCATGGAACATAGAACATGGAACATAGAACATAGAGCATTGACCATAGGACATGGAACATGGAACATGGAACATGGAACATGGAACATGGAACAAGAAACACGAAACATAGAACAAGGAGAAAGAGGATTGACCAATATGGAACATGGAACAAGGAACATGGAACATGGAACAAGGAACATGGAACATAGAACATGGAACATAGAACATAGAACATGGAACATGGAACATGGAACATGGAACATGGAACATGGAACATGGAACATGGACCATGGAACATGAACCATGGAACATGGAACATGGATTATAAAACATGGAACATGGAACATGGAACATGGAACATTTAACATGGAACATGGAACATGGAACATGCAACATGGAACATGGAACAAGGACCAATGAACATGGAACATGGAACATGGAACATTGACCATGGAACATGGAACATGGAACATGGAACATGGAACATGGAACATGGAACATGGAACATGGAACATGGAACATGGAACATGGAACATGGAACATGGAACATGGAACATGGAACATGGAACATGGAACATGGGACATGGAACATGGAACATGGAACATGCAACATGGAATATGGAACATGGAACATGGGACATGGAACATGGAACATGGAACATGGAACATGGAACATGCAACATGGAACATGGAACATGGAACATGGAACATGGAACAAGGAACAAGGAACATGGAACATAGAGCATGGAACATGGAACATGGAACATGGAACATGGAACATAGAACATGGACCATGGAACATGGAGCATGGACCATGGAACATGGAACATGGAACATGGAACATGGAACATGAAACATGGACCATGGACCATGGAACATGGAACATGGAACATGGAACATGGACCATGGACCATGGAACATGGAACATGGAACATGGAACATGGACCATGGAACATGGAACATGGAACATGGAACATGGAACATGGAACATGCAACATGGAACATGCAACATGGAATATGGACCATTGAACATGGAACATTGAACATGGAACATGGAACATGGAACATGGAACATGGAACATGGAACATGGAACATGGAACATGGAACATGGAACATGGAACATGGAACATGGAACAAGGAACAAGGAACATGGAACATAGAGCATGGAACATGGAACATGGAACATGGAACATGGAACATGAAACATGGAACATGGAACATGGAACATGGAACATGAAACATGGAACATGGAACATGGAACATGGAACAAGGAACATAGAACATGGAACATGGAACATAGAGCATGGAACATGGAACATGGAACAAGGAACACAGAACATGGAACAAGGAACATGGAACATGTAAACAAGGAACATGGAACTTGGAACATAGAACATGGAGCATGGAACATGGAACATAGAACATGGAACATGGAACATGGAACATGGAACAAGGAACATGGAACATAGAACATGGAACATGGAACATAGAGCATGGAACATGGAACATCGAACATTGAACATAGAACGTGCAACAAGGAACATAGAACATGGAACAAGGAACATGGAATATGGAGCATGGAACATGGAACATGGAACATGGACCATGGAACATGGACCATGGAACATGGAACATGGATTATAAAACATGGAACATGGAACATGGAACATGGAACATTTAACATGGAACATGGAACATGGAACATGCAACATGGAACATGGAACAAGGACCATTGAACATGGAACATGGAACATGGAACATTAACCATGGAACATGGAACATGGAACATGGAACATGGAACATGGAACATGGAACATGGAACATGGAACATGGAACATGGAACATGGAACATGGAACATGGAACATGGAACATGGAACATGGAACATGGAACATGGAACATGGAACATGGAACATGGAACATGGAACATGGAACATGGAACATGGAACATGGAACATGGAACATGGAACATGGAACATGGGACATGGAACATGGAACATGGAACATGGAACATGCAACATGGAATATGGAACATGGAACATGGGACATGGAACATGGAACATGGAACATGGAACATGGAACATGCAACATGGAATATGGAACATGGACCATTGAACATGAGACATGGAACATTGAACATGGAACATGGAACATGGAACATGGAACATTGAACATAAAACATGGAACATGGAACATAGAGCATGGAACATAGAACATGGAACATAGAACATAGAGCATTGACCATAGGACATGGAACATGGAACATGGAACATGGAACATGGAACATGGAACAAGAAACACGGAACATAGAACATGGAACATAGAACATAGAACATGGAACATGGAACATGCAACATGGAACATGGAACAAGGAACAAGGAACATGGAACATAGAGCATGGAACATGGAACATGGAACATGGAACATGGGACATGGAACATGGAACATGGAACATGGAACATGGAACATGCAACATGGAACATGGAACATGGAACATGGAACATGGAACAAGGAACAAGGAACATGGAACATAGAGCATGGAACATGGAACATGGAACATGGAACATGGAACATGAAACATGGAACATGGAACATGGAACATGGAACATGAAACATGGAACATGGAACATGGAACATGGAACAAGGAACATAGAACATGGAACATGGAACATAGAGCATGGAACATGGAACATGGAACAAGGAACACAGAACATGGAACAAGGAACATGGAACATGTAAACAAGGAACATGGAACTTGGAACATAGAACATGGAGCATGGAACATGGAACATAGAACATGGAACATGGAACATGGAACATGGAACAAGGAACATGGAACATAGAACATGGAACATGGAACATAGAGCATGGAACATGGAACATCGAACATTGAACATAGAACGTGCAACAAGGAACATAGAACATGGAACAAGGAACATGGAATATGGAGCATGGAACATGGAACATGGAACATGGACCATGGAACATGGACCATGGAACATGGAACATGGATTATAAAACATGGAACATGGAACACGGAACATGGAACATTTAACATGGAACATGGAACATGGAACATGCAACATGGAACATGGAAAAAGGACCATTGAACATGGAACATGGAACATGGAACATTGACCATGGAACATGGAACATGGAACATGGAACATGGAACATGGAACATGGAACATGGAACATGGAACATGGAACATGGAACATGGAACATGGAACATGGAACATGGAACATGGAACATGGAACATGGAACATGGGACATGGAACATGGAACATGGAACATGGAACATGCAACATGGAATATGGAACATGGAACATGGGACATGGAACATGGAACATGGGACATGGAACATGGAACATGGAACATGGAACATGGAACATGCAACATGGAACATGGAACATGGAACATGGAACATGGAACAAGGAACAAGGAACATGGAACATAGAGCATGGAACATGGAACATGGAACATGGAACATGGAACATGAAACATGGAACATGGAACATGGAACATGGAACATGAAACATGGAACATGGAACATGGAACATGGAACAAGGAACATAGAACATGGAACATGGAACATAGAGCATGGAACATGGAACATGGAACAAGGAACACAGAACATGGAACAAGGAACATGGAACATGTAAACAAGGAACATGGAACTTGGAACATAGAACATGGAGCATGGAACATGGAACATAGAACATGGAACATGGAACATGGAACATGGAACAAGGAACATGGAACATAGAACATGGAACATGGAACATAGAGCATGGAACATGGAACATCGAACATTGAACATAGAACGTGCAACAAGGAACATAGAACATGGAACAAGGAACATGGAATATGGAGCATGGAACATGGAACATGGAACATGGACCATGGAACATGGACCATGGAACATGGAACATGGATTATAAAACATGGAACATGGAACACGGAACATGGAACATTTAACATGGAACATGGAACATGGAACATGCAACATGGAACATGGAAAAAGGACCATTGAACATGGAACATGGAACATGGAACATTGACCATGGAACATGGAACATGGAACATGGAACATGGAACATGGAACATGGAACATGGAACATGGAACATGGAACATGGAACATGGAACATGGAACATGGAACATGGAACATGGAACATGGAACATGGAACATGGGACATGGAACATGGAACATGGAACATGGAACATGCAACATGGAATATGGAACATGGAACATGGGACATGGAACATGGAACATGGAACATGGAACATGGAACATGGAACATGCAACATGGAATATGGAACATGGACCATTGAACATGAAACATGGAACATTGAACATGGAACATGGAACATGGAACATGGAACATTGAACATAAAACATGGAACATGGAACATAGAGCATGGAACATAGAACATGGAACATAGAACATAGAGCATTGACCATAGGACATGGAACATGGAACATGGAACATGGAACATGGAACATGGAACATGGAACATGGAACATGGAACATGGAACAAGAAACACGGAACATAGAACAAGGAGAAAGAGGATTGACCAATATGGAACATGGAACAAGGAACATGGAACATGGAACAAGGAACATGGAACATAAAACATGGAACATAGAACATAGAACATGGAACATGGAACATGGAACATGGAACATGGAACATGGAACATGGAACATGAAACAAGGAACACAGAACATGGAACAAGGAACATGGAACATGGAACAAGGAACATGAAACTTGGAACATAGAACATGGAGCATGGAACATGGAACATAGAACATGGAACATGGAACATAGATATTGGAACATAGAACATGGAACCTGGAACATGGAACATAGAACATAAGAACATGGAACATAGAGCATGGAACATGGAACATGGAACAAGGAACACAGAACATGGAACATAGAGCATGGAACATGGAACATAGAACATGGAACATGGAACATTAAACATGGAACATGGACCATGGAACATGGAACATGGAACATAAAACATGAAACTTGGAACATTGACCATGGAACATGGAACATGGAACATGGACCATGGAACATGGAACATGGAACATGGACCATGGAACATGGAACATGGACCATGGAACATAGAACATGGACCATGGAACTTGGAACATGGAACATGGACCATGGAACATGAAACATGGCCCATGGAACATGAAACATGGAACATGGAACATGGAACAGGGAACATGGAACTTGGAACATGGAACATGCAACATAGAACATGGAACATGGACCATAGATCATGGAAAATGGAACATGGAACATGGAACATGAAACTTTGAACATAGAACATGGAACATAGAGCTTGGAACATAGAACATGGAACATAGAACATAGAGCATTGACCATAGGACATGAAACATGGAACATGGAACATGGAACATGGAACATGGAACATGGAACATGGAACATGGAACATGGAACATGGAACATGGAACATGGAACATGGAACATCGAACAAGAAACACGGAACATAGAACAAGGACAAAGAGCATTGACCATGGAACATGGAACAAGGAACATGGAACATGGAACAAGGAACATGGAACAAAGAACAGGGAACATAGAGCATGGAACATAGAACATGGAACATGGAACATGGAACATGGAACATGGAACATGGAACATTGACCATGGACCATGGAACATGGACCATGGAACATGGAACATGAAACATAGAACATAAAACATGGAACATGGAACATGAAACATGGAACATAAAACATGGAACATAGAACATAGAGCATTGACCATAGGATATGGAACATGGAACATGGAACATGGAACATGGAACAAGAAACACGGAACATAGAGCAAGGAGAAAGAGCATTGACCAATATGGAACATGGAACAAGGAACATGGAACATGGAACAAGGAACATGGAACATGGAACAAGGAACATGGAACATAGAGCATGGAACATGGAACATAGAACATGGAACATGGAACATGGAACATGGAACATGGAACATGGAACATGGAAAATGGAACATGGAACATGGAACAAGGAACAGGGAACATAGGACATGGAACATGGAGCATAAAGCATGGAACATGGAACATGGAACAAGGAACACAGAACATGGAACAAGGAACATGGAACATGGAACAAGGAACATGGAACAAGGAACATGGAACATGGAAAATAACATGGAACATGGAACATGGAACATGGAACATGGAACATTCAACATGTAACATGGAACATGGACCATTGAACATGGAACATGGAACATGGAACATGGAACATGGAACATGGAACATGGAACATGGAACATGGAACATGGAACATGGAACATGGAACATGGAACAAGAAACATGGAACATAGAACAAGGAGAAAGAGCATTGACCGTGGAACATTGAACAAGGAACATGGAATATGGAACAAGGAACATGGAACATAGAGCATGGAACATGGAACATAGAACATGGAACATGGAACATGAAACATGGAACATGGAACATGGAACATGGAACAAGGAACATGGAACATAGAACATGGCACATAGAGCATGGAACATGGAACACGGAACAAGGTACACAGAAAATGGAACAAGGAACATGGAACATGGAACAAGGAACATGGAACATAGAACATGGAACATGGAACATAGAGATTGGAACATGGAACGTGGAACAAGGAACACAGAACATGGAACAAGGATCATGGAACAAGGAACAAGGTACACAGAAAATGGAACAAGGAACATAGAACATGGAGCATGGAACATGGAACATAGAACATGGAACATGGAACATAGAGATTGGAACATGGAACGTGGAACAAGGAACACAGAACATGGAACAAGGAACATGGAACATGGAACAAGGAACATGGAACTTGGAACATAGAACATGGAGCATGGAACATGGAACATAGAACATGGAACATGGAACATAGAGATTGGAACATAGAACATGGAACCTGGAACATGGAACATGGAACATAGAGCATGGAACATAGAACATGGAACAAGGAACACAGAACATGGAACAAGGAACATGGAACATGGAACAAGGAACATGGAACTTGGAACATAGAACATGGAACATGGAACATGGAACATGGAACATCGAACATGGAACATGGAACATGGAACAAGGAACAAGGAACATGGAACATGGAACATGGAACATGGAACATGGAACATGGAACATGGAACATGGACTACGGAACATGGAACATGGACCATGGAACATGGAACATGGAACATGGACCATGGAACATGAAACATGGCCCATGGAACATGAAACATGGAACATGGAACATGGAACATGGAACATGGAACTTGGAACATGGAACATGCAACATGGAACATGGAACATGGACCATAGATCATGGAAAATGGAACATGGAACATGGAACATGAAACTTTGAACATAGAACATGGAACATAGAGCATGGAACATAGAACATGGAACATAGAACATAGAGCATTGACCATAGGACATGGAACATGGAACATGGAACATGGAACATGGAACATGGAACATGGAACATGGAACATGGAACATGGAACATCGAACAAGAAACACGGAACATAGAACAAGGACAAAGAGCATTGACCATGGAACATGGAACAAGGAACATGGAACATGGAACAAGGAACATGGAACAAAGAACAGGGAACATAGAGCATGGAACATAGAACATGGAACATGGAACATGGAACATGGAACATGGAACATGGAACATTGACCATGGAGCATGGAACATGGACCATGGAACATGGAACATGGAACATAGAACATAGAACATGGAACATGGAACATGAAACATGGAACATAAAACATGGAACATAGAACATAGAGCATTGACCATAGGATATGGAACATGGAACATGGAACATGGAACATGGAACATGGAACAAGAAACACGGAACATAGAGCAAGGAGAAAGAGCATTGACCAATATGGAACATGGAACAAGGAACATGGAACATGGAACAAGGAACATGGAACATGGAACAAGGAACATGGAACATAGAGCATGGAACATGGAACATAGAACATGGAACATGGAACATGGAACATGGAACATGGAACATGGAACATGGAAAATGGAACATGGAACATGGAACAAGGAACAGGGAACATAGGACATGGAACATGGAGCATAAAGCATGGAACATGGAACATGGAACAAGGAACACAGAACATGGAACAAGGAACATGGAACATGGAACAAGGAACATGGAACAAGGAACATGGAACATGGAAAATAACATGGAACATGGAACATGGAACATGGAACATGGAACATTCAACATGTAACATGGAACATGGACCATTGAACATGGAACATGGAACATGGAACATGGAACATGGAACATGGAACATGGAACATGGAACATGGAACATGGAACATGGAACAAGAAACATGGAACATAGAACAAGGAGAAAGAGCATTGACCGTGGAACATTGAACAAGGAACATGGAATATGGAACAAGGAACATGGAACATAGAGCATGGAACATGGAACATAGAACATGGAACATGGAACATGAAACATGGAACATGGAACATGGAACATGGAACAAGGAACATGGAACATAGAACATGGCACATAGAGCATGGAACATGGAACACGGAACAAGGTACACAGAAAATGGAACAAGGAACATGGAACATGGAACAAGGAACATGGAACATAGAACATGGAACATGGAACATAGAGATTGGAACATGGAACGTGGAACAAGGAACACAGAACATGGAACAAGGAACATGGAACAAGGAACAAGGTACACAGAAAATGGAACAAGGAACATAGAACATGGAGCATGGAACATGGAACATAGAACATGGAACATGGAACATAGAGATTGGAACATGGAACGTGGAACAAGGAACACAGAACATGGAACAAGGAACATGGAACATGGAACAAGGAACATGGAACTTGGAACATAGAACATGGAGCATGGAACATGGAACATAGAACATGGAACATGGAACATAGAGATTGGAACATAGAACATGGAACCTGGAACATGGAACATGGAACATAGAGCATGGAACATAGAACATGGAACAAGGAACACAGAACATGGAACAAGGAACATGGAACATGGAACAAGGAACATGGAACTTGGAACATAGAACATGGAACATGGAACATGGAACATGGAACATCGAACATGGAACATGGAACATGGAACAAGGAACAAGGAACATGGAACATGGAACATGGAACATGGAACATGGAACATGGAACATGGACTACGGAACATGGAACATGGACCATGGAACATGGAACATGGGACATGGAACATGGGACATGGAACATGGAACATGGAACATGGAACATGGAACATGGAACATGGAACATGGAACATGGGACATGGACCATTAAACATGGAACATGGAACATGGAACATTGACCATGGAACATGGAACATGGAACATTGACCATGAAACATGGAACATGGAACATGGACCATGGAACATGGAACATGGACCATGGAACATGGAGCATGGACCATGGAACATGGAACATGGAACATGGAACATGGAACATTAAACATGGACCATGGAACATGGAACATGGAACATGGAACATGGAACATGGAACATGGAACATGGAACATCGAACATGGAACATGGAACATGGAACAAGGAACAAGGAACATGGAACATGGAACATGGAACATGGAACATGGAACATAGAACATGGAACATGGAACATAGAGATTGGAACATAGAACATGGAACCTGGAACATGGAACATGGAACATAGAGCATGGAACATAGAACATGGAACAAGGAACACAGAACATGGAACAAGGAACATGGAACATGGAACAAGGAACATGGAACTTGGAACATAGAACATGGAACATGGAACATGGAACATGGAACATCGAACATGGAACATGGAACATGGAACAAGGAACAAGGAACATGGAACATGGAACATGGAACATGGAACATGGAACATGGAACATGGAACATGGACTACGGAACATGGAACATGGACCATGGAACATGGAACATGGGACATGGAACTTGGAACATGGAACATGGAACATGGAACATGGAACATGGGACATGGACCATTGAACATGGAACATGGAACATGGAACATTGACCATGGAACATGGAACATGGAACATGGAACATTGACTATGAAACATGGAACATGGAACATGGACCATGGAACATGGAACATGGACCATGGAACATGGAGCATGGACCATGGAACATGGAACATGGAACATGGAACATTAAACATGGACCATGGAACATGGAACATGGAACATGGAACATGGAACATGGAACATGGAACATGGAACATGGAACATGGAACATGGAACATGGAACATGGAACATGGAACATGGAACATGGAACATGCAACATGGAACATGGACCATTGAAAATGGAACATGGAACATGGAACATGGAACATGGAACATGGAACATGGAACATGGAACATGGAACATGGAACATGGAACATGGAACATGGAACAAGGAACATGGAACATAGAGCATGGAACATGGAACATAGAACATGGAACATGGAACATTAAACATGGAACATGGACCATGGAACATGGAACAAGGAACATAGAACATGGAACATGGAACATAGAGCATGGAACATGGAACATGGAACAAGGAACACAGAACATGGAACAAGGAACATGGAACATGGAACAAGGAACATGGAACTTGGAACATAGAACATGGAGCATGGAACATGGAACATAGAACATGGAACATGGAACATGGAACATAGAACATGGAACATGGAACATGAAACATGGAACATGGAACATGGAACATGGAACAAGGAACATGGAACATAGAACATGGAACATGGAACATAGAGCATGGAACATGGAACATCGAACATTGAACATAGAACGTGCAACAAGGAACATAGAACATGGAACAAGGAACATGGAACATGGACCATGGAACATGGAACATGGATTATAAAACATGGAACATGGAACATGGAACATGGAACATTTAACATGGAACATGGAACATGGAACATGCAACATGGAACATGGAACAAGGACCATTGAACATGGAACATGGAACATGGAACATTGACCATGGAACATGGAACATGGAACATGGAACATGGAACATGGAACATGGAACATGGAACATGGAACATGGAACATGGAACTTGGAACATGGAACATGGAACATGGAACATGGAATATGGAACATGGAACATGGGACATGGAACATGGAACATGGAACATGCAACATGGAATATGGAACATGGACCATTGAACATGAAACATGGATAATTGAACATGGAACATGGAACATGGAACATGGAACATGGAACATGGAACTTGGAACATGGAACATGGAACATGGAACATGGAATATGGAACATGGAACATGGGACATGGAACATGGAACATGGAACATGCAACATGGAATATGGAACATGGACCATTGAACATGAAACATGGATAATTGAACATGGAACATGGAACATGGAACATGGAACATGGAACATTGAACATAAAACATGGAACATGGAACATAGAGCATGGAACATAGAACATGGAACATAGAACATAGAGCATTGACCATAGGACATGGAACATGGAACATGGAACATGGAACATGGAACATGGAACAAGAAACACGGAACATAGAACAAGGAGAAAGAGCATTGACCAATATGAAACATGGAACAAGGAACATGGAACATGGAACAAGGAACATGGAACATAGAACATGGAACATAGAACATAGAACATGGAACATGGAACATGGAACATGGAACATGGAACATGGAACATGAAACAAGGAACATGGAACATAGAAATTGGAACATGGAACATAGAGCATGGAACATGGAACATGGAACAAGGAACACAGAACATGGAACAAGGAACATGGAACATGGAACAAGGAACATGGAACAAGGAACATGGAACATAGAAATTGGAACATGGAACATAGAGCATGGAACATGGAACATGGAACAAGGAACACAGAACATGGAACAAGGAAAATGGAACATGTAACAAGGAACATGGAACTTGGAACATAGAACATGGAGCATGGAACATGGAACATAGAACATGGAACATGGAACATAGATATTGGAACATAGAACATGGAACCTGGAACATGGAACATAGAACATAAGAACATGGAAAATAGAGCATGGAACATGGAACATGGAACAAGGAACACAGAACATGGAACAAGGAACATGGAACATGGAACAAGGAACATGGAACTTGGAACATGGAACAAAGAACAGGGAACATAGAGCATGGAACATAGGACATGGAACATGGAACATAGGACATGGAACATGGAACATGGAACATGGAACATGGAACATTGACCTATGTTCCATGCTCTATGTTCTATGTTCCCTGTTCTTTGTTCCAAGTTTCATGTTTTATGTTCCATGTTCCATGTTCTATGTTCCATGTTCCATGTTACATGTTCCATGTTCTATGGTCCATGTTCCATGTTCCATGTTCCATGTTCCATGTTCAATGTTCCATGTTCCATGGTCCATGTTCCATGCTCCATGGAACATGGAACATTGAACATGGAACATGGAACATGGAACATGGAACATGGACCATAGAACATGGAACATGTAACATGGAACATGGAACATAGAACATGGAACATGGAACATAAAACATGAAACTTGGAACAAAGAACAGGGAACATAGAACATAGAGCATGGAACATGGAACATAGAACATGGAACATGGAACATGGAACATGGAACATGGAACATGGAACATGGAAAATGGAACATGGAACATGGAACAAGGAACAGGGAACATAGGACATGGAACATGGAGCATAAAGCATGGAACATGGAACATGGAACAAGGAACACAGAACATGGAACAAGGAACATGGAACATGGAACAAGGAACATGGAACAAGGAACATGGAACATGGAAAATAACATGGAACATGGAACATGGAACATGGAACATGGAACATTCAACATGTAACATGGAACATGGACCATTGAACATGGAACATGGAACATGGAACATGGAACATGGAACATGGAACATGGAACATGGAACATGGAACATGGAACAAGAAACATGGAACATAGAACAAGGAGAAAGAGCATTGACCGTGGAACATTGAACAAGGAACATGGAATATGGAACAAGGAACATGGAACATAGAGCATGGAACATGGAACATAGAACATGGAACATGGAACATGAAACATGGAACATGGAACATGGAACATGGAACAAGGAACATGGAACATAGAACATGGCACATAGAGCATGGAACATGGAACACGGAACAAGGTACACAGAAAATGGAACAAGGAACATGGAACATGGAACAAGGAACATGGAACATAGAACATGGAACATGGAACATAGAGATTGGAACATGGAACGTGGAACAAGGAACACAGAACATGGAACAAGGAACATGGAACAAGGAACAAGGTACACAGAAAATGGAACAAGGAACATAGAACATGGAGCATGGAACATGGAACATAGAACATGGAACATGGAACATAGAGATTGGAACATGGAACGTGGAACAAGGAACACAGAACATGGAACAAGGAACATGGAACATGGAACAAGGAACATGGAACTTGGAACATAGAACATGGAGCATGGAACATGGAACATAGAACATGGAACATGGAACATAGAGATTGGAACATAGAACATGGAACCTGGAACATGGAACATGGAACATAGAGCATGGAACATAGAACATGGAACAAGGAACACAGAACATGGAACAAGGAACATGGAACATGGAACAAGGAACATGGAACTTGGAACATAGAACATGAAACATGGAACATGGAACATGGAACATCGAACATGGAACATGGAACATGGAACAAGGAACAAGGAACATGGAACATGGAACATGGAACATGGAACATGGAACATGGAACATGGAACATGGAACATGGAACATGGACTACGGAACATGGAACATGGACCATGGAACATGGAACATGGGACATGGAACATGGGACATGGAACATGGAACATGGAACATGGAACATGGAACATGGAACATGGAACATGGAACATGGGACATGGACCATTGAACATGGAACATGGAACATGGAACATTGACCATGGAACATGGAACATGGAACATGGAACATTGACCATGAAACATGGAACATGGAACATGGACCATGGAACATGGAACATGGACCATGGAACATGGAGCATGGACCATGGAACATGGAACATGGAACATGGAACATGGAACATTAAACATGGACCATGGAACATGGAACATGGAACATGGAACATGGAACATGGAACATGGAACATGGAACATGGAACATCGAACATGGAACATGGAACATGGAACAAGGAACAAGGAACATGGAACATGGAACATGGAACATGGAACATGGAACATAGAACATGGAACATGGAACATAGAGATTGGAACATAGAACATGGAACCTGGAACATGGAACATGGAACATAGAGCATGGAACATAGAACATGGAACAAGGAACACAGAACATGGAACAAGGAACATGGAACATGGAACAAGGAACATGGAACTTGGAACATAGAACATGGAACATGGAACATGGAACATGGAACATCGAACATGGAACATGGAACATGGAACAAGGAACAAGGAACATGGAACATGGAACATGGAACATGGAACATGGAACATGGAACATGGAACATGGACTACGGAACATGGAACATGGACCATGGAACATGGAACATGGGACATGGAACTTGGAACATGGAACATGGAACATGGAACATGGAACATGGGACATGGACCATTGAACATGGAACATGGAACATGGAACATTGACCATGGAACATGGAACATGGAACATGGAACATTGACCATGAAACATGGAACATGGAACATGGACCATGGAACATGGAACATGGACCATGGAACATAGAGCATGGACCATGGAACATGGAACATGGAACATGGAACATTAAACATGGACCATGGAACATGGAACATGGAACATGGAACATGGAACATGGAACATGGAACATGGAACATGGAACATGGAACATGGAACATGGAACATGGAACATGGAACATGGAACATGGAACATGGAACATGCAACATGGAACATGGACCATTGAAAATGGAACATGGAACATGGAACATGGAACATGGAACATGGAACATGGAACATGGAACAGGGAACATGGAACATGGAACATGGAACATGGAACATGGAACATGGAACAAGGAACATGGAACATAGAGCATGGAACATGGAACATAGAACATGGAACATGGAACATTAAACATGGAACATGGACCATGGAACATGGAACAAGGAACATAGAACATGGAACATGGAACATAGAGCATGGAACATGGAACATGGAACAAGGAACACAGAACATGGAACAAGGAACATGGAACATGGAACAAGGAACATGGAACTTGGAACATAGAACATGGAGCATGGAACATGGAACATGGAACATGGAACATAGAACATGGAACATGGAACATGAAACATGGAACATGGAACATGGAACATGGAACAAGGAACATGGAACATAGAACATGGAACATGGAACATAGAGCATGGAACATGGAACATCGAACATTGAACATAGAACGTGCAACAAGGAACATAGAACATGGAACAAGGAACATGGAACATGGACCATGGAACATGGAACATGGATTATAAAACATGGAACATGGAACATGGAACATGGAACATTTAACATGGAACATGGAACATGGAACATGCAACATGGAACATGGAACAAGGACCATTGAACATGGAACATGGAACATGGAACATTGACCATGGAACATGGAACATGGAACATGGAACATGGAACATGGAACATGGGACATGGAACATGGAACATGGAACTTGGAACATGGAACATGGAACATGGAACATGGAATATGGAACATGGAACATGGGACATGGAACATGGAACATGGAACATGCAACATGGAATATGGAACATGGACCATTGAACATGAAACATGGATAATTGAACATGGAACATGGAACATGGAACATGGAACATGGAACATGGAACATTGAACATAAAACATGGAACATGGAACATAGAGCATGGAACATAGAACATGGAACATAGAACATAGAGCATTGACCATAGGACATGGAACATGGAACATGGAACATGGAACATGGAACATGGAACAAGAAACACGGAACATAGAACAAGGAGAAAGAGCATTGACCAATATTAAACATGGAACAAGGAACATGGAACATGGAACAAGGAACATGGAACATAGAACATGGAACATAGAACATAGAACATGGAACATGGAACATGGAACATGGAACATGGAACATGGAACATGAAACAAGGAACATGGAACATAGAAATTGGAACATGGAACATAGAGCATGGAACATGGAACATGGAACAAGGAACACAGAACATGGAACAAGGAACATGGAACATGGAACAAGGAACATGGAACAAGGAACATGGAACATAGAAATTGGAACATGGAACATAGAGCATGGAACATGGAACATGGAACAAGGAACACAGAACATGGAACAAGGAAAATGGAACATGTAACAAGGAACATGGAACTTGGAACATAGAACATGGAGCATGGAACATGGAACATAGAACATGGAACATGGAACATAGATATTGGAACATAGAACATGGAACCTGGAACATGGAACATAGAACATAAGAACATGGAAAATAGAGCATGGAACATGGAACATGGAACAAGGAACACAGAACATGGAACAAGGAACATGGAACATGGAACAAGGAACATGGAACTTGGAACATGGAACAAAGAACAGGGAACATAGAGCATGGAACATAGGACATGGAACATGGAACATAGGACATGGAACATGGAACATGGAACATGGAACATGGAACATTGACCTATGTTCCATGCTCTATGTTCTATGTTCCCTGTTCTTTGTTCCAAGTTTCATGTTTTATGTTCCATGTTCCATGTTCTATGTTCCATGTTCCATGTTACATGTTCCATGTTCTATGGTCCATGTTCCATGTTCCATGTTCCATGTTCCATGTTCAATGTTCCATGTTCCATGGTCCATGTTCCATGCTCCATGGAACATGGAACATTGAACATGGAACATGGAACATGGAACATGGAACATGGACCATAGAACATGGAACATGTAACATGGAACATGGAACATAGAACATGGAACATGGAACATAAAACATGAAACTTGGAACAAAGAACAGGGAACATAGAACATAGAGCATGGAACATAGGACATGGAACATGGAACATGGAACATGGAACATGGAACATTGACCATGGAACATGGAACATGGAACATGGACCATAGAACATGGAACATGGACCATGGAACATGGAACATGGAACATGGAACAAGGAACATGGAACATAGAACATGGAACATAGAACATAGAGCATTGACCATAGGATATGGAACATGGAACATGGAACATGGAACATGGAACATGGAACATGGAACATGGAACATGGAACATGGAACAAGAAACACGGAGCATAGAACAAGGAGAAAGAGCATTGACCAATATGGAACATGGAACAAGGAACATGGAACATGGAACAAGGAACATGGAACATGGAACAAGGAACATGGAACATGGAACATGGACCATGGAACATGGAACATGGACCATGGAACATAGAACATGGACCATGGAACATGGAACATGGAACATGGACCATGGAACATGAAACATGGACCATGGAGCATGGAACATGGAACATGGAACATGGAACATGGAACTTGGAACATGGAACATGCAACATGGAACATGGAACATGGACCATAGATCATGGAACATGGAACATGGAACATGGAACAAGGAACATGGAACATAGAGCATGGAACATGGAACATAGAACATGGAACATGGAACATGAAACATGGAACATGGAACATGGAACATGGAACATGGAACATGGAACAAGGAACATGGAACATAGAACAAGGAGAAAGAGCATTGACCAATATGGAACATGGAACAAGGAACATGGAACATGGAACAAGGAACATGGAACATGGAACAAGGAACATGGAACATAGAGCATGGAACATGGAACATAGAACATGGAACATGGAACATGGAACATGGAACATGGAACATGGAAAATGGAACATGGAACATGGAACAAGGAACAGGGAACATAGGACATGGAACATGGAACATAGAGCATGGAACAAAGAACATGGAACAAGGAACACAGAACATGGAACAGGGAACATGGAACATGGAACAAGGAACATGGAACAAGGAACATGGAACATGGAACATAACATGGAACATGGAACATGGAACATGGAACATGGAACATGGAACATTCAACATGGAACATGGAACATGGACCATTGAACATGGAACATGGAACATGGAACATGGAACATGGAACATGGAACATGGAACATGGAACATGGAACATGGAACATGGAACAAGAAACACGGAACATAGAACAAGGAGAAAGAGCATTGACCGTGGAACATGGAACAAGGAACATGGAATATGGAACAAGGAACATGGAACATGGAACAAGGAACATGGAACATACAGCATGGAACATGGAACATAGAACATGGAACATGGAACATGAAACATGGAACATGGAACAAGGAACATGGAACATAGAACATGGAACATAGAGCATGGAACATGGAACACGGAACAAGGTACACAGAAAATGGAACAAGGAACATGGAACATGGAACAAGGAACATGGAACATAGAACATGGAACATGGAACATAGAGATTGGAACATTGAACGTGGAACAAGGAACACAGAACATGGAACAAGGAACATGGAACAAGGAACAAGGTACACAGAAAATGGAACAAGGAACATAGAACATGGAGCATGGAACATGGAACATAGAACATGGAACATGGAACATAGAGATTGGAACATGGAACGTGGAACAAGGAACACAGAACATGGAACAAGGAACATGGAACATGGAACAAGGAACATGGAACTTGGAACATAGAACATGGAGCATGGAACGTGGAACATAGAACATGGAACATGGAACATAGAGATTGGAACATAGAACATGGAACCTGGAACATGGAACATGGAACATAGAGCATGCAACATGGAACATGGAACAAGGAACAAGGAACATGGAACACAGAACATGGAACAAGGAACATGGAACATGGAACAAGGAACATGGAACTTGGAACATAGAACATGGAGCATGGAACATGGAACATAGAACATGGAACATGGAACATAGAACATGGAACATGGAACATAGATATTGGAACATAGAACATGGAACCTGGAACATGGAACATAGAACATAAGAACATGGAAAATAGAGCATGGAACATGGAACATGGAACAAGGAACACAGAACATGGAACAAGGAACATGGAACAAGGATCATGGAACTTGGAACATGGAACAAAGAACAGGGAACATAGAGCATGGAACATAGGACATGGAACATGGAACATGGAACATGGAACATGGAACATGGAACATTGACCATGGAGCATGGAACATGGACCATGGAACATGGAACATTGAACATGGAACATGGAACATGGAACATGGAACATGGAACATGGAACATGGAACATGGACCATAGAACATGGAACATGTAACATGGAACATGGAACATAGAACATGGAACATGGAACATGGAACATGGAACATGGAACATGGAACATGGAACATGGAACATGGAACATGGAACATGGAACATTGAACATGGAACATGGAACATGGAACATGGAACATGGAACATGGAACATAGAGCATGGAACATAGAAAATGGAACATAGAACATAGAGCATTGACCATAGGACATGGAACATGGAACATGGAACATGGAACGTGGAACATGGAACATGGAACAAGAAACACAGAACTTGGAACAAGGAACATAGAGCATTGACCATGGAACATGGAACAAGGAACATGGAACTTGGAACATGGAACATGGAACATGGATCAAGGAACATGGAACATAAAACATGAAACATGGAACAAAGAACATGGAACATGGAACATGGAACATGGAACATTGAACATGGAAAATGGAACATGGAACATAGAGCATGGAACATAGAACATAGAGCATGGAACATAGGACATGGAACATGGAACATGGAACATGGAACATTGACCATGGAACATGGAACATGGAACATGGACCATGGAACATGGAACATGGACCATGGAACATAGAACATGGACCATGGAACATGGAACATGGAACATGGACCATGGAACATGAAACATGGACCATGGAACATGGAACATGGAACATGGAACATGGAACATGGAACATGGAACTTGGAACATGGAACATGCAACATGGAACATGGAACATGGACCATAGATCATGGAACATGGAACATGGAACATGGAACATGGAACATGGAACATGAAACATTGAACATGGAACATGGAACATAGAGCATGGAACATAGAACATGGAACATAGAACATAGAGCATTGTCCATAGGACATGGAACATGGAACATGGAACATGGAACATGGAACATTTAACATGTAACATGGAACATGGACCATTTAACATGTAACATGGAACATGGACCATTGAACATGGAACATGGAACATGGAACATGGAACATGGAACATGGAACATGGAACATGGAACATGGAACATGGAACAAGGAGAAAGAGCATTGACCGTGGACATTGAACAAGGAACATGGAATATGGAACAAGGAACATGGAACATAGAGCATGGAACATGGAACATAGAACATGGAACATGGAACATGAAACATGGAACATGGAACATGGAACATGAAACAAGGAACATGGAACATAGAACATGGAACATGGAACATCGAACAAGAAACACGGAACATAGAACAAGGACAAAGAGCATTGACCATGGAACATGGAACAAGGAACATGGAACATGGAACAAGGAACATGGAACAAAGAACAGGGAACATAGAGCATGGAACATAGGACATGGAACATGGAACATGGAACATGGAACATGGAACATGGAACATGGAACATGGAACATGGAACATTGACCATGGAGCATGGAACATGGACCATGGAACATGGAACATGGAACATAGAACATAGAACATGGAACATGGAACATGAAACATGGAACATAAAACATGGAACATAGAACATAGAGCATTGACCATAGGATATGGAACATGGAACATGGAACATGGAACAAGGAACACGGAACATAGAACAAGGAGAAAGAGCATTGACCAATATGGAACATGGAACAAGGAACATGGAACATGGAACAAGGAACATGGAACATGGAACAAGGAACATGGAACATAGAGCATGGAACATGGAACATAAAACATGGAACATGGTACATGGAACATGGAACATGGAACATGGAACATGGAAAATGGAACATGGAACATGGAACAAGGAACAGGGAACATAGGACATGGAACATGGAACATAGAGCATGGAACATGGAACATGGAACAAGGAACACAGAACATGGAACAAGGAACATGGAACATGGAACAAGGAACATGGAACAAGGAACATGGAACATGGAAAATAACATGGAACATGGAACATGGAACATGGAACATGGAACATGGAACATAAAACATGAAACTTGGAACAAAGAACAGGGAACATAGAACATAGAGCATGGAACATAGGACATGGAACATGGAACATGGAACATGGAACATGGAACATTGACCATGGAACATGGAACATGGAACATGGACCATAGAACATGGAACATGGACCATGGAACATGGAACATGGAACATGGAACAAGGAACATGGAACATAGAACATGGAACATAGAACATAGAGCATTGACCATAGGATATGGAACATGGAACATGGAACATGGAACATGGAACATGGAACATGGAACATGGAACATGGAACATGGAACAAGAAACACGGAGCATAGAACAAGGAGAAAGAGCATTGACCAATATGGAACATGGAACAAGGAACATGGAACATGGAACAAGGAACATGGAACATGGAACAAGGAACATGGAACATGGAACATGGACCATGGAACATGGAACATGGACCATGGAACATAGAACATGGACCATGGAACATGGAACATGGAACATGGACCATGGAACATGAAACATGGACCATGGAGCATGGAACATGGAACATGGAACATGGAACATGGAACTTGGAACATGGAACATGCAACATGGAACATGGAACATGGACCATAGATCATGGAACATGGAACATGGAACATGGAACAAGGAACATGGAACATAGAGCATGGAACATGGAACATAGAACATGGAACATGGAACATGAAACATGGAACATGGAACATGGAACATGGAACATGGAACATGGAACAAGGAACATGGAACATAGAACAAGGAGAAAGAGCATTGACCAATATGGAACATGGAACAAGGAACATGGAACATGGAACAAGGAACATGGAACATGGAACAAGGAACATGGAACATAGAGCATGGAACATGGAACATAGAACATGGAACATGGAACATGGAACATGGAACATGGAACATGGAAAATGGAACATGGAACATGGAACAAGGAACAGGGAACATAGGACATGGAACATGGAACATAGAGCATGGAACAAAGAACATGGAACAAGGAACACAGAACATGGAACAGGGAACATGGAACATGGAACAAGGAACATGGAACAAGGAACATGGAACATGGAACATAACATGGAACATGGAACATGGAACATGGAACATGGAACATGGAACATTCAACATGGAACATGGAACATGGACCATTGAACATGGAACATGGAACATGGAACATGGAACATGGAACATGGAACATGGAACATGGAACATGGAACATGGAACATGGAACAAGAAACACGGAACATAGAACAAGGAGAAAGAGCATTGACCGTGGAACATGGAACAAGGAACATGGAATATGGAACAAGGAACATGGAACATGGAACAAGGAACATGGAACATACAGCATGGAACATGGAACATAGAACATGGAACATGGAACATGAAACATGGAACATGGAACAAGGAACATGGAACATAGAACATGGAACATAGAGCATGGAACATGGAACACGGAACAAGGTACACAGAAAATGGAACAAGGAACATGGAACATGGAACAAGGAACATGGAACATAGAACATGGAACATGGAACATAGAGATTGGAACATTGAACGTGGAACAAGGAACACAGAACATGGAACAAGGAACATGGAACAAGGAACAAGGTACACAGAAAATGGAACAAGGAACATAGAACATGGAGCATGGAACATGGAACATAGAACATGGAACATGGAACATAGAGATTGGAACATGGAACGTGGAACAAGGAACACAGAACATGGAACAAGGAACATGGAACATGGAACAAGGAACATGGAACTTGGAACATAGAACATGGAGCATGGAACGTGGAACATAGAACATGGAACATGGAACATAGAGATTGGAACATAGAACATGGAACCTGGAACATGGAACATGGAACATAGAGCATGCAACATGGAACATGGAACAAGGAACAAGGAACATGGAACACAGAACATGGAACAAGGAACATGGAACATGGAACAAGGAACATGGAACTTGGAACATAGAACATGGAGCATGGAACATGGAACATAGAACATGGAACATGGAACATAGAACATGGAACATGGAACATAGATATTGGAACATAGAACATGGAACCTGGAACATGGAACATAGAACATAAGAACATGGAAAATAGAGCATGGAACATGGAACATGGAACAAGGAACACAGAACATGGAACAAGGAACATGGAACAAGGATCATGGAACTTGGAACATGGAACAAAGAACAGGGAACATAGAGCATGGAACATAGGACATGGAACATGGAACATGGAACATGGAACATGGAACATGGAACATTGACCATGGAGCATGGAACATGGACCATGGAACATGGAACATTGAACATGGAACATGGAACATGGAACATGGAACATGGAACATGGAACATGGAACATGGACCATAGAACATGGAACATGTAACATGGAACATGGAACATAGAACATGG
Source organism: Macrosteles quadrilineatus (assembly GCF_028750875.1). Taxonomy (NCBI): domain Eukaryota; kingdom Metazoa; phylum Arthropoda; class Insecta; order Hemiptera; family Cicadellidae; genus Macrosteles; species Macrosteles quadrilineatus. The sequence goes on along the minus strand of NW_026542631.1, from coordinate 835,968 downwards.
AACATGGAACATGGAACATGGAACATGGAACATGGAACATGGAACATGGAACATGGAACATGGAACATGGAACATTGAACATGGAACATGGAACATGGAACATGGAACATGGAACATGGAACATAGAGCATGGAACATAGAAAATGGAACATAGAACATAGAGCATTGACCATAGGACATGGAACATGGAACATGGAACATGGAACGTGGAACATGGAACATGGAACAAGAAACACAGAACTTGGAACAAGGAACATAGAGCATTGACCATGGAACATGGAACAAGGAACATGGAACTTGGAACATGGAACATGGAACATGGATCAAGGAACATGGAACATAAAACATGAAACATGGAACAAAGAACATGGAACATGGAACATGGAACATGGAACATTGAACATGGAAAATGGAACATGGAACATAGAGCATGGAACATAGAACATAGAGCATGGAACATAGGACATGGAACATGGAACATGGAACATGGAACATTGACCATGGAACATGGAACATGGAACATGGACCATGGAACATGGAACATGGACCATGGAACATAGAACATGGACCATGGAACATGGAACATGGAACATGGACCATGGAACATGAAACATGGACCATGGAACATGGAACATGGAACATGGAACATGGAACATGGAACATGGAACTTGGAACATGGAACATGCAACATGGAACATGGAACATGGACCATAGATCATGGAACATGGAACATGGAACATGGAACATGGAACATGGAACATGAAACATTGAACATGGAACATGGAACATAGAGCATGGAACATAGAACATGGAACATAGAACATAGAGCATTGTCCATAGGACATGGAACATGGAACATGGAACATGGAACATGGAACATTTAACATGTAACATGGAACATGGACCATTTAACATGTAACATGGAACATGGACCATTGAACATGGAACATGGAACATGGAACATGGAACATGGAACATGGAACATGGAACATGGAACATGGAACATGGAACAAGGAGAAAGAGCATTGACCGTGGACATTGAACAAGGAACATGGAATATGGAACAAGGAACATGGAACATAGAGCATGGAACATGGAACATAGAACATGGAACATGGAACATGAAACATGGAACATGGAACATGGAACATGAAACAAGGAACATGGAACATAGAACATGGAACATGGAACATCGAACAAGAAACACGGAACATAGAACAAGGACAAAGAGCATTGACCATGGAACATGGAACAAGGAACATGGAACATGGAACAAGGAACATGGAACAAAGAACAGGGAACATAGAGCATGGAACATAGGACATGGAACATGGAACATGGAACATGGAACATGGAACATGGAACATGGAACATGGAACATGGAACATTGACCATGGAGCATGGAACATGGACCATGGAACATGGAACATGGAACATAGAACATAGAACATGGAACATGGAACATGAAACATGGAACATAAAACATGGAACATAGAACATAGAGCATTGACCATAGGATATGGAACATGGAACATGGAACATGGAACAAGGAACACGGAACATAGAACAAGGAGAAAGAGCATTGACCAATATGGAACATGGAACAAGGAACATGGAACATGGAACAAGGAACATGGAACATGGAACAAGGAACATGGAACATAGAGCATGGAACATGGAACATAAAACATGGAACATGGTACATGGAACATGGAACATGGAACATGGAACATGGAAAATGGAACATGGAACATGGAACAAGGAACAGGGAACATAGGACATGGAACATGGAACATAGAGCATGGAACATGGAACATGGAACAAGGAACACAGAACATGGAACAAGGAACATGGAACATGGAACAAGGAACATGGAACAAGGAACATGGAACATGGAAAATAACATGGAACATGGAACATGGAACATGGAACATGGAACATGGAACATGGAACATTTAACATGTAACATGGAACATGGACCATTTAACATGTAACATGGAACATGGACCATTGAACATGGAACATGGAACATGGAACATGGAACATGGAACATGGAACATGGAACATGGAACAAGGAGAAAGAGCATTGACCGTGGACATTGAACAAGGAACATGGAATATGGAACAAGGAACATGGAACATAGAGCATGGAACATGGAACATAGAACATGGAACATGGAACATGAAACATGGAACATGGAACATGGAACATGAAACAAGGAACATGGAACATAGAACATGGAACATAGAGCATGGAACATAGAACACAGAACAAGGTACACAGAAAATGGAACAAGGAACATGGAACATGGAACAAGGAACATAGAACATAGAACATGGAACATAGAGATTGGAACATGGAACGTGGAACAAGGAACACAGAACATGGAACAAGGAACATGGAACAAGGAACAAGGTACACAGAAAATGGAACAAGGAACATAGAACATGGAGCATGGAACATGGAACATAGAACATGGAACATGGAACATAGAGATTGGAACATGGAACGTGGAACAAGGAACACAGAACAAGGAACAAGGAACATGGAACATGGAACAAGGAACATGGAACTTGGAACATAGAACATGGAGCATGGAACATAGAACATAGAACATGGAACATGGAACATAGAGATTGGAACATAGAACATGGAACCTGGAACATGGAACATGGAACATAGAGCATGGAACATAGAACATGGAACAAGGAACACAGAACATGGAACAAGGAACATGGAACATGGAACAAGGAACATGGAACTTGGAACATAGAACATGGAACATGGAACATGAAACATGGAACATCGAACATGGAACATGGAACAAGGAACAAGGAACATGGAACATGGAACATGGAACATGGAACATGGAACATGGAACATACACCACGGAACATGGAACATGGACCATGGAACATGGAACATGGGACATGGAACTTGGAACATGGAACATGGAACATGGAACATGGAACATGGGACATGGACCATTGAACATGGAACATGGAACATGGAACATTGACCATGGAACATGGAACATGGAACATGGAACATTGACCATGAAACATGGAACATGGAACATGGACCATGGAACATGGAGCATGGACCATGGAACATGGAACATGGAACATGGAACATGGAACATGGAACAAGAAACACGGAACATAGAACAAGGAGAAAGAGCATTGACCAATATGGAACATGGAACAAGGAACATGGAACATGGAACAAGGAACATGGAACATAGAACATGGAACATAGAACATAGAACATGGAACATGGAACATGGAACATGGAACATGGAACATGGAACATGGAACATGAAACAAGGAACATGGAACATAGAAATTGGAACATGGAACATAGAGCATGGAACATGGAACATGGAACAAGGAACACAGAACATGGAACAAGGAACATGGAACATGGAACAAGGAACATGAAACTTGGAACATAGAACATGGAACATGGAACATGGAACATTGAACATAAAACATGGAACATGGAACATAGAGCATGGAACATAGAACATGGAACATAGAACATAGAGCATTGACCATAGGACATGGAACATGGAACATGGAACATGGAACATGGAACATGGAACATGGAACATGGAACATGGAACAAGAAACACGGAACATAGAACAAGGAGAAAGAGCATTGACCAATATGGAACATGGAACAAGGAACATGGAACATGGAACAAGGAACATGGAACATAGAACATGGAACATAGAACATAGAACATGGAACATGGAACATGGAACATGGAACATGGAACATGGAACATGGAACATGAAACAAGGAACATGGAACATAGAAATTGGAACATGGAACATAGAGCATGGAACATGGAACATGGAACAAGGAACACAGAACATGGAACAAGGAACATGGAACATGGAACAAGGAACATGAAACTTGGAACATAGAACATGGAGCATGGAACATGGAACATAGAACATGGAACATGTAACATAGATATTGGAACATAGAACATGGAACCTGGAACATGGAACATAGAACATAAGAACATGGAACATAGAGCATGGAACATGGAACATGGAACAAGGAACACAGAACATGGAACAAGGAACATGGAACATGGAACAAGGAACATGGAACTTGGAACATGGAACAAAGAACAGGGAACATAGAGCATGGAACATAGGACATGGAACATGGAAAATGGAACATGGAACATGGAACATTGACCATGGAGCATGGAACATAAACCATGGAACATGGAACATGGAACATAGAACATGGAACATAGAACATAGAACATGGAACATGGAACATGGAACATGGAACATGTAACAAGGAACATGGAACTTGGAACATAGAACATGGAGCATGGAACATGGAACATAGAACATGGAACATGGAACATAGATATTGGAACATAGAACATGGAACCTGGAACATGGAACATAGAACATAAGAACATGGAAAATAGAGCATGGAACATGGAACATGGAACAAGGAACACAGAACATGGAACAAGGAACATGGAACATGGAACAAGGAACATGGAACTTGGAACATGGAACAAAGAACAGGGAACATAGAGCATGGAACATAGGACATGGAACATGGAACATGGAACATGGAACATGGAACATTGACCATGGAGCATGTAACATGGACCATGGAACATGGAACATTGAACATGAAACATGGAACATGGAACATGGAACATGGAACATGGACCATAGAACATGGAACATGTAACATGGAACATGGAACATAGAACATGGAACATGGAACATAAAACATGAAACTTGGAACAAAGAACAGGGAACATAGAACATAGAGCATGGAACATAGGACATGGAACATGGAACATGGAACATGGAACATGGAACATTGACCATGGAACATGGAACATGGACCATGGAACATAGAACATGGACCATGGAACATGGAACATGGAACATGGACCATGGAACATGAAACATGGACCATGGAACATGGAACATGGAACATGGAACATGGAACTTGGAACATGGAACATGCAACATGGAACATGGAACATGGACCATAGATCATGGAACATGGAACATGGAACATGGAACATGGAACATGGAACATGGAACGTGGAACATGGAACATGGAACAAGAAACACAGAACTTGGAACAAGGAACATAGAGCATTGACCATGGAACATGGAACAAGGAACATGAAACATGGAACATGGAACAAGGATGGAACATGGAACAAGGAACATGGAACATAAAACATGAAACATGGAACAAAGAACATGGAACATGGAACATGGAACATGGAACATTGAACATGGAAAATGGAACATGGAACATAGAGCATGGAACATAGAACATAGAGCATTGACCATAGGACATGAAACATGGAACATGGAACATGGAACATGGAACATGGAACATAAAACATGAAACTTGGAACAAAGAACAGGGAACATAGAACATAGAGCATGGAACATAGGACATGGAACATGGAACATGGAACATGGAACATGGAACATTGACCATGGAACATGGAACATGGAACATGGACCATGGAACATGGAACATGGACCATGGAACATGGAACATGGAACAAGGAGAAAGAGCATTGACCGTGGACATTGAACAAGGAACATGGAATATGGAACAAGGAACATGGAACATAGAGCATGGAACATGGAACATAGAACATGGAACATGGAACATGAAACATGGAACATGGAACATGGAACATGAAACAAGGAACATGGAACATAGAACATGGAACATAGAGCATGGAACATAGAACACAGAACAAGGTACACAGAAAATGGAACAAGGAACATGGAACATGGAACAAGGAACATAGAACATAGAACATGGAACATAGAGATTGGAACATGGAACGTGGAACAAGGAACACAGAACATGGAACAAGGAACATGGAACAAGGAACAAGGTACACAGAAAATGGAACAAGGAACATAGAACATGGAGCATGGAACATGGAACATAGAACATGGAACATGGAACATAGAGATTGGAACATGGAACGTGGAACAAGGAACACAGAACAAGGAACAAGGAACATGGAACATGGAACAAGGAACATGGAACTTGGAACATAGAACATGGAGCATGGAACATAGAACATAGAACATGGAACATGGAACATAGAGATTGGAACATAGAACATGGAACCTGGAACATGGAACATGGAACATAGAGCATGGAACATAGAACATGGAACAAGGAACACAGAACATGGAACAAGGAACATGGAACATGGAACAAGGAACATGGAACTTGGAACATAGAACATGGAACATGGAACATGAAACATGGAACATCGAACATGGAACATGGAACAAGGAACAAGGAACATGGAACATGGAACATGGAACATGGAACATGGAACATGGAACATACACCACGGAACATGGAACATGGACCATGGAACATGGAACATGGGACATGGAACTTGGAACATGGAACATGGAACATGGAACATGGAACATGGGACATGGACCATTGAACATGGAACATGGAACATGGAACATTGACCATGGAACATGGAACATGGAACATGGAACATTGACCATGAAACATGGAACATGGAACATGGACCATGGAACATGGAGCATGGACCATGGAACATGGAACATGGAACATGGAACATGGAACATGGAACAAGAAACACGGAACATAGAACAAGGAGAAAGAGCATTGACCAATATGGAACATGGAACAAGGAACATGGAACATGGAACAAGGAACATGGAACATAGAACATGGAACATAGAACATAGAACATGGAACATGGAACATGGAACATGGAACATGGAACATGGAACATGGAACATGAAACAAGGAACATGGAACATAGAAATTGGAACATGGAACATAGAGCATGGAACATGGAACATGGAACAAGGAACACAGAACATGGAACAAGGAACATGGAACATGGAACAAGGAACATGAAACTTGGAACATAGAACATGGAACATGGAACATGGAACATTGAACATAAAACATGGAACATGGAACATAGAGCATGGAACATAGAACATGGAACATAGAACATAGAGCATTGACCATAGGACATGGAACATGGAACATGGAACATGGAACATGGAACATGGAACATGGAACATGGAACATGGAACATGGAACAAGAAACACGGAACATAGAACAAGGAGAAAGAGCATTGACCAATATGGAACATGGAACAAGGAACATGGAACATGGAACAAGGAACATGGAACATAGAACATGGAACATAGAACATAGAACATGGAACATGGAACATGGAACATGGAACATGGAACATGGAACATGGAACATGAAACAAGGAACATGGAACATAGAAATTGGAACATGGAACATAGAGCATGGAACATGGAACATGGAACAAGGAACACAGAACATGGAACAAGGAACATGGAACATGGAACAAGGAACATGAAACTTGGAACATAGAACATGGAGCATGGAACATGGAACATAGAACATGGAACATGTAACATAGATATTGGAACATAGAACATGGAACCTGGAACATGGAACATAGAACATAAGAACATGGAACATAGAGCATGGAACATGGAACATGGAACAAGGAACACAGAACATGGAACAAGGAACATGGAACATGGAACAAGGAACATGGAACTTGGAACATGGAACAAAGAACAGGGAACATAGAGCATGGAACATAGGACATGGAACATGGAAAATGGAACATGGAACATGGAACATTGACCATGGAGCATGGAACATAAACCATGGAACATGGAACATGGAACATAGAACATGGAACATAGAACATAGAACATGGAACATGGAACATGGAACATGGAACATGTAACAAGGAACATGGAACTTGGAACATAGAACATGGAGCATGGAACATGGAACATAGAACATGGAACATGGAACATAGATATTGGAACATAGAACATGGAACCTGGAACATGGAACATAGAACATAAGAACATGGAAAATAGAGCATGGAACATGGAACATGGAACAAGGAACACAGAACATGGAACAAGGAACATGGAACATGGAACAAGGAACATGGAACTTGGAACATGGAACAAAGAACAGGGAACATAGAGCATGGAACATAGGACATGGAACATGGAACATGGAACATGGAACATGGAACATTGACCATGGAGCATGTAACATGGACCATGGAACATGGAACATTGAACATGAAACATGGAACATGGAACATGGAACATGGAACATGGACCATAGAACATGGAACATGTAACATGGAACATGGAACATAGAACATGGAACATGGAACATAAAACATGAAACTTGGAACAAAGAACAGGGAACATAGAACATAGAGCATGGAACATAGGACATGGAACATGGAACATGGAACATGGAACATGGAACATTGACCATGGAACATGGAACATGGACCATGGAACATAGAACATGGACCATGGAACATGGAACATGGAACATGGACCATGGAACATGAAACATGGACCATGGAACATGGAACATGGAACATGGAACATGGAACTTGGAACATGGAACATGCAACATGGAACATGGAACATGGACCATAGATCATGGAACATGGAACATGGAACATGGAACATGGAACATGGAACATGGAACGTGGAACATGGAACATGGAACAAGAAACACAGAACTTGGAACAAGGAACATAGAGCATTGACCATGGAACATGGAACAAGGAACATGAAACATGGAACATGGAACAAGGATGGAACATGGAACAAGGAACATGGAACATAAAACATGAAACATGGAACAAAGAACATGGAACATGGAACATGGAACATGGAACATTGAACATGGAAAATGGAACATGGAACATAGAGCATGGAACATAGAACATAGAGCATTGACCATAGGACATGAAACATGGAACATGGAACATGGAACATGGAACATGGAACATAAAACATGAAACTTGGAACAAAGAACAGGGAACATAGAACATAGAGCATGGAACATAGGACATGGAACATGGAACATGGAACATGGAACATGGAACATTGACCATGGAACATGGAACATGGAACATGGACCATGGAACATGGAAAATGGACCATGGAACATAGAACATGGACCATGGAACATGGAACATGGAACATGGACCATGGAACATGAAACATGGACCATGGAACATGGAACATGGAACATGGAACATGGAACATGGAACATAGAACATGGAACTTGGAACATGGAACATGCAACATAGAACATGGAACATGGACTATAGATCATGGAACATGGAACATGGAACATGGAACATGGAACATGAAACATTGAACATGGAACATGGAACATAGAACATGGAACATGGAACATGAAACATGGAACATGGAACATGGAACAAGGAACATGGAACATAGAACATGGAACATAGAACATAGAGCATTGACCATAGGATATGGAACATGGAACATGGAACATGGAACAAGAAACACGGAGCATAGAACAAGGAGAAAGAGCATTGACCAATATGGAACATGGAACAAGGAACATGGAACATGGAACAAGGAACATGGAACATGGAACAAGGAACATGGAACATGGAACATGGACCATGGAACATGGAACATGGACCATGGAACATAGAACATGGACCATGGAACATGGAACATGGAACATGGACCATGGAACATGAAACATGGACCATGGAACATGGAACATGGAACATGGAACATGGAACTTGGAACATGGAACATGCAACATGGAACATGGAACATGGACCATAGATCATGGAACATGGAACATGGAACATGGAACAAGGAACATGGAACAAGGAACATGGAACATAGAGCATGGAACATGGAACAAGGAACACAGAACATGGAACAAGGAACATGGAACATTGAACAAGGAACATGAAACTTGGAACATAGAACATGGAGCATGGAACATGGAACATAGAACATGGAACATGTAACATAGATATTGGAACATAAAACATGGAACCTGGAACATGGAACATAGAACATAAGAACATGGAACATAGAGCATGGAACATGGAACATGGAACAAGGAACACAGAACATGGAACAAGGAACATGGAACATGGAACAAGGAACATGTAACTTGGAACATGGAACAAAGAACAGGGAACATAGAGCATGGAACATAGGACATGGAACATGGAAAATGGAACATGGAACATGGAACATTGACCATGGAGCATGGAACATAAACCATGGAACATGGAACATGGAACATAGAACATGGAACATAGAACATAGAACATGGAACATGGAACATGGAACATGGAACATGGAACATGGAACATGAAACAAGGAACATGGAACATAGAAATTGGAACATGGAACATAGAGCATGGAACATGGAACATGGAACAAGGAACACAGAACATGGAACAAGGAACATGGAACATGGAACAAGGAACATGGAACTTGGAACATGGAACAAAGAACAGGGAACATAGAGCATGGAACATAGGACATGGAACATGGAACATGGAACATGGAACATGGAACATTGACCATGGAGCATGTAACATGGACCATGGAACATGGAACATTGAACATGAAACATGGAACATGGAACATGGAACATGGAACATGGAACATGGACCATAGAACATGGAACATGTAACATGTAACATGGAACATAGAACATGGAACATGGAACATAAAACATGAAACTTGGAACAAAGAACAGGGAACATAGAACATAGAGCATGGAACATAGGACATGGAACATGGAACATGGAACATGGAACATGGAACATGGAACATGGACCATGGAACATGAAACATGGACCATGGAACATGGAACATGGAACATGGAACATGGAACTTGGAACATGGAACATGCAACATGGAACATGGAACATGGACCATAGATCATGGAACATGGAACATGGAACATGGAACATGAAACATTGAACATGGAACATGGAACATAGAGCATGGAACATAGAACATGGAACATAGAACATAGAGCATTGACCATAGGACATGGAACATGGAACATGGAACATGGAACATGGAACATGGAACATGGAACATGGAACATGGAACATGGAACATCGAACATCGAACAAGAAACACGGAACATGGAACAAGGACAAAGAGCATTGACCATGGAACATGGAACAAGGAACATGGAACATGGAACAAGGAACATGGAACAAAGAACAGGGAACATAGAGCATGGAACATAGAGCATGGAACATTGAACATGGAACATGGAAGATGGAAAATGGAACATGGAACAAGGAACATGGAACATGGAACAAGGAACATGGAACATAAAACATGAAACATGGAACAAAGAACATGGAACATGGAACATGGAACATGGAACATTGAACATGGAAAATGGAACATGGAACATAGAGCATGGAACATAGAACATAGAGCATTGACCATAGGACATGAAACATGGAACATGGAACATGGAACATAAAACATGAAACTTGGAACAAAGAACAGGGAACATAGAACATAGAGCATGGAACATAGGACATGGAACATGGAACATGGAACATGGAACATGGAACATTGACCATGGAACATGGAACATGGAACATGGACCATGGAACATGGAACATGGACCATGGAACATAGAACATGGACCATGGAACATGGAACATGGAACATGGACCATGGAACATGAAACATGGACCATGGAACATGGAACATGGAACATGGAACATGGAACATGGAACATGGAACTTGGAACATGGAACATGCAACATGGAACATGGAACATGGACTATAGATCATGGAACATGGAACATGGAACATGGAACATGGAACATGAAACATTGAACATGGAACATGGAACATAGAACATGGAACATGGAACATGAAACATGGAACATGGAACATGGAACAAGGAAAATGGAACATAGAACATGGAACATAGAACATAGAGCATTGACCATAGGATATGGAACATGGAACATGGAACATGGAACATGGAACATGGAACATGGAACATGGAACAAGAAACACGGAGCATAGAACAAGGAGAAAGAGCATTGACCAATATGGAACATGGAACAAGGAACATGGAACATGGAACAAGGAACATGGAACATGGAACAAGGAACATGGAACATAGAGCATGGAACATGGAACATAGAACATGGAACATGGAACATGGAACATGGAACATGGAACATGGAACATGGAAAATGGAACATGGAACATGGAACAAGGAACAGGGAACATAGGACATGGAACATGGAACATAGAGCATGGAACAAAGAACATGGAACAAGGAACACAGAACATGGAACAAGGAACATGGAACATGGAACAAGGAACATGGAACAAGGAACATGGAACATGGAACATAACATGGAACATGGAACATGGAACATGGAACATGGAACATTCAACATGGAACATGGAACATGGACCATTGAACATGGAACATGGAACATGGAACATGGAACATGGAACATGGAACATGGAACATGGAACATGGAACATGGAACATGGAACAAGAAACACGGAACATAGAACAAGGAAAAAGAGCATTGACCGTGGAACATGGAACAAGGAACATGGAATATGGAACAAGGAACATGGAACATACAGCATGGAACATGGAACATAGAACATGGAACATGGAACATGAAACATGGAACATGGAACATGGAACATGGAACAAGGAACATGGAACATAGAACATGGAACATAGAGCAAGGAACATGGAACACGGAACAAGGTACACAGAAAATGGAACAAGGAACATGGAACATGGAACAAAGAACATGGAACATAGAACATGGAACATGGAACATAGAGATTGGAACATTGAACGTGGAACAAGGAACACAGAACATGGAACAAGGAACATGGAACAAGGAACAAGGTACACAGAAAATGGAACAAGGAACATAGAACATGGAGCATGGAACATGGAACATAGAACATGGAACATGGAACATAGAGATTGGAACATGGAACGTGGAACAAGGAACACAGAACATGGAACAAGGAACATGGAACATGGAACAAGGAACATGGAACTTGGAACATAGAACATGGAGCATGGAACGTGGAACATAGAACATGGAACATGGAACATAGAGATTGGAACATAGAACATGGAACCTGGAACATGGAACATAGAGCATGGAACATGGAACATAGAACATGGAACATGGAACATGGAACATGGAACATGGAACATGGAACATGAAACAAGGAACATGGAACATAGAAATTGGAACATGGAACATAGAGCATGGAACATGGAACATGGAACAAGGAACACAGAACATGGAACAAGGAAAATGGAACATGTAACAAGGAACATGGAACTTGGAACATAGAACATGGAGCATGGAACATGGAACATAGAACATGGAACATGGAACATAGATATTGGAACATAGAACATGGAACCTGGAACATGGAACATAGAACATAAGAACATGGAAAATAGAGCATGGAACATGGAACATGGAACAAGGAACACAGAACATGGAACAAGGAACATGGAACATGGAACAAGGAACATGGAACTTGGAACATGGAACAAAGAACAGGGAACATAGAGCATGGAACATAGGACATGGAACATGGAACATGGAACATGGAACATGAACCATTGACCATGGAGCATGTAACATGGACCATGGAACATGGAACATTGAACATGAAACATGGAACATGGAACATGGAACATGGAACATGGAACATGGACCATAGAACATGGAACATGTAACATGTAACATGGAACATAGAACATGGAACATGGAACATAAAACATGAAACTTGGAACAAAGAACAGGGAACATAGAACATAGAGCATGGAACATAGGACATGGAACATGGAACATGGAACATGGAACATGGAACATGGAACATGGACCATGGAACATGAAACATGGACCATGGAACATGGAACATGGAACATGGAACATGGAACTTGGAACATGGAACATGCAACATGGAACATGGAACATGGACCATAGATCATGGAACATGGAACATGGAACATGGAACATGAAACATTGAACATGGAACATGGAACATAGAGCATGGAACATAGAACATGGAACATAGAACATAGAGCATTGACCATAGGACATGGAACATGGAACATGGAACATGGAACATGGAACATGGAACATGGAACATGGAACATGGAACATGGAACATGGAACATGGAACATCGAACATCGAACAAGAAACACGGAACATGGAACAAGGACAAAGAGCATTGACCATGGAACATGGAACAAGGAACATGGAACATGGAACAAGGAACATGGAACAAAGAACAGGGAACATAGAGCATGGAACATAGAGCATGGAACATTGAACATGGAACATGGAAGATGGAAAATGGAACATGGAACAAGGAACATGGAACATGGAACAAGGAACATGGAACATAAAACATGAAACATGGAACAAAGAACATGGAACATGGAACATGGAACATGGAACATTGAACATGGAAAATGGAACATGGAACATAGAGCATGGAACATAGAACATAGAGCATTGACCATAGGACATGAAACATGGAACATGGAACATGGAACATAAAACATGAAACTTGGAACAAAGAACAGGGAACATAGAACATAGAGCATGGAACATAGGACATGGAACATGGAACATGGAACATGGAACATTGACCATGGAACATGGAACATGGAACATGGACCATGGAACATGGAACATGGACCATGGAACATAGAACATGGACCATGGAACATGGAACATGGAACATGGACCATGGAACATGAAACATGGACCATGGAACATGGAACATGGAACATGGAACATGGAACATGGAACATGGAACTTGGAACATGGAACATGCAACATGGAACATGGAACATGGACTATAGATCATGGAACATGGAACATGGAACATGGAACATGGAACATGAAACATTGAACATGGAACATGGAACATAGAACATGGAACATGGAACATGAAACATGGAACATGGAACATGGAACAAGGAAAATGGAACATAGAACATGGAACATAGAACATAGAGCATTGACCATAG
Organism: Macrosteles quadrilineatus; assembly: GCF_028750875.1. Taxonomy (NCBI): domain Eukaryota; kingdom Metazoa; phylum Arthropoda; class Insecta; order Hemiptera; family Cicadellidae; genus Macrosteles; species Macrosteles quadrilineatus. Next base: position 820,953 of record NW_026542631.1, on the reverse strand, counting down.
GATATGGAACATGGAACATGGAACATGGAACATGGAACATGGAACATGGAACATGGAACAAGAAACACGGAGCATAGAACAAGGAGAAAGAGCATTGACCAATATGGAACATGGAACAAGGAACATGGAACATGGAACAAGGAACATGGAACATGGAACAAGGAACATGGAACATAGAGCATGGAACATGGAACATAGAACATGGAACATGGAACATGGAACATGGAACATGGAACATGGAACATGGAAAATGGAACATGGAACATGGAACAAGGAACAGGGAACATAGGACATGGAACATGGAACATAGAGCATGGAACAAAGAACATGGAACAAGGAACACAGAACATGGAACAAGGAACATGGAACATGGAACAAGGAACATGGAACAAGGAACATGGAACATGGAACATAACATGGAACATGGAACATGGAACATGGAACATGGAACATTCAACATGGAACATGGAACATGGACCATTGAACATGGAACATGGAACATGGAACATGGAACATGGAACATGGAACATGGAACATGGAACATGGAACATGGAACATGGAACAAGAAACACGGAACATAGAACAAGGAAAAAGAGCATTGACCGTGGAACATGGAACAAGGAACATGGAATATGGAACAAGGAACATGGAACATACAGCATTGAACATGGAACATAGAACATGGAACATGGAACATGAAACATGGAACATGGAACATGGAACATGGAACAAGGAACATGGAACATAGAACATGGAACATAGAGCAAGGAACATGGAACACGGAACAAGGTACACAGAAAATGGAACAAGGAACATGGAACATGGAACAAAGAACATGGAACATAGAACATGGAACATGGAACATAGAGATTGGAACATTGAACGTGGAACAAGGAACACAGAACATGGAACAAGGAACATGGAACAAGGAACAAGGTACACAGAAAATGGAACAAGGGACATAGAACATGGAGCATGGAACATGGAACATAGAACATGGAACATGGAACATAGAGATTGGAACATGGAACGTGGAACAAGGAACACAGAACATGGAACAAGGAACATGGAACATGGAACAAGGAACATGGAACTTGGAACATAGAACATGGAGCATGGAACGTGGAACATAGAACATGGAACATGGAACATAGAGATTGGAACATAGAACATGGAACCTGGAACATGGAACATAGAGCATGGAACATGGAACATGGAACAAGGAACAAGGAACATGGAACATGGAACATGGAACATGGAACATGGAACATGGAACATGGAACATGGACCACGGAACATGGACATGGACCATGGAACATGGAACATGAAACATGGAACTTGGAACATGGAACATGGAACATGGAACATGGAACATGGGACATGGAACATGGGACATGGACCATTGAACATGGAACATGGAACATGGAACATTGACCATGGAACATGGAACATGGAACATTGACCATGGAACATGGAACATGCAACATGGAACATGCAACATGGAACATGGACCATTGAACATGGAACATTGAACATGGAACATGGAACATGGAACATGGAACATGGAACATGGAACATGGAACAAGGAACATGGAACATGGAACATAGAGCATGGAACATGGAACATGGAACATGGAACATGGAACATGAAACATGGAACATGGAACATGGAACGTGGAACAAGGAACATAGAACATGGAACATGGAACATAGAGCATGGAACATGGAACATGGAACAAGGAACACAGAACATGGAACAAGGAACATGGAACATGTAAACAAGGAACATGGAACTTGGAACATAGAACATGGAGCATGGAACATGGAACATAGAACATGGAACATGGAACATGGAACATGGAACAAGGAACATGGAACATAGAACATGGAACATGGAACATAGAGCATGGAACATGGAACATCGAACATTGAACATAGAACGTGCAACAAGGAACATAGAACATGGAACAAGGAACATGGAACATGGAGCATGGAACATGGAACATGGAACATGGACCATGGAACATGGACCATGGAACATGGAACATGGATTATAAAACATGGAACATGGAACATGGAACATAACACAAGGAACAAGGAACACAGAACATGGAACAAGGAACATGGAACATGGAACAAGGAACATGGAACTTGGAACATAGAACATGGAGCATGGAACATGGAACATAGAACATGGAACATGGAACATAGAACATGGAACATGGAACATATATATTGGAACATAGAACATGGAACCTGGAACATGGAACATAGAACATAAGAACATGGAAAATAGAGCATGGAACATGGAACATGGAACAAGGAACACAGAACATGGAACAAGGAACATGGAACAAGGAACATGGAACTTGGAACATGGAACAAAGAACAGGGAACATAGAGCATGGAACATAGGACATGGAACATGGAACATGGAACATGGAACATGGAACATGGAACATGGAACATTGACCATGGAGCATGGAACATGGACCATGGAACATGGAACATTGAACATGGAACATGGAACATGGAACATGGAACATGGAACATGGAACATGGACCATAGAACATGGAACATGTAACATGGAACATGGAACATAGAACATGGAACATGGAACATGGAACATGGAACATGGAACATGGAACATGGAACATGGAACATGGAACATGGAACATGGAACATGGAACATTGAACATGGAACATGGAACATGGAACATGGAACATGGAACATGGAACATAGAGCATGGAACATAGAAAATGGAACATAGAACATAGAGCATTGACCATAGGACATGGAACATGGAACATGGAACATGGAACGTGGAACATGGAACATGGAACAAGAAACACAGAACTTGGAACAAGGAACATAGAGCATTGACCATGGAACATAAAACATGGAACATGGAACATGGAACATGGAACATGGAACATGGAACATGGAAAATGGAACATGGAACATGGAAAAGGAACAGGGAACATAGGACATGGAACATGGAACATAGAGCATGGAACATGGAACATGGAACAAGGAACACAGAACATGGAACAAGGAACATGGAACATGGAACAAGGAACATGGAACAAGGAACATGGAACATGGAAAATAACATGGAACATGGAACATGGAACATGGAACATGGAACATGGAACATGGAACATGGAACATGGAACATTTAACATGTAACATGGAACATGGACCATTGAACATGGAACATGGAACATGGAACATGGAACATGGAACATGGAACATGGAACATGGAACATGGAACATGGAACATGGAACATGGAACATGGAACATGGAACATGGAACATGGAACAAGGAGAAAGAGCATTGACCGTGGACATTGAACAAGGAACATGGAATATGGAACAAGGAACATGGAACATAGAGCATGGAACATGGAACATAGAACATGGAACATGGAACATGAAACATGGAACATGGAACATGGAACATGGAACAAGGAACATGGAACATAGAACATGGAACATAGAGCATGGAACATGGAACACGGAACAAGGTACACAGAAAATGGAACAAGGAACATGGAACATGGAACAAGGAACATAGAACATAGAACATGGAACATAGAACATAGAGATTGGAACATGGAACGTGGAACAAGGAACACAGAACATGGAACAAGGAACATGGAACAAGGAACAAGGTACACAGAAAATGGAACAAGGAACATAGAACATGGAGCATGGAACATGGAACATAGAACATGGAACATGGAACATAGAGATTGGAACATGGAACGTGGAACAAGGAACACAGAACAAGGAACAAGGAACATGGAACATGGAACAAGGAACATGGAACTTGGAACATAGAACATGGAGCATGGAACATGGAACATAGAACATGGAACATGGAACATAGAGATTGGAACATAGAACATGGAACCTGGAACATGGAACATGGAACATAGAGCATGGAACATAGAACATGGAACAAGGAACACAGAACATGGAACAAGGAACATGGAACATGGAACAAGGAACATGGAACTTGGAACATAGAACATGGAACATGGAACATGGAACATGGAACATTCAATGGGACATGGACCATTGAACATGGAACATGGAACATGGAACATTGACCATGGAACATGGAACATGGAACATGGAACATTGACCATGAAACATGGAACATGGAACATGGACCATGGAACATGGAACATGGACCATGGAACATGGAGCATGGACCATGGAACATGGAACTTGGAACATGGAACAAAGAACAGGGAACATAGAGCATGGAACATAGGACATGGAACATGGAACATGGAACATGGAACATGGAACATTGACCATGGAGCATGTAACATGGACCATGGAACATGGAACATTGAACATGAAACATGGAACATGGAACATGGAACATGGAACATGGACCATAGAACATGGAACATGTAACATGGAACATGGAACATAGAACATGGAACATGGAACATAAAACATGAAACTTGGAACAAAGAACAGGGAACATAGAACATAGAGCATGGAACATAGGACATGGAACATGGAACATGGAACATGGAACATGGAACATTGACCATGGAACATGGAACATGGAACATGGACCATAGAACATGGAACATGGACCATGGAACATAGAACATGGACCATGGAACATGGAACATGGAACATGGACCATGGAACATGAAACATGGACCATGGAACATGGAACATGGAACATGGAACATGGAACATGGAACTTGGAACATGGAACATGCAACATGGAACATGGAACATGGACCATAGATCATGGAACATGGAACATGGAACATGGAACATGAAACATTGAACATGGAACATGGAACATAGAGCATGGAACATAGAACATGGAACATAGAACATAGAGCATTGACCATAGGACATGGAACATGGAACATGGAACATGGAACATGGAACATGGAACATGGAACATGGAACATGGAACATGGAACATGGAACCTGGAACATGGAACATCGAACATCGAACAAGAAACACGGAACATGGAACAAGGACAAAGAGCATTGACCATGGAACATGGAACAAGGAACATGGAACATGGAACAAGGAACATGGAACAAAGAACAGGGAACATAGAGCATGGAACATAGAGCATGGAACATTGAACATGGAACATGGAAGATGGAAAATGGAACATAGAGCATGGAACATAGAACATGGAACATAGAACATAGAGCATTGACCATAGGACATGGAACATGGAACATGGAACATGGAACGTGGAACATGGAACATGGAACAAGAAACACAGAACTTGGAACAAGGAACATAGAGCATTGACCATGGAACATGGAACAAGGAACATGAAACATGGAACATGGAACAAGGAACATGGAACATGGAACAAGGAACATGGAACATAAAACATGAAACATGGAACAAAGAACATGGAACATGGAACATGGAACATGGAACATTGAACATGGAAAATGGAACATGGAACATAGAGCATGGAACATAGAACATAGAGCATTGACCATAGGACATGAAACATGGAACATGGAACATGGAACATGGAACATGGAACATAAAACATGAAACTTGGAACAAAGAACAGGGAACATAGAACATAGAGCATGGAACATAGGACATGGAACATGGAACATGGAACATGGAACATGGAACATTGACCATGGAACATAAAAAACATGGAACATGGACCATGGAACATGGAACATGGACCATGGAACATAGAACATGGACCATGGAACATGGAACATGGAACATGGACCATGGAACATGATACATGGACCATGGAACATGGAACATGGAACATGGAACATGGAACATGGAACATGGAACATGGAACTTGGAACATGGAACATGCAACATGGAACATGGAACATGGACTATAGATCATGGAACATGGAACATGGAACATGGAACATGGAACATGAAACATTGAACATGGAACATGGAACATAGAACATGGAACATGGAACATGAAACATGGAACATGGAACATGGAACATGGAACAAGGAACATGGAACATAGAACATGGAACATAGAACATAGAGCATTGACCATAGGATATGGAACATGGAACATGGAACATGGAACATGGAACATGGAACAAGAAACACGGAGCATAGAACAAGGAGAAAGAGCATTGACCAATATGGAACATGGAACAAGGAACATGGAACATGGAACAAGGAACATGGAACATGGAACAAGGAACATGGAACATGGAACATGGACCATGGAACATGGAACATGGACCATGGAACATAGAACATGGACCATGGAACATGGAACATGGAACATGGACCATGGAACATGAAACATGGACCATGGAACATGGAACATGGAACATGGAACATGGAACATGGAACATGGAACTTGGAACATGGAACATGCAACATGGAACATGGAACATGGACCATAGATCATGGAACATGGAACATGGAACATGGAACAAGGAACATGGAACATAGAGCATGGAACATGGAACATAGAACATGGAACATGAAACATGGAACATGGATCATGGAACATGGAACATGGAACATGGAACAAGGAACTTGGAATATAGAACAAGGAGAAAGAGCATTGACCAATATGGAACATGGAACAAGGAACATGGAACATGGATCAAGGAACATGGAACATGGAACAAGGAACATGGAACATAGAGCATGGAACATGGAACATAGAACATGGAACATGGAACATGGAACATGGAACATGGAACATGGAACATGGAAAATGGAACATGGAACATGGAACAAGGAACAGGGAACATAGGACATGGAACATGGAACATAGAGCATGGAACAAAGAACATGGAACAAGGAACACAGAACATGGAACAAGGAACATGGAACATGGAACAAGGAACATGGAACAAGGAACATGGAACATGGAACATAACATGGAACATGGAACATGGAACATGGAACATGGAACATTCAACATGGAACATGGAACATGGAACATGGAACATGGAACATGGAACATGGAACATGGAACATGGAACATGGAACATGGAACATGGAACATGGAACATGGAACATGGAACAAGAAACACGGAACATAGAACAAGGAAAAAGAGCATTGACCGTGGAACATGGAACAAGGAACATGGAATATGGAACAAGGAACACAGAACATGGAACAAGGAACATGGAACTTGGAACATAGAACATGGAGCATGGAACATGGAACATAGAACATGGAACATGGAACATAGATATTGGAACATAGAACATGGAACCTGGAACATGGAACATAGAACATAAGAACATGGAACATAGAGCATGGAACATGGAACATGGAACAAGGAACACAGAACATGGAACTTGGAACATGGAACATGGAACAAGGAAAATGGAACTTGGAACATGGAACAAAGAACAGGGAACATAGAGCATGGAACATAGGACATGGAAAATGGAACATGGAACATGGAACATTGACCATGGAGCATGGAAAATGGACCATGGAACATGGAACATGGAACATAGAACATAGAACATGGAACATGGAACATGGAACATGGAACATGGAACATGGAACAAGGAACATGGAACATGGAACAAGGAACATGGAACTTGAAACATAGAACATGGAGCATGGAACATGGAACATAGAACATGGAATATGGAACATAGATATTGGAACATAGAACATGGAACCTGGAACATGGAACATAGAACATAAGAACATGGAAAATAGAGCATGGAACATGGAACATGGAACAAGGAACACAGAACATGGAACATTGAACATGGAACATGGAACATGGAACATGGAACATGGAACATAGAGCATGGAACATAGAACATGGAACATAGAACATAGAGCATTGACCATAGGACATGGAACATGGAACATGGAACATGGAACGTGGAACATGGAACATGGAACAAGAAACACAGAACTTGGAACAAGGAACATAGAGCATTGACCATGGAACATGGAACAAGGAACATGGAACATGGAACATGGAACATGGAACATGGATCAAGGAACATGGAACATAAAACATGAAACATGGAACAAAGAACATGGAACATGGAACATGGAACATGGAACATTGAACATGGAAAATGGAACATGGAACATAGAGCATGGAACATAGAACATAGAGCATGGAACATAGGACATGGAACATGGAACATGGAACATGGAACATTGACCATGGAATATGGAACATGGAACATAGAGCATTGACCATAGGACATGGAACATGGAACATGGAACATGGAACATGGAACATGGAACATGGAACATGGAACATGGAACATGGAACATGGAACATGGAACCTGGAACATGGAACATCGAACATCGAACAAGAAACACGGAACATGGAACAAGGACAAAGAGCATTGACCATGGAACATGGAACAAGGAACATGGAACATGGAACAAGGAACATGGAACAAAGAACAGGGAACATAGAGCATGGAACATAGAGCATGGAACATTGAACATGGAACATGGAAGATGGAAAATGGAACATAGAGCATGGAACATAGAACATGGAACATAGAACATAGAGCATTGACCATAGGACATGGAACATGGAACATGGAACATGGAACGTGGAACATGGAACATGGAACAAGAAACACAGAACTTGGAACAAGGAACATAGAGCATTGACCATGGAACATGGAACAAGGAACATGAAACATGGAACATGGAACAAGGAACATGGAACATGGAACAAGGAACATGGAACATAAAACATGAAACATGGAACAAAGAACATGGAACATGGAACATGGAACATGGAACATTGAACATGGAAAATGGAACATGGAACATAGAGCATGGAACATAGAACATAGAGCATTGACCATAGGACATGAAACATGGAACATGGAACATGGAACATGGAACATGGAACATAAAACATGAAACTTGGAACAAAGAACAGGGAACATAGAACATAGAGCATGGAACATAGGACATGGAACATGGAACATGGAACATGGAACATGGAACATTGACCATGGAACATAAAAAACATGGAACATGGACCATGGAACATGGAACATGGACCATGGAACATAGAACATGGACCATGGAACATGGAACATGGAACATGGACCATGGAACATGATACATGGACCATGGAACATGGAACATGGAACATGGAACATGGAACATGGAACATGGAACATGGAACTTGGAACATGGAACATGCAACATGGAACATGGAACATGGACTATAGATCATGGAACATGGAACATGGAACATGGAACATGGAACATGAAACATTGAACATGGAACATGGAACATAGAACATGGAACATGGAACATGAAACATGGAACATGGAACATGGAACATGGAACAAGGAACATGGAACATAGAACATGGAACATAGAACATAGAGCATTGACCATAGGATATGGAACATGGAACATGGAACATGGAACATGGAACATGGAACAAGAAACACGGAGCATAGAACAAGGAGAAAGAGCATTGACCAATATGGAACATGGAACAAGGAACATGGAACATGGAACAAGGAACATGGAACATGGAACAAGGAACATGGAACATGGAACATGGACCATGGAACATGGAACATGGACCATGGAACATAGAACATGGACCATGGAACATGGAACATGGAACATGGACCATGGAACATGAAACATGGACCATGGAACATGGAACATGGAACATGGAACATGGAACATGGAACATGGAACTTGGAACATGGAACATGCAACATGGAACATGGAACATGGACCATAGATCATGGAACATGGAACATGGAACATGGAACAAGGAACATGGAACATAGAGCATGGAACATGGAACATAGAACATGGAACATGAAACATGGAACATGGATCATGGAACATGGAACATGGAACATGGAACAAGGAACTTGGAATATAGAACAAGGAGAAAGAGCATTGACCAATATGGAACATGGAACAAGGAACATGGAACATGGATCAAGGAACATGGAACATGGAACAAGGAACATGGAACATAGAGCATGGAACATGGAACATAGAACATGGAACATGGAACATGGAACATGGAACATGGAACATGGAACATGGAAAATGGAACATGGAACATGGAACAAGGAACAGGGAACATAGGACATGGAACATGGAACATAGAGCATGGAACAAAGAACATGGAACAAGGAACACAGAACATGGAACAAGGAACATGGAACATGGAACAAGGAACATGGAACAAGGAACATGGAACATGGAACATAACATGGAACATGGAACATGGAACATGGAACATGGAACATTCAACATGGAACATGGAACATGGAACATGGAACATGGAACATGGAACATGGAACATGGAACATGGAACATGGAACATGGAACATGGAACATGGAACATGGAACATGGAACAAGAAACACGGAACATAGAACAAGGAAAAAGAGCATTGACCGTGGAACATGGAACAAGGAACATGGAATATGGAACAAGGAACACAGAACATGGAACAAGGAACATGGTACATGGAACAAGGAACATGGAACTTGGAACATAGAACATGGAGCATGGAACATGGAACATAGAACATGGAACATGGAACATAGATATTGGAACATAGAACATGGAACCTGGAACATGGAACATAGAACATAAGAACATGGAACATAGAGCATGGAACATGGAACATGGAACAAGGAACACAGAACATGGAACTTGGAACATGGAACATGGAACAAGGAACATGGAACTTGGAACATGGAACAAAGAACAGGGAACATAGAGCATGGAACATAGGACATGGAAAATGGAACATGGAACATGGAACATTGACCATGGAGCATGGAAAATGGACCATGGAACATGGAACATGGAACATAGAACATAGAACATGGAACATGGAACATGGAACATGGAACATGGAACATGGAACAAGGAACATGGAACATGGAACAAGGAACATGGAACTTGAAACATAGAACATGGAGCATGGAACATGGAACATAGAACATGGAATATGGAACATAGATATTGGAACATAGAACATGGAACCTGGAACATGGAACATAGAACATAAGAACATGGAAAATAGAGCATGGAACATGGAACATGGAACAAGGAACACAGAACATGGAACATTGAACATGGAACATGGAACATGGAACATGGAACATGGAACATAGAGCATGGAACATAGAACATGGAACATAGAACATAGAGCATTGACCATAGGACATGGAACATGGAACATGGAACATGGAACGTGGAACATGGAACATGGAACAAGAAACACAGAACTTGGAACAAGGAACATAGAGCATTGACCATGGAACATGGAACAAGGAACATGGAACATGGAACATGGAACATGGAACATGGATCAAGGAACATGGAACATAAAACATGAAACATGGAACAAAGAACATGGAACATGGAACATGGAACATGGAACATTGAACATGGAAAATGGAACATGGAACATAGAGCATGGAACATAGAACATAGAGCATGGAACATAGGACATGGAACATGGAACATGGAACATGGAACATTGACCATGGAATATGGAACATGGAACATGGACCATGGAACATGGAACATGGAACATGGACCATGGAACATAGAACATGGACCATGGAACATGGAACATGGAACATGGACCATGGAACATGAAACATGGACCATGGAACATGGAACATGGAACATGGAACATGGAACTTGGAACATGAAACATGCAACATGGAACATGGAACATGGACCATAGATCATGGAACATGGAACATGGAACATGGAACATGGAACATGGAACATGAAACATTGAACATGGAACATGGAACATAGAGCATGGAACATAGAACATGGAACATGGACCATGGAACATAGAACATGGACCATGGAACATGGAACATGGAACATGGACCATGGAACATGAAACATGGACCATGGAACATGGAACATGGAACATGGAACATGGAACTTGGAACATGGAACATGCAACATGGAACATGGAACATGGACCATAGATCATGGAACATGGAACATGGAACATGGAACATGGAACATGAAACATTGAACATGGAACATGGAACATAGAGCATGGAACATAGAACATGGAACATAGAACATAGAGCATTGACCATAGGACATGGAACATGGAACATGGAACATGGAACATGGAACATGGAACATGGAACATGGAACATGGAACATGGAACATCGAACATCGAACAAGAAACACGGAACATGGAACAAGGACAAAGAGCATTGACCATGGAACATGGAACAAGGAACATGGAACATGGAACAAGGAACATGGAACAAAGAACAGGGAACATAGAGCATGGAACATAGAGCATGGAACATTGAACATGGAACATGGAAGATGGAAAATGGAACATAGAGCATGGAACATAGAACATGGAACATAGAACATAGAGCATTGACCATAGGACATGGAACATGGAACATGGAACATGGAACGTGGAACATGGAACATGGAACAAGAAACACAGAACTTGGAACAAGGAACATAGAGCATTGACCATGGAACATGGAACAAGGAACATGAAACATGGAACATGGAACAAGGAACATGGAACATGGAACAAGGAACATGGAACATAAAACATGAAACATGGAACAAAGAACATGGAACATGGAACATGGAACATGGATTATTGAACATGGAAAATGGAACATGGAACATAGAGCATGGAACATAGAACATAGAGCATTGACCATAGGACATGAAACATGGAACATGGAACATGGAACATGGAACATGGAACATAAAACATGAAACTTGGAACAAAGAACAGGGAACATAGAACATAGAGCATGGAACATAGGACATGGAACATGGAACATGGAACATGGAACATGGAACATTGACCATGGAACATAAAAAACATGGAACATGGACCATGGAACATGGAACATGGACCATGGAACAAAAAACATGGACCATGGAACATGGAACATGGAACATGGACCATGGAACATGATACATGGACCATGGAACATGGAACATGGAACATGGAACATGGAACATGGAACATGGAACATGGAACTTGGAACATGGAACATGCAACATGGAACATGGAACATGGACTATAGATCATGGAACATGGAACATGGAACATGAAACATTGAACATGGAACATGGAACATAGAACATGGAACATGGAACATGAAACATGGAACATGGAACATGGAACAAGGAACATGGAACATAGAACATGGAACATAGAACATAGAGCATTGACCATAGGATATGGAACATGGAACATGGAACATGGAACATGGAACATGGAACAAGAAACACGGAGCATAGAACAAGGAGAAAGAGCATTGACCAATATGGAACATGGAACAAGGAACATGGAACATGGAACAAGGAACATGGAACATGGAACAAGGAACATGGAACATGGAACATGGACCATGGAACATGGAACATGGACCATGGAACATAGAACATGGACCATGGAACATGGAACATGGAACATGGAACATGGACCATGGAACATGAAACATGGACCATGGAACATGGAACATGGAACATGGAACATGGAACATGGAACTTGGAACATGGAACATGCAACATGGAACATGGAACATGGACCATAGATCATGGAACATGGAACATGGAACATGGAACAAGGAACATGGAACATAGAGCATGGAACATGGAACATAGAACATGGAACATGAAACATGGAACATGGAACATAGAACATGGAACATGGAACATGGAACATGGAACATGGAACATGGAACATGGAAAATGGAACATGGAACATGGAACAAGGAACAGGGAACATAGGACATGGAACATGGAACATAGAGCATGGAACAAAGAACATAGAACAAGGAACACAGAACATGGAACAAGGAACATGGAACATGGAACAAGGAACATGGAACAAGGAACATGGAACATGGAACATAACATGGAACATGGAACATGGAACATGGAACATGGAACATTCAACATGGAACATGGAACATGGACCATTGAACATGGAACATGGAACATGGAACATGGAACATGGAACATGGAACATGGAACATGGAACATGGAACATGGAACATGGAACAAGAAACACGGAACATAGAACAAGGAAAAAGAGCATTGACCGTGGAACATGGAACAAGGAACATGGAATATGGAACAAGGAACACAGAACATGGAACAAGGAACATGGTACATGGAACAAGGAACATGGAACTTGGAACATAGAACATGGAGCATGGAACATGGAACATAGAACATGGAACATGGAACATAGATATTGGAACATAGAACATGGAACCTGGAACATGGAACATAGAACATAAGAACATTGAACATAGAGCATGGAACATGGAACATGGAACAAGGAACACAGAACATGGAACTTGGAACATGGAACATGGAACAAGGAACATGGAACTTGGAACATGGAACAAAGAACAGGGAACATAGAGCATGGAACATAGGACATGGAAAATGGAACATGGAACATGGAACATTGACCATGGAGCATGGAAAATGGACCATGGAACATGGAACATGGAACATAGAACATAGAACATGGAACATGGAACATGGAACATGGAACATGGAACATGGAACAAGGAACATGGAACATGGAACAAGGAACATGGAACTTGGAACATATAACATGGAGCATGGAACATGGAACATAGAACATGGAATATGGAACATAGATATTGGAACATAGAACATGGAACCTGGAACATGGAACATAGAACATAAGAACATGGAAAATAGAGCATGGAACATGGAACATGGAACAAGGAACACAGAACATGGAACATTGAACATGGAACATGGAACATGGAACATGGAACATGGAACATGGAACATAGAGCATGGAACATAGAACATGGAACATAGAACATAGAGCATTGACCATAGGACATGGAACATGGAACATGGAACATGGAACGTGGAACATGGAACATGGAACAAGAAACACAGAACTTGGAACAAGGAACATAGAGCATTGACCATGGAACATGGAACAAGGAACATGGAACATGGAACATGGAACATGGAACATGGATCAAGGAACATGGAACATAAAACATGAAACATGGAACAAAGAACATGGAACATGGAACATGGAACATGGAACATTGAACATGGAAAATGGAACATGGAACATAGAGCATGGAACATAGAACATAGAGCATGGAACATAGGACATGGAACATGGAACATGGAACATGGAACATTGACCATGGAATATGGAACATGGAACATGGACCATGGAACATGGAACATGGACCATGGAACATAGAACATGG
This sequence comes from Macrosteles quadrilineatus, assembly GCF_028750875.1. Taxonomy (NCBI): domain Eukaryota; kingdom Metazoa; phylum Arthropoda; class Insecta; order Hemiptera; family Cicadellidae; genus Macrosteles; species Macrosteles quadrilineatus. Next base: position 805,669 of record NW_026542631.1, on the reverse strand, counting down.
ACCATGGAACATGGAACATGGAACATGGACCATGGAACATGAAACATGGACCATGGAACATGGAACATGGAACATGGAACATGGAACTTGGAACATGAAACATGCAACATGGAACATGGAACATGGACCATAGATCATGGAACATGGAACATGGAACATGGAACATGGAACATGGAACATGAAACATTGAACATGGAACATGGAACATAGAGCATGGAACATAGAACATGGAACATAGAACATAGAGCATTGTCCATAGGACATGGAACATGGAACATGGAACATGGAACATGGAACATGGAACATGGAACATGGAACATGGAACATCGAACAAGAAACACGGAACATAGAACAAGGACAAAGAGCATTGACCATGGAACATGGAACAAGGAACATGAAACATGGAACAAGGAACATGGAACAAAGAACAGGGAACATAGAGCATGGAACATAGGACATGGAACATGGAACATGGAACATGGAACATGGAACATGGAACATTGACCATGGAGCATGGAACATGGACCATGGAACATGGAACATGGAACATAGAACATAGAACATGGAACATGGAACATGAAACATGGAACATGAAACATGGAACATAGAACATAGAGCATTGACCATAGGATATGGAACATGGAACATGGAACATGGAACATGGAACATGGAACAAGGAACACGGAACATAGAACAAGGAGAAAGAGCATTGACCAATATGGAACATGGAACAAGGAACATGGAACATGGAACAAGGAACATGGAACATGGAACAAGGAACATGGAACATAGAGCATGGAACATGGAACATAAAACATGGAACATGGAACATGGAACATTGAACATGGAACATGGAACATGGAAAATGGAACATGGAACATGGAACAAGGAACAGGGAACATAGGACATGGAACATGGAACATAGAGCATGGAACATGGAACATGGAACAAGGAACACAGAACATGGAACAAGGAACATGGAACATGGAACAAGGAACATGGAACAAGGAACATGGAACATGGAAAATAACATGGAACATGGAACATGGAACATGGAACATGGAACATGGAACATGGAACATGGAACATGGAACATTTAACATGTAACATGGAACATGGACCATTGAACATGAAACATGGAACATGGAACATGGAACATGGAAAATGGGACATGGAACATGGAACATGGAACATGGAACATGGAACAAGGAGAAAGAGCATTGACCGTGGACATTGAACAAGGAACATGGAATATGGAACAAGGAACATGGAACATAGAGCATGGAACATGGAACATAGAACATGGAACATGGAACATGAAACATGGAACATGGAACATGGAACATGGAACAAGGAAAGTGGAACATAGAACATGGAACATAGAGCATGGAACATGGAACACGGAACAAGGTACACAGAAAATGGAACAAGGAACATGGAACATGGAACAAGGAACATGGAACATAGAACATGGAACATGGAACATAGAGATTGGAACATGGAACGTGGAACAAGGAACACAGAACATGGAACAAGGAACATGGAACAAGGAACAAGGTACACAGAAAATGGAACAAGGAACATAGAACATGGAGCATGGAACATGGAACATAGAACATGGAACATGGAACATAGAGATTGGAACATGGAACGTGGAACAAGGAACACAGAACAAGGAACAAGGAACATGGAACATGGAACAAGGAACATGGAACTTGGAACATAGAACATGGAGCATGGAACATGGAACATAGAACATGGAACATGGAACATAGAGATTGGAACATAAAACATGGAACCTGGAACATGGAACATGGAACATAGAGCATGGAACATAGAACATGGAACAAGGAACACAGAACATGGAACAAGGAACATGGAACATGGAACAAGGAACATGGAACTTGGAACATAGAACATGGAACATGGAACATGGAACATGGAACATCGAACATGGAACATGGAACAAGGAACAAGGAACATGGAACATGGAACATGGAACATGGAACATGGAACATGGAACATGGAACATGGACCACGGAACATGGAACATGGACCATGGAACATGGAACATGGGACATGGAACTTGGAACATGGAACATGGAACATGGAACATGGAACATGGAACATGGGACATGGACCATTGAACATGGAACATGGAACATGGAACATTGACCATGGAACATGGAACATGGAACATTGACCATGAAACATGGAACATGGAACATGGACCATGGAACATGGAACATGGACCATGGAACATGGAGCATGGACCATGGAACATGGAACATGGAACATGGAACATTAAACATGGACCATGGAACATGGAACATGGAACATGGAACATGGAACATGGAACATGGAACATGGATTATGGAACATGGAACATGGAACATGCAACATGGAACATGCAACATGGAACATGGACCATGGAACATGGAACATGGAACATGGAACATGGAACATGGAACATGGAACATGGAACATGGAACATGGAACATGGAACATGGAACATGGAACAAGGAACATGGAACATAGAGCATGGAACATGGAACATAGAACATGGAACATGGAACATGAAACATGGAACATGGACCATGGAACATGGAACAAGGAACATAGAACATGGAACATGGAACATAGAGCATGGAACATGGAACATGGAACAAGGAACACAGAACATGGAACAAGGAACATGGAACATGGAACAAGGAACATGGAACTTGGAACATAGAACATGGAGCATGGAACATGGAACATAGAACATGGAACATGGAACATAGATATTGAAACATAGAACATGGAACCTGGAACATGGAACATAGGACATAAGAACATGGAAAATAGAGCATGGAACATGGAACATGGAACAAGGAACACAGAACATGGAACAAGGAACATGGAACATGGAACAAGGAACATGGAACTTGGAACATGGAACAAAGAACAGGGAACATAGAGCATGGAACATAGGACATGGAACATGGAACATGGAACATTGACCATGGAGCATGGAACATGGACCATGGAACATGGAACATTGAACATGGAACATGGAACATGGAACATGGAACATGGAACATGGACCATAGAACATGGAACATGTAACATGGAACATGGAACATAGAACATGGAACATGGAACATAAAACATGAAACTTGGAACAAAGAACAGGGAACATAGAACATAGAGCATGGAACATAGGACATGGAACATGGAACATGGAACATGGAACATTGACCATGGAACATGGAACATGAAACATGGACCATAGAACATGGAACATGGACCATGGAACATAGAACATGGACCATGGAACATGGAACATGGAACATGGACCATGGAACATGAAACATGGACCATGGAAGATGGAAGATGGAACATGGAACATGGAACATGGAACATGCAACATGGAACATGGAACATGGACCATAGATCATGGAACATGGAACATGGAACATGGAACATGAAACATTGAACATGGAACATGGAACATAGAGCATGGAACATAGAACATGGAACATAGAACATAGAGCATTGACCATAGGACATGGAACATGGAACATGGAACATGGAACATGGAACATGGAACATGGAACATGGACCATAGATCATGGAACATGGAACATGGAACATGGAACATGAAACATTGAACATGGAACATGGAACATAGAGCATGGAACATAGAACATGGAACATAGAACATAGAGCATTGACCATAGGACATGGAACATGGAACATGGAACATGGAACATGGAACATGGAACATGGAACATGGAACATGGAACATGGAACATCGAACAAGAAACACGGAACATGGAACAAGGACAAAGAGCATTGACCATGGAACATGGAACAAGGAACATGGAACATGGAACAAGGAACATGGAACAAAGAACAGGGAACATAGAGCATGGAACATAGGACATAGAACATGGAACATGGAACATGGAACATTGACCATGGAGCATGGAACATGGACCATGGAACATGGAATATGGAACATGGAACATGGAACATGGAACATTGAACATGGAACATGGAACATGGAACATGGAACATGGAACATGGAACATGGAACATGGAACAAGGAACATGGAACATAAAACATGAAACATGGAACAAAGAACATGGAACATGGAACATGGAACATGGAACATTGAACATGGAAAATGGAACATGGAACATAGAGCATGGAACATAGAACATAGAGCATTAACCATAGGACATGAAACATGGAACATGGAACATGGAACATGGAACATAAAACATGAAACTTGGAACAAAGAACAGGGAACATAGAACATAGAGCATGGAACAGATCACATGGAACATGGAACATGGAACATGGAACATGGAACATTGACCATGGAACATGGAACATGGAACATGGACCATGGAACATGGAACATGGACCATGGAACATAGAACATGGACCATGGAACATGGAACATGGAACATGGACCATGGAACATGAAACATGGACCATGGAACATGGAACATGGAACATGGAACATGGAACATGGAACTTGGAACATGGAACATGCAACATGGAACATGGAACATGGACCATAGATCATGGAACATGGAACATGGAACATGGAACATGGAACATGAAACATTGAACATGGAACATGGAACATAGAGCATGGAACATAGAACATGGAACATAGAACATAGAGCATTGACCATAGGACATGGAACATGGAACATGGAACATTGACCATGGAGCATGGAACATGGAACATGGAACATAGAACATAGAACATGGAACATGGAACATGAAACATGGAACATAAAACATGGAACATAGAACATAGAGCATTGACCATAGGATATGGAACATGGAACATGGAACATGGAACATGGAACATGGAACATGGAACATGGAACATGGAACATGGAACAAGGAACAGGGAACATAGGACATGGAACATGGAACATAGAGCATGGAACATGGAACATGGAACAAGGAACACAGAACATGGAACAAGGAACATGGAACATGGAACAAGGAACATGGAACAAGGAACATGGAACATGGAACATAACATGGAACATGGAACATGGAACATAACATGGAACATGGAACATGGAATATGGAACATGGAACATGGAACATAAAACATGAAACTTGAAACAAAGAACAGGGAACATAGAACATAGAGCATGGAACATAGGACATGGAACATGGAACATGGAACATGGAACATGGAACATGGAACATGGAACATTGACCATGGAACATGGAACATGGAACATGGACCATGGAACATGGAACATGGACCATGGAACATAGAACATGGACCATGGAACATGGAACATGGAACATGGACCATGGAACATGAAACATGGACCATGGAACATAGAACATGGAACATGGAACATGGAACATGGAACTTGGAACATGGAACATGCAACATGGAACATGGAACATGGACCATAGATCATGGAACATGGAACATGGAACATGGAACATGGAACATGAAACATTGAACATGGAACATGGAACATAGAGCATGGAACATAGGACATGGAACATGGAACATGGAACATGAAACATGGAACATGGAACATTGACCATGGAGCATGGAACATGGACCATGGAACATGGAACATGGAACATAGAACATAGAACATGGAACATGGAACATGAAACATGGAACATAAAACATGGAACATAGAACATAGAGCATTGACCATAGGATATGGAACATGGAACATGGAACATGGAACATGGAACAAGGAACACGGAACATAGAACAAGGAGAAAGAGCATTGACCAATATGGAACATGGAACAAGGAACATGGAACATGGAACAAGGAACATGGAACATGGTACAAGGAACATGGAACATAGAGCATGGAACATGGAACATAAAACATGGAACATGGAACATGGAACATGGAACATGGAACATGGAACATGGAACATGGAACATGGAACATGGAAAATGGAACATGGAACATGGAACAAGGAACAGGGAACATAGGACATGGAACATGGAACATAGAGCATGGAACATGGAACATGGAACAAGGAACACAGAACATGGAACAAGGAACATGGAACATGGAACAAGGAACATGGAACAAGGAACATGGAACATGGAACATGGAAAATAACATGGAACATGGAACATGGAACATGGAACATGGAACATGGAACATGGAACATGGAACATGGGACATGGAACATGGAACATTTAACATGTAACATGGAACATGGACCATTGAACATGGAACATGGAACATGGAACATGGAACATGGAACATGGAACATGGAACATGGAACATGGAACAAGGAGAAAGAGCATTGACCGTGGACATTGAACAAGGAACATGGAATATGGAACAAGGAACATGGAACATAGAGCATGGAACATGGAACATAGAACATGGAACATGGAACATGAAACATGGAACATGGAACATGGAACATGGAACAAGGAACATGGAACATAGAACATGGAACATAGAGCATGGAACATGGAACACGGAACAAGGTACACAGAAAATGGAACAAGGAACATGGAACATGGAACAAGGAACATGGAACATAGAACATGGAACATGGAACATAGAGATTGGAACATGGAACGTGGAACAAGGAACACAGAACATGGAACAAGGAACATGGAACAAGGAACAAGGTACACGGAAAATGGAACAAGGAACATAGAACATGGAGCATGGAACATGGAACATAGAACATGGAACATGGAACATAGAGATTTGAACATGGAACGTGGAACAAGGAACACAGAACAAGGAACAAGGAACATGGAACATGGAACAAGGAACATGAAACTTGGAACATAGAACATGGAGCATGGAACATGGAACATAGAACATGGAACATGGAACATAGAGATTGGAACATAGAACATGGAACCTGGAACATGGAACATGGAACATAGAGCATGGAACATAGAACATGGAACAAGGAACACAGAACATGGAACAAGGAACATGGAACATGGAACAAGGAACATGGAACTTGGAACATAGAACATGGAACATGGAACATGGAACATGGAACATCGAACATGAAACATGGAACAAGGAACAAGGAACATGGAACATGGAACATGGAACATGGAACATGGAACATGGAACATGGAACATGGAACATGGACCACGGAACATGGAACATGGACCATGGAACATGGAACATGGGACATGGAACATGGAACATGGAACATGGAACATGGGACATGGACCATTGAACATGGAACATGGAACATGGAACATTGACCATGGAACATGGAACATGGAACATGGAACATTGACCATGAAACATGGAACATGGAACATGGACCATGGAACTTGGAACATGGACCATGGAACATGGAACATGGACCATGGAACATGGAACATGGAACCTGGAACATGGAACATTAAACATGGACCATGAAACATGGAACATGGAACATGGAACATGGAACATGGAACATGGAACATGGAACATGGAACATGGAACATGGAACATGGAACATGGAACATGGAACATGGAACATGGAACATGGAACATGGAACATGCAACATGGAACATGCAACATGGAACATGGACCATTGAACATGGAACATGGAACATGGAACATGGAACATGGAACATGGAACATGGAACATGGAACATGGAACATGGAACATGGAACATGGAACAAGGAACATGGAACATAGAGCATGGAACATGGAACATAGAACATGGAACATGGAACATGAAACATGGAACATGGACCATGGAACATGGAACAAGGAACATAGAACATGGAACATGGAACATAGAGCATGGAACATGGAACATGGAACAAGGAACACAGAACATGGAACAAGGAACATGGAACATGGAACAAGGAACATGGAACATGGAACATGGAACATGGAACATGGAACATGGAACAAGGAACATGGAACATAGAACATGGAACATGGAACATAGAGCATGGAACATGGAACATCGAACATTGAACATAGAACGTGCAACAAGGAACATAGAACATGGAACAAGGAACATGGAACATGGAGCATGGAACATGGAACATGGAACATGGACCATGGAACATGGAACATGGATTATAAAACATGGAACATGGAACATGGAACATGGAACATTTAACATGGAACATGGAACATGGAACATGCAACATGGAACATGGAACAAGGACCATTGAACATGGAACATGGAACATGGAACATTGACCATGGAACATGGAACATGGAACATGGAACATGGAACATGGAACATGGAACATGGAACATGGAACATGGAACATGGAACATGAAACATGAAACATAAAACATGGAACATAGAACATAGAGCATTGACCATAGGATATGGAACATGGAACATGGAACATGGAACATGGAACAAGGAACACGGAACATAGAACAAGGAGAAAGAGCATTGACCAATATGGAACATGGAACAAGGAACATGGAACATGGAACAAGGAACATGGAACATGGTACAAGGAACATGGAACATAGAGCATGGAACATGGAACATAAAACATGGAACATGGAACATGGAACATGGAACATGGAACATGGAACATGGAAAATGGAACATGGAACATGGAACTAGGAACAGGGAACATAGGACATGGAACATGGAACATAGAGCATGGAACATGGAACATGGAACAAGGAACACAGAACATGGAACAAGGAACATGGAACATGGAACAAGGAACATGGAACAAGGAACATGGAACATGGAAAATAACATGGAACATGGAACATGGAACATGGAACATGGAACATGGACCATGGAACATTTAACATGTAACATGGAACATGGACCATTGAACATGGAACATGGAACATGGAACATGGAACATGGAACATGGAACATCGAACAAGAAACACGGAACATAGAACAAGGACAAAGAGCATTGACCATGGAACATGGAACAAGGAACATGGAACATGGAACAAGGAACATGGAACAAAGAACAGGGAACATAGAGCATGGAACATAGGACATGGAACATGGAACATGGAACATGGAACATGGAACATTGACCATGGAGCATGGAACATGGACCATGGAACATGGAACATGGAACATAGAACATAGAACATGGAACATGGAACATGAAACATGGAACATAAAACATGGAACATAGAACATAGAGCATTGACCATAGGATATGGAACATGGAACATGGAACATGAAACATGGAACATGGAACAAGGAACACGGAACATAGAACAAGGAGAAAGAGCATTGACCAATATGGAACATGGAACAAGGAACATGGAACATGGAACAAGGAACATGGAACATGGTACAAGGAACATGGAACATAGAGCATGGAACATGGAACATAAAACATGGAACATGGAACATGGAACATGGAACATGGAACATGGAACATGGAAAATGGAACATGGAACATGGAAAAAGGAACAGGGAACATAGGACATGGAACATGGAACATAGAGCATGGAACATGGAACATGGAACAAGGAACACAGAACATGGAACAAGGAACATGGAACATGGAACAAGGAACATGGAACAAGGAACATGGAACATGGAAAATAACATGGAACATGGAACATGGAACATGGAACATGGAACATTTAACATGTAACATGGAACATGGACCATTGAACATGGAACATGGAACATGGAACATGGAACATGGAACATGGAACATGGAACATGGAACAAGGAGAAAGAGCATTGACCGTGGACATTGAACAAGGAACATGGAATATGGAACAAGGAACATGGAACATAGAGCATGGAACATGGAACATAGAACATGGAACATGGAACATGAAACATGGAACATGGAACATGGAACATGGAACAAGGAACATGGAACATAGAACATGGAACATAGAGCATGGAACATGGAACACGGAACAAGGTACACAGAAAATGGAACAAGGAACATGGAACATGGAACAAGGAACATGGAACATAGAACATGGAACATGGAACATAGAGATTGGAACATGGAACGTGGAACAAGGAACACAGAACATGGAACAAGGAACATGGAACAAGGAACAAGGTACACGGAAAATGGAACAAGGAACATAGAACATGGAGCATGGAACATGGAACATAGAACATGGAACATGGAACATAGAGATTGGAACATGGAACGTGGAACAAGGAACACAGAACAAGGAACAAGGAACATGGAACATGGAACAAGGAACATGAAACTTGGAACATAGAACATGGAGCATGGAACATGGAACATAGAACATGGAACATGGAACATAGAGATTGGAACATAGAACATGGAACCTGGAACATGGAACATGGAACATAGAGCATGGAACATAGAACATGGAACAAGGAACACAGAACATGGAACAAGGAACATGGAACATGGAACAAGGAACATGGAACTTGGAACATAGAACATGGAACATGGAACATGGAACATGGAACATCGAACATGGAACATGGAACAAGGAACAAGGAACATGGAACATGGAACATGGAACATGGAACATGGACCACGGAACATGGAACATGGACCATGGAACATGGAACATGGACCACGGAACATGGAACATGGACCATGGAACATGGAACATGGGACATGGAACTTGGAACATGGAACATGGAACATGGAACATGGAACATGGGACATGGACCATTGAACATGGAACATGGAACATGGAACATTGACCATGGAACATGGAACATGGAACATGGAACATTGACCATGAAACATGGAACATGGAACATGGACCATGGAACATGGAACATGGACCATGGAACATGGAGCATGGACCATGGAACATGGAACATGGAACATGGAACATGGAACATGGAACATTAAACATGGACCATGAAACATGGAACATGGAACATGGAACATGGAACATGGAACATGGAACATGGAACATGGAACATGGAACATGGAACATGGAACATGGAACATGGAACATGGAACATGCAACATGGAACATGCAACATGGAACATGCAACATGGAACATGGACCATTGAACATGGAACATGGAACATGGAACATGGAACATGGAACATGGAACATGGAACATGGAACATGGAACATGGAACATGGAACATGGAACATGGAACATGGAACATAGAACATGGAACATGGAACATGGAACATGGAACAAGGAACACGGAACATAGAACAAGGAGAAAGAGCATTGACCAATATGGAACATGGAACAAGGAACATGGAACATGGAACAAGGAACATGGAACATGGTACAAGGAACATGGAACATAGAGCATGGAACATGAAACATAAAAGATGGAACATGGAACATGGAACATGGAACATGGAACATGGAACATGGAAAATGGAACATGGAACATGGAACAAGGAACAGGGAACATAGGACAAGGAACATGGAACATAGAGCATGGAACATGGAACATGGAACAAGGAACACAGAACATGGAACAAGGAACATGGAACATGGAACAAGGAACATGGAACAAGGAACATGGAACATGGAAAATAACATGGAACATGGAACATGGAACATGGAACATGGAACATGGAACATGGAACATGGAACATTTAACATGTAACATGGAACATGGACCATTGAACATGGAACATGGAACATGGAACATGGAACATGGAACATGGAACATCGAACAAGAAACACGGAACATAGAACAAGGACAAAGAGCATTGACCATGGAACATGGAACAAGGAACATGGAACATGGAACAAGGAACATGGAACAAAGAACAGGGAACATAGAGCATGGAACATAGGACATGGAACATGGAACATGGAACATGGAACATGGAACATGGAACATGGAACATTGACCATGGAGCATGGAACATGGACCATGGAACATGGAACATGGAACATAGAACATAGAACATGGAACATGGAACATGAAACATGGAACATAAAACATGGAACATAGAACATAGAGCATTGACCATAGGATATGGAACATGGAACATGGAACATGGAACATGGAACATGGAACAAGGAACACGGAACATAGAACAAGGAGAAAGAGCATTGACCAATATGGAACATGGAACAAGGAACATGGAACATGGAACAAGGAACATGGAACATGGTACAAGGAACATGGAACATAGAGCATGGAACATGGAACATAAAACATGGAACATGGAACATGGAACATGGAACATGGAACATGGAACATGTAACATGGAAAATGGAACATGGAACATGGAACAAGGAACAGGGAACATAGGACATGGAACATGGAACATAGAGCATGGAACATGAAACATGGAACAAGGAACACAGAACATGGAACAAGGAACATGGAACATGGAACAAGGAACATGGAACAAGGAACATGGAACATGGAAAATAACATGGAACATGGAACATGGAACAAGGAACATGGAACATGGAACATTTAACATGTAACATGGAACATGGACCATTGAACATGGAACATGGAACTAGGAACATGGAACATGGAACATGGAACATGGAACATGGAACATGGAACATGGAACATGGAACATGGAACAAGGAGAAAGAGCATTGACCGTGGACATTGAACAAGGAACATGGAATATGGAACAAGGAACATGGAACATAGAGCATGGAACATGGAACATAGAACATGGAACATGGAACATGAAACATGGAACATGGAACATGGAACATGGAACAAGGAACATGGAACATAGAACATGGAACATAGAGCATGGAACATGGAACACGGAACAAGGTACACAGAAAATGGAACAAGGAACATGGAACATGGAACAAGGAACATGGAACATAGAACATGGAACATGGAACATAGAGATTGGAACATGGAACGTGGAACAAGGAACACAGAACATGGAACAAGGAACATGGAACAAGGAACAAGGTACACGGAAAATGGAACAAGGAACATAGAACATGGAGCATGGAACATGGAACATAGAACATGGAACATGGAACATAGAGATTGGAACATGGAACGTGGAACAAGGAACACAGAACAAGGAACAAGGAACATGGAACATGGAACAAGGAACATGAAACTTGGAACATAGAACATGGAGCATGGAACATGGAACATAGAACATGGAACATGGAACATAGAGATTGGAACATAGAACATGGAACCTGGAACATGGAACATGGAACATAGAGCATGGAACATAGAACATGGAACAAGGAACACAGAACATGGAACAAGGAACATGAAACATGGAACAAGGAACATGGAACTTGGAACATAGAACACGGAACATGGAACATGGAACATGGAACATCGAACATGGAACATGGAACAAGGAACAAGGAACATGGAACATGGAACATGGAACATGGAACATGGAACATGGAACATGGAACATGGAACATGGAACATGGACCACGGAACATGGAACATGGACCATGGAACATGGAACATGGGACATGGAACTTGGAACATGGAACATGGAACATGGAACATGGAACATGGGACATGGACCATTGAACATGGAACATGGAACATGGAACATTGACCATGGAACATGGAACATGGAACATGGAACATTGACCATGAAACATGGAACATGGAACATGGACCATGGATCATGGAACATGGACCATGGAACATGGAGCATGGACCATGGAACATGGAACATGGAACATGGAACATTAAACATGGACCATGAAACATGGAACATGGAATATGGAACATGGAACATGGAACATGGAACATGGAACATGGAACATGGAACATGGAACATGCAACATGGAACATGCAACATGAAACATGAACCATTGAACATGGAACATGGAACATGGAACATGGAACATGGAACATGGAACATGGAACAAGGAACATGGAACATAGAGCATGGAACATGGAACATAGAACATGGAACATGGAACATGGAACATGAAACATGGAACATGGACCATGGAACATGGAACAAGGAACAGAGAACATGGAACATGGAACATAGAGCATGGAACATGGAACATGGAACAAGAACACAGAACATGGAACAAGGAACATGGAACATGGAACATAGAACATGGAGCATGGAACATGGAACATAGAACATGGAACATGGAACATGGAACATGGAACATAGAACATGGAACATGGAACATGAAACATGGAACATGGAACATGGAACATGGAACAAGGAACATGGAACATAGAACATGGAACATGGAACATAGAGCATGGAACATGGAACATCGAACATTGAACATAGAACGTGCAACAAGGAACATAGAACATGGAACAAGGAACATGGAACATGGAGCATGGAACATGGAACATGGAACATGGACCATGGAACATGGAACATGGATTATAAAACATGGAACATGGAACATTTAACATGGAACATGGAACATGGAACATGCAACATGGAACATGGAACAAGGACCATTGAACATGGAACATGGAACATGGAACATTGACCATGGAACATGGAACATGGAACATGGAACATGGAACATGGAACATGGAACATGGAACATGGAACATGGAACATGGAACATGGAACATGGAACATGGAACATGGAACATGGAACATGGGACATGGAACATGGAACATGGAACATGGAACATGGAACATGCAACATGGAATATGGAACATGGACCATTGAACATGAAACATGGAACATTGAACATGGAACATGGAACATGGAACATGGAACATTGAACATAAAACATGGAACATGGAACATTGAACATAAAACATGGAACATGGAACATAGAGCATGGAACATAGAACATGGAACATAGAACATAGAGCATTGACCATAGGACATGGAACATGGAACATGGAACATGGAACATGGAACATGGAACATGGAACAAGAAACACGGAACATAGAACAAGGAGAAAGAGCATTGACCAATATGGAACATGGAACAAGGAACATGGAACATGGAACAAGGAACATGGAACATAGAACATGGAACATAGAACATAGAACATGGAACATGGAACATGGAACATGGAACATGGAACATGAAACAAGGAACATGGAACATAGAAATTAGAACATGGAACATAGAGCATGGAACATGGAACATGGAACAAGGAACACAGAACATGGAACAAGGAACATGGAACATGGAACAAGGAACATGAAACTTGGAACATAGAACATGGAGCATGGAACATGGATCATAGAACATGGAACATGGAACATAGATATTGGAACATAGAACATGGAACCTGGAACATGGAACATAGAACATAAGAACATGGAACATAGAGCATGGAACATGGAACATGGAACAAGGAACACAGAACATGGAACAAGGAACATGGAACATGGAACAAGGAACATGGAACTTGGAACATGGAACAAAGAACAGGGAACATAGAGCATGGAACATAGGACATGGAACATGGGAAATGGAACATGGAACATGGAACATTGACCATGGAGCATGGAACATAAACCATGGAACATGGAATATGGAACATAGAACATGGAACATAGAACATAGAACATGGAACATGGAACATGGAACATGGAACATAGAACATGGAACATGGAACATGGAACATGGAACAAGGAACATGGAACATAGAAATTGGAACATGGAACATAGAGCATGGAACATGGAACATGGAACAAGGAACACAGAACATGGAACAAGGAAAATGGAACATGTAACAAGGAACATGGAACTTGGAACATAGAACATGGAGCATGGAACATGGAACATGGAACATAGAACATGGAACATGGAACATAGATATTGAAACATAGAACATGGAACCTGGAACATGGAACATAGAACATAAGAACATGGAAAATAGAGCATGGAACATGGAACATGGAACAAGGAACACAGAACATGGAACAAGGAACATGGAACATGGAACAAGGAACATGGAACTTGGAACATGGAACAAAGAATAGGGAACATAGAGCATGGAACATAGGACATGGAACATGGAACATGGAACATGGAACATGGAACATGGAACATTGACCATGGAGCATGGAACATGGACAATGGAACATGGAACATTGAACATGGAACATGGAACATAAAACATGAAACTTGGAACAAAGAACAGGGAACATAGAACATAGAGCATGGAACATAGGACATGGAACATGGAACATGGAACATGGAACATGGAACATTGACCATGGAACATGGAACATGGAACATGGACCATAGAACATGGAACATGGACCATGGAACATAGAACATGGAACATGGAACATGGACCATAGAACATGGAACATGGACCATGGAACATAGAACATGGACCATGGAACATGGAACATGGAACATGGACCATGGAACATGAAACATGGACCATGGAAGATGGAACATGGAACATGGAACATGGAACTTGTAACATGGAACATGGAACATAGAACATGGAACATGGAACATAAAACATGAAACTTGGAACAAAGAACAGGGAACATAGAACATAGAGCATGGAACATAGGACATGGAACATGGAACATGGAACATGGAACATGGAACATTGACCATGGAACATGGAACATGGAACATGGACCATAGAACATGGAACATGGACCATGGAACATAGAACATGGACCATGGAACATGGAACATGGAACATGGACCATGGAACATGAAACATGGACCATGGAAGATGGAACATGGAACATGGAACATGGAACTTGGAACATGGAACATGCAACATGGAACATGGAACATGGACCATAGATCATGGAACATGGAACATGGAACATGGAACATGAAACATTGAACATGGAACATGGAACATAGAGCATGAAACATAGAACATGGAACATAGAACATAGAGCATTGACCATAGGACATGGAACATGGAACATGGAACATGGAACATGGAACATGGAACATGGAACATGGAACATGGAACATGGAACATGGAACATGGAACATGGAACATGGAACATCGAACAAGAAACACGGAACATGGAACAAGGACAAAGAGCATTGACCATGGAACATGGAACAAGGAACATGGAACATGGAACAAGGAACATGGAACAAAGAACAGGGAACATAGAGCATTAAACATAAGACATGGAACATGGAACATGGAACATGGAACATGGAACATGGAACATTGACCATGGAGCATGGAACATGGACCATGGAACATGGAACATGGAACATGGAACATGGAACATGGAACATTGAACATGGAACATGGAACATGGAACATGGAACATGGAACATAGAGCATGGAACATAGAACATGGAACATAGAACATAGAGCATTGACCATAGGACATGGAACATGGAACATGGAACATGGAACATTGACCATGGAACATGGAACATGGAACATTGACCATGGAGCATGGAACATGGACCATGGAACATGGAACATGGAACATGGAACATGGAACATGGAACATTGAACATGGAACATGGAACATGGAACATGGAACATGGAACATGGAACATTGACCATGGAGCATGGAACATGGACCATGGAACATGGAACATGGAACATGGAACATGGAACAAAGAACATGGAACATGGAACATGGGACATGGAACATTGAACATGGAAAATGGAACATGGAACATAGAGCATGGAACATAGAACATAGAGCATTGACCATAGGACATGAAACATGGAACATGGAACATGGAACATGGAACATGGAACATAAAACATGAAACTTGGAACAAAGAACAGGGAACATAGAACATAGAGCATGGAACATAGGACATGGAACATGGAACATGGAACATGGAACATGGAACATTGACCATGGAACATGGAACATGGAACATGGACCATGGAACATGGAACATGGACCATGGAACATAGAACATGGACCATGGAACATGGAACATGGAACATGGAACTTAGAACATGGAACATGCAACATGGAACATGGAACATGGACCATAGATCATGGAACATGGAACATGGAACATGGAACATGTAACATGAAACATTGAACATTGGACATGGAACATAGAGCATGGAACATAGAACATGGAACATAGAACATAGAGCATTGACCATAGGACATGGAACATGGAACATGGAACATGGAACATGGAACATGGAACATTGACCATGGAGCATGGAACATGGAACATGGAACATAGAACATAGAACATGGAACATGGAACATGAAACATGGAACATAAAACATGGAACATAGAACATAGAGCATTGACCATAGGATATGGAACATGGAACATGGAACATGGAACATGGAACATGGAACATCGAACAAGAAACACGGAACATAGAACAAGGACAAAGAGCATTGACCATGGAACATGGAACAAGGAACATGGAACATGGAACAAGGAACATGGAACAAAGAACAGGGAACATAGAGCATGGAACATAGGACATGGAACATGGAACATGGCACATGGAACATGGAACATGGAACATTGACCATGGAGCATGGAACATGGAACATGGAACATAGAACATAGAACATGGAACATGGAACATGAAACATGGAACATAAAACATGGAACATAGAACATAGAGCATTGACCATAGGATATGGAACATGGAACATGGAACATGGAACAAGAAACACGGAACATAGAACAAGGAGAAAGAGCATTGACCAATATGGAACATGGAACAAGGAACATAGAACATGGAACAAGGAACATGGAACATGGAACAAGGAACATGGAACATAGAGCATGGAACATGGAACATAGAACATGGAACATGGAACATGGAACATGGAACATGGAACATGGAACATGGAACATGGAAAATGGAACATGGAACATGGAACATGGAACAAGGAACAGGGAACATAGGACATGGAACATGGAACATAGAGCATGGAACATGGAACATGGAACAAGGAACACAGAACATGGAACAAGGAACATGGAACATGGAACATGGAACAAGGAACATGGAACAAGGAACATGGAACATGGAACATAACATGGAACATGGAACATGGAACATGGAACATGGAACATTCAACATGGAACATGGAACATGGACCATTGAACATGGAACATGGAACATGGAACATGGAACATGGAACATGTAACATGGAACATGGAACATGGAACATGGAACATGGAACAAGAAACACGGAACATAGAACAAGGAGAAAGAGCATTGACCGTGGAACATTGAACAAGGAACATGGAATATGGAACAAGGAACATGGAACATAGAGCATGGAACATGGAACATAGAACATGGAACATGGAACATGAAACATGGAACATGGAACATGGAACATGGAACAAGGAACATGGAACATAGAACATGGAACATAGAGCATGGAACATGGAACACGGAACAAGGTACACAGAAAATGGAACAAGGAACATGGAACATGGAACAAGGAACATGGAACATAGAACATGGAACATGGAACATAGAGATTGGAACATGGAACGTGGAACAAGGAACACAGAACATGGAACAAGGAACATGGAACAAGGAACAAGGTACACAGAAAATGGAACAAGGAACATAGAACATGGAGCATGGAACATGGAACATAGAACATGGAACATGGAACATAGAGATTGGAACATGGAACGTGGAACAAGGAACACAGAACATGGAACAAGGAACATGGAACATGGAACAAGGAACATGGAACTTGGAACATAGAACATGGAGCATGGAACATGGAACATAGAACATGGAACATGGAACATAGAGATTGGAACATAGAACATGGAACCTGGAACATGGAACATGGAACATAGAGCATGGAACATAGAACATGGAACAAGGAACACAGAACATGGAACAAGGAACATGGAACATGGAACAAGGAACATGGAACTTGTAACATAGAACATGGAACATGGAACATGGAACATCAAACATGGAACATGGAACATGGAACAAGGAACAAGGAACATGGAACATGGAACATGGAACAGGGAACATGGAACATGGAACATGGAACATGGACCACGGAACATGGAACATGGACCATGGAACATGGAACATGGGACATGGAACTTGGAACATGGAACATGGAACATGGAACATGGAACATGGAACATGGGACATGGACCATTGAACATGGAACATGGAACATGGAACATTGACCATGGAACATGGAACATGGAACATGGAACATTGACCATGAAACATGGAACATGGAACATGGACCATGGAACATGGAACATGGACCATGGAACATGGAACATGGACCATGGAACATGGAACATGGAACATGGAACATGGAACATGGAACATGGAACATGGAACATTAAACATGGACCATGGAACATGGAACATGGAACATGGAACATGGACCATGGAACATTGAACATGGAACATGGAACATGGAACATGGAACATGGAACATGGAACATGCAACATGGAACATGCAACATGGAACATGGACCATTGAACATGGAACATGGAACATGGAACATGGAACATGGAACATGGAACATGGAACATGGAACATGGAACATGGAACATGGAACATAGAGCATGGAACATGGAGCATAGAACATGGAACATGGAACATGAAACATGGAACATGGACCATGGAACATGGAACAAGGAACATAGAACATGGAACATGGAACATAGAGCATGGAACATGGAACATGGAACAAGGAACACAGAATATGGAACAAGGAACATGGAACATGGAACAAGGAACATGGAACTTGGAACATAGAACATGGAGCATGGAACATGGAACATAGAACATGGAACATGGAACATGGAACATAGAACATGGAACATGGAACATGAAACATGGAACATGGAACATGGAACATGGAACAAGGAACATGGAACATAGAACATGGAACATGGAACATAGAGCATGGAACATGGAACATCGAACATTGAACATAGAACGTGCAACAAGGAACATAGAACATGGAACAAGGAACATGGAACATGGAGCATGGAACATGGAACATGGAACATGGACCATGGAACATGGAACATGGATTATAAAACATGGAACATGGAACATGGAACATGGAACATTTAACATGGAACATGGAACATGGAACATGCAACATGGAACATGGAACAAGGACCATTGAACATGGAACATGGAACATGGAACATTGACCATGGAACATGGAACATGGAACATGGAACATGGATCATGGAACATGGAACATGGAACATGGAACATGGAACATGGAACATGGAACATGGAACATGGGACATGGAACATAGAGCATTGACCATAGGACATGGAACATGGAACATGGAACATGGAACATGGAACATTGACCATGGAGCATGGAACATGGAACATGGAACATAGAACATAGAACATGGAACATGGAACATGAAACATTGAACATAAAACATGGAACATAGAACATAGAGCATTGACCATAGGATATGGAACATGGAACATGGAACATGGAACATGGAACATGGAACATAGAACATGGAACATCGAACAAGAAACACGGAACATAGAACAAGGACAAAGAGCATTGACCATGGAACATGGAACAAGGAACATGGAACATGGAACAAGGAACATGGAACAAAGAACAGGGAACATAGAGCATGGAACATAGGACATGGAACATGGAACATGGCACATGGAACATGGAACATGGAACATTGACCATGGAGCATGGAACATGGAACATGGAACATAGAACATAGAACATGGAACATTGAACATGAAACATGGAACATAAAACATGGAACATAGAACATAGAGCATTGACCATAGGATATGGAACATGGAACATGGAACATGGAACATGGAACATGGAACAAGAAACACGGAACATAGAACAAGGAGAAAGAGCATTGACCAATATGGAACATGGAACAAGGAACATAGAACATGGAACAAGGAACATGGAACATGGAACAAGGAACATGGAACATAGAGCATGGAACATGGAACATAGAACATGGAACATGGAACATGGAACATGGAACATGGAACATGGAATATGGAACATGGAAAATGGAACATGGAACATGGAACATGGAACAAGGAACAGGGAACATAGGACATGGAACATGGAACATAGAGCATGGAACATGGAACATGGAACAAGGAACACAGAACATGGAACAAGGAACATGGAACATGGAACAAGGAACATGGAACAAGGAACATGGAACATGGAACATAACATGGAACATAACATGGAACATGGAACATGGAACATGGAACATGGAACATTCAACATGGAACATGGAGCATGGAACATGGAACATGGAACATAGAACATGGAACATGGAACATGAAACATGGAACATGGAACATGGAACATGGAACAAGGAACATGGAACATAGAACATGGAACATTGACCATGAAACATGGAACATGGAACATGGACCATGGAACATGGAACATGGACCATGGAACATGGAGCATGGACCATGGAACATGGAACATGGAACATGGAACATGGAACATGGAACATGGAACATGGAACATTAAACATGGACCATGGAACATGGAACATGGAACATGGAACATGGACCATGGAACATGGAACATGGAACATGGAACATGGAACATGGACCATGGAACATGCAACATGGAACATGCAACATGGAACATGGACCATTGAACATGGAACATGGAACATGGAACATGGAACATGGAACATGGAACATGGAACATGGAACATGGAACATGGAACATGGAACATGGAACATGGAACATGGAACATGGAACATGGAACATGGAACATGGAACATAGAGCATGGAACATGGAACATAGAACATGGAACATGGAACATGAAACATGGAACATGGACCATGGAACATGGAACAAGGAACATAGAACATGGAACATGGAACATAGA
Organism: Macrosteles quadrilineatus; assembly: GCF_028750875.1. Classification (NCBI taxonomy): domain Eukaryota; kingdom Metazoa; phylum Arthropoda; class Insecta; order Hemiptera; family Cicadellidae; genus Macrosteles; species Macrosteles quadrilineatus. The sequence goes on along the minus strand of NW_026542631.1, from coordinate 782,957 downwards.
GCATGGAACATGGAACATGGAACAAGGAACACAGAACATGGAACAAGGAACATGGAACATGGAACATGGAACAAGGAACATGGAACTTGGAACATAGAACATGGAGCATGGAACATGGAACATAGAACATGGAACATGGAACATGGAACATAGAACATGGAACATGGAACATAGAACATGGAACATAGAACATAGAACATGGAACATGGAACATGGAACATGGAACATGGAACATGGAACATGAAACAAGGAACATGGAACATAGAAATTGGAACATGGAACATAGAGCATGGAACATGGAACATGGAACAAGGAACACAGAACATGGAACAAAGACCTTGGAACATGTAACAAGGAACATGGAACTTGGAACATAGAACATGGAGCATGGAACATGGAACATAGAACATGGAACATGGAACATAGATATTGGAACATAGAACATGGAACCTGGAACATGGAACATAGAACATAAGAACATGGAAAATAGAGCATGGAACATGGAACATGGAACAAGGAACACAGAACATTGAACAAGGAACATGGAACATGGAACAAGGAACATGGAACTTGGAACATGGAACAAAGAACAGGGAACATAGAGCATGGAACATAGGACATGAAACATGGAACATGGAACATGGAACATGGAACATTGACCATGGAGCATGGAACATGGACCATGGAACATGGAACATTGAACATGGAACATGGAACATGGAACATGGAACATGGAACATGGACCATAGAACATGGAACATGTAACATGGAACATGGAACATAAAACATGGAACATGGAACATAAAACATGAAACTTGGAACAAAGAACAGGGAACATAGAACATAGAGCATGGAACATAGGACATGGAACATGGAACATGGAACATGGAACATTGACCATGGAACATGGAACATGGAACATGGACCATAGAACATGGAACATGGACCATGGAACATAGAACATGGACCATGGAACATGGAACATGGAACATGGACCATGGAACATGAAACATAGACCATGGAACATGGAACATGGAACATGGAACATGGAACATGGAACTTGGAACATGGAACATGCAACATGGAACATGGAACATGGACCATAGATCATAGAACATAGAACATGGAACATTGAACATGAAACATGGAACATAAAACATGGAACATAGAACATAGAGCATTGACCATAGGATATGGAACATGGAACATGGAACATGGAACATGGAACATGGAACAAGAAACACGGAACATAGAACAAGGAGAAAGAGCATTGACCAATATGGAACATGGAACAAGGAACATAGAACATGGAACAAGGAACATGGAACATGGAACAAGGAACATGGAACATAGAGCATGGAACATGGAACATAGAACATGGAACATGGAACATGGAACATGGAACATGGAACATGGAACATGGAAAATGGAACATGGAACATGGAACATGGAACAAGGAACAGGGAACATAGGACATGGAACATGGAACAAGGAACATGGAACAAGGAACATGGAACATGGAACATAACATGGAACATAACATGGAACATGGAACATGGAACATGGAACATGGAACATTCAACATGGAACATGGAACATGGACCATTGAACATGGAACATGGAACATGGAACATGGAACATGGAACATGGAACATGGAACATGGAACATGGAACATGGAACATGGAACATGGAACATGGAGCATGGAACATGGAACATAGAACATGGAACATGGAACATGAAACATGGAACATGGAACATGGAACATGGAACAAGGAACATGGAACATAGAACATGGAACATTGACCATGAAACATGGAACATGGAACATGGACCATGGAACATGGAACATGGACCATGGAACATGGAGCATGGACCATGGAACATGGAACATGGAACATGAAACATGGAACATGGAACATGGAACATGGAACATTAAACATGGACCATGGAACATGAAACATGGAACATGGAACATGGAACATGGACCATGGAACATGGAACATGGAACATGGAACATGGAACATGGACCATGGAACATGCAACATGGAACATGCAACATGGAACATGGACCATTGAACATGGAACATGGAACATGGAACATGGAACATGGAACATGGAACATGGAACATGGAACATGGAACATGGAACATGGAACATGGAACATGAAACATGGAACATGGAACATGGAACATAGAGCATGGAACATGGAACATGGAACATGGAACATGGAACATGAAACATGGAACATGGACCATGGAACATGGAACAAGGAACATAGAACATGGAACATGGAACATAGAGCATGGAACATGGAACATGGAACAAGGAACACAGAACATGGAACAAGGAACATGGAACATGGAACAAGGAACATGGAACTTGGAACATAGAACATGGAGCATGGAACATGGAACATAGAACATGGAACATGGAACATGGAACATAGAACATGGAACATGGAACATGAAACATGGAACATGGAACATGGAACATGGAACAAGGAACATGGAACATAGAACATGGAACATGGAACATAGAGCATGGAACATGGAACATCGAACATTGAACATAGAACGTGCAACAAGGAACATAGAACATGGAACAAGGAACATGGAACATGGAGCATGGAACATGGAACATGGAACATGGACCATGGAACATGGAACATGGATTATAAAACATGGAACATGGAACATGGAACATGGAACATTTAACATGGAACATGGAACATGGAACATGCAACATGGAACATGGAACAAGGACCATTGAACATGGAACATGGAACATGGAACATTGACCATGGAACATGGAACATGGAACATGGAACATGGAACATGGAACATGGAACATGGAACATGGAACATGGAACATGGAACATGGAACATGGAACATGGAACATGGAACATGGAACATGGAACATGGAACATGGAACATGGAACATGGAACATGGAACATGGAACATGGAACATGGAACATGGAACATGGGACATGGAACATGGAACATGGAACATGGAACATGGAACATGCAACATGGAATATGGAACATGGACCATTGAACATGAAACATGGAACATTGAACATGGAACATGGAACATGGAACATGGAACATTGAACATAAAACATGGAACATGGAACATAGAGCATGGAACATAGAACATGGAACATAGAACATAGAGCATTGACCATAGGACATGGAACATGGAACATGGAACATGGAACATGGAACATGGAACATGGAACATGGAACATGGAACATGGAACATGGAACAAGAAACACGGAACATAGAACAAGGAGAAAGAGCATTGACCAATATGGAACATGGAACAAGGAACATGGAACATGGAACAAGGAACATGGAACATAGAACATGGAACATAGAACATAGAACATGGAACATGGAACATGGAACATTGACCATGGAGCATGGAACATGGACCATGGAACATGGAACATGGAACATAGAACATAGAACATAGAACATAGAACATAGAACATGGAACATGGAACATGGAACATGGAACATGGAACATGGAACATGGAACATGAAACAAGGAACATGGAACATAGAAATTGGAACATGGAACATAGAGCATGGAACATGGAACATGGAACAAGGAACACAGAACATGGAACAAAGACCTTGGAACATGTAACAAGGAACATGGAACTTGGAACATAGAACATGGAGCATGGAACATGGAACATAGAACATGGAACATGGAACATAGATATTGGAACATAGAACATGGAACCTGGAACATGGAACATAGAACATAAGAACATGGAAAATAGAGCATGGAACATGGAACATGGAACAAGGAACACAGAACATTGAACAAGGAACATGGAACATGGAACAAGGAACATGGAACTTGGAACATGGACCATAGAACATGAAACATGAAACATAGACCATGGAACATGGAACATGGAACATGGAACATGGAACATGGAACTTGGAACATGGAACATGCAACATGGAACATGGAACATGGACCATAGATCATAGAACATGGAACATGGAACATGGAACATGAAACATTGAACATGGAACATGGAACATGGAACATAGAGCATGGAACATAGAACATGGAACATAGAACATAGAGCATTGACCATAGGACATGGAACATGGAACATGGAACATGGAACATGGAACATGGAACATGGAACATGGAACATGGAACATGGAACATGGAACATGGAACATGGAACATGGAACATGGAACATGGAACATCGAACAAGAAACACGGAACATGGAACAAGGACAAAGAGCATTGACCATGGAACATGGAACAAGGAACATGGAACATGGAACAAAGAACATGGAACAAAGAACAGGGAACATAGAGCATGGAACATAGGACATGGAACATGGAACATGGAACATAAAAAACATGGAACATGGAACATGGAACATTGACCATGGAGCATGGAACATGGACCATGGAACATGGAACATGGAACATAGAACATGGAACATAGAACATAGAACATGGAACATGGAACATGGAACATGGAACATGGAACATGGAACATGGAACATGGAACATGAAACAAGGAACATGGAACATAGAAATTGGAACATGGAACATAGAGCATGGAACATGGAACATGGAACAAGGAACACAGAACATAAAACAAGGAACATGGAACATGGAACAAGGAACATGGAACTTGGAACATAGAACACGGAGCATGGAACATGGAACATAGAACATGGAACATAGAACATAGATATTGGAACATGAAACAAGGAACATGGAACATAGAAATTGGAACATGGAACATAGAGCATGGAACATGGAACATGGAACAAGGAACACAGAACATAAAACAAGGAACATGGAACATGGAACCTGGAACATGGAACATAGAACATAAGAACATGGAACATAGAGCATGGAACATGGAACATGGAACAAGGAACACAGAACATGGAACAAGGAACATGGAACATGGAACAAGGAACATGAAACTTGGAACATGAGTAGGATACCCGGGGATCGTGGACAAACTACCCCTAGAGTGGTAGTTTAATCCTCAGGGGTAGTGAATGCATATATGTTGAATGTTAGGGGTTGTTAGGGGTAGTTTTGGGGTATTTTTAATTGTCAGGGGTAGTTTTATGGGAGTTATCAGTTGATCATGTGACCTTTTTATATGTAGGCACTTTATTAAACTATTTTGTGGATAAAAAGTGTTGGCTTGACCGAGGTTCGAACCCGGATTTTGTAAATGGTTGTCGGAAACGTTACCATTGAGCTATGAGAGCAGTTATAAGTATAGGTTTTATAGTGGTAAATGACACCTTAACTTATATACATATACAGGGTGTGTAAATATTGGAGGTTTGATTTTAACCTGGTTTAGAGGTTTATGGGCTTAATCCTAACATATGTTAGAGGTTTATGGGTTCAACTCTAACCAATCATAAAACATATCATTTCCGGTTGGAGGTTCACGGGTTTGATTCTAACCAACCACAAATCATGTTATTAGAGGTTTATGGGTTCATTTTTAACCAATCATTTCTGGTTGGAGGTTTATGGGTTTAATTCTTATGTATTATAGCGGGAGGTTTGCGGGTTCAATCCTAACCGATTGTTATGTACTAGGTTTATGGGTCCAATTCTAACCAACCACAAAACATATATATATTCTAACCTATTATTTGGAGGTTTGTGAGTTCAATTCTAACCTATTATTTGGAGGTCTATGGGTTTGATTTTAACCTATCACTTCTGGTAAGGTTCACGGGGTCGATTCTAACCAACCACTAATGGTATTGTATTATAGTGGGAGGTTTATGGGTTCAAATCTAACCTAGCTGGAGAGGTTCACGGGTGTGATTCTAACCTAACACAAAACATGTTATTTCCGGTTATCGGGTTTAATCCTAATATATGCTAGAGGTTTAATGCTAACTAACCACAAAATATGTTATTAGAGGTTCACAGGTTCAATTCCAACCAACTATTAATCATGTAGTAGGTTTAAGGTATTGATCCTAATATATGCTAAGGGTTTATGGGTTTAATCCTAACCCAGTAGGATTTGTAAAAAAACAAACATTTTATTCTATATAGTGTATAATGCTTAAGTGGAACTTTACCGTTGAGCATAAATACTGTCAAATGTTGAATGTTATGTGATATTTTATATTATATATACATGCTATAGTGTATAATAAACGTGAAACAAATGATTATCCAATGTTAAAAACAGCTGAAAGAGGGCTAAACTTTACCATGGAGTATAAAAAATGGCCTTTGTAAAGGCCACCAAATGTTGGATGTTAAATTTACATTTTATAGATGTTATGTACTCTTGGGATGATGGGTGCCCTGAATTTATGTTTCTACCTAGTGGTTGGTTGTGTATGAAGCTGTGTAGAGCCAGAGGTTCACGGGTTCGATTTTTATTAATCACCAAACATGTTATTTCCTGTTGGGGTGTTTTCTTTTGTGGGTATGGTGTTGTATTATAGTTAACTGCTTGTATATGAACCTATAGCCTCAGAGGTTCTTGGGTGTAATCCTTACTAATCACCAATCATTTTTGGTTGGGGTGATTTCTTTTGTATGGTTTTGTTATTGTAGTGGGAGTAGTGTGAGTTTTGGAGGTTTGGGGGTTTAATCCTTACTAATCACCAATTATATATGGTTGGGGTAATATGTTGATTTTTAGTGTTGTAGTGCTGTTAACTGTTTGTATTTGTGTCATTTCTTGGTTCATTTATTGTCATTTCTTCAGTTTATATGTTGATTTTTGGTATTGTAGTGGGAGGTTCATGGGTTTGATCCCTAGTTGATCTTTTGTATATGTAACACAACCGCACTTTTTATCTTTATACCACTGGAGTGCTAGCGTTGATGGTATTAGTTGTCATAGTTTACAAATTCTCTACTAGGCTGTAGCACTAGTGTCTTACTAACTACTGATAGCTGATCACGTGACCTCTTGTATATGTAACATAATCTCACTTTATGTATTATTATTTGCTTTTCTGCCAATTATCCCACAGGCTGTTTTAGCTGGTGGACTGCTTTTATGATGTAATTTAAGTTGGGGAAAATAATGAAAACAACTGTACAAGCTAAATATGGATTTATTTACATATCTATATACACTAATACTTATATTACTGTATTCTATACTATTTATATAAACTTATTATTAAATACCTAAATACATAATCTTATAATCAAATACTTATAACTAATTGAGGTGGAGAGGGGTGGTCATCTGAAACATAATTAGTATATAATATAATTAGTATGGTATAGGGAATTAACTGTTTGAACCTAGGGTTATGGGTTTGAATCTTACTAGTGAGAGTAATGTTTCTGCCAAATTAATTAGCTATGACTTTTCCTATTAAGGTTGTAATGCATACGTAATATAACCTCACTTTATATATTTGCTTTTCTGATAGCTGTATTGCTAAATGATATAACCTTACTTTATTATAACTTTATAATTTGTATTAACTTCACGTTAAACAAGTCTATTATACTAGAGTGCTAGTGTCAATGAAATATGTTTTGAGCTATTTTTATTGAATAATATAATATCAGGTTAAACAAAATTTTATAGTAAAAACAATTTTACTTAACTAGTTTAATCAAAGGCATTTACCAAAGATCCAAGAGTTAACCTAAAAATTCTTACTACTAGGACTATAAATGCTTAACCCGGCCTCACCTAGTGAGGGTATAAAAACTCTATCCAATATAAAGCTAAAAGAGGTGTAAGAATACATCATTTCCACTATGGAAGGCATAGCAGAAGAACTACACAAACCCGCTAGGAAAAACTATACCAGACGTAATGTAACTCTTAAAGGGATAAATGATTTATACCAGGTTGATATAGTAGAGATGCAGCCATATGCAAAATTAAACAAGGGGTACCGCTATATTATGACAATCATTAACTGCTTTTTCAAGTTAGGTTTTGCTATACCTTTAAAGGACAAGTCAGGCCCTGTAGTTGCTAAAGCACTTGAACCTATATTAGCTAAATATAAAATGACAAATTTTCAAACTGATCAAGGAAAAGAGTTTTTTAATATTTATATTAATAGGCTGATGAAAGAGTATAACATAAATCATTACCATACATTCTCAGAAATGAAGGTGTCAATATGTGAGAGATATAATAAATCGCCTAAGAATAAAATGTATAAATTATTTACTGCTTGTGGAAGCTATGAGTGGCTAAGTATCTTGCCAAATATTGTAAAGTTATATAATAACAGTAAACATAGGACTATTGGCATGAAGCCTAAAGATGTTAAACAAAAACACGTTAAGATGATACTGAAAAGACTAAACAGACTAAAAAACCCTAAAGGTAAAATTAAATTTTAATTAGGAGATAATGTTAGAATTAGTAAAGCTAGAAGAATGTTTAAAAAGGGGTACTTGCCCAACTGGACTAATGAAGTTTTTAAAGTATACGCGATTAAACCTACAAGACCCGTCACATATATACTACAAGACTCAACTGGGGAAATCCTTAAAGGTGGTTTTTATGCTGAGGAAATTAGTAAGGCTAAAACGGGTAATGTATATCTGGTTGAGAAGGTTTTACAGCGTAAAGGTTCTAAATTACTAGTAAAGTGGAAAGGCTTTGATGAAACACATAATAGCTGGATAAATAACAAGGATATAGTTAATTAGTCACTATCTAACAAGGTATTGTAAAAAACACATAATAGTAGGAAAATTGTCAAAGACCTAGTAGTAGTAGTCATCGTTATCTAAAGTATAAAAACAAAACCACTTAGAGCAGTGTAATCAGTAACAATGAGGTTAGTACAGCAGAACGTACAGTTTCCTGTAATAAACTTTGATATCTTTAGCGGTTCAGGGTTAGATAAGAATTTCAAGCATGGTCAACTATTGCCAAGCTCAATTCGGTCAATTCTTTGTGGTCCATAGTTCATGTGGTAAAACCAATGTACTATTCAATATGATCTTTGATCCAAATGGTTTGCGATTTGAAAATATTTATGTTTTCTCAAAGTCTTTATATCAAGACAAATACAAGTTACTTAAACAAGTGTTGCCTGAAGAAATTGGATACTATGAGTATGATGATAATACATTAGTTATAAATCCTAATGATACAAAGAAAAACTCTATAATTATATTTGACGATATAAGTTGTGAGAAACATAATATGATTAGAAGTTATTTTGCTATGGGGAGACATAAAAACTTGGATATATTCTACTTGGGACAGACATACAGTAGTATTCCAAAACAGTTAATCAGAGACAACTGTAACTTTCTTATACTATTTAAACAGGATGAAAGGAACCTGAGATATGTATATAATGATTATGTGACAACTGATATGTCCTTTGACAAGTTAAAAGAGATTTGTGCAGTTTCATAGAAAGATAACTTTGGCTTCCTGATTATCGATAAAACATCAGACCTTAATAAAGGCAGATATAGGGTGGGATTTGACAGTTTTGTAACAGAGTTGTAATGGTTTGGATATACCATTATAATGACCTTAGAGGTTATGATACAAAGCTACATAATGTAAAATTAAACCTCTGTGCATACTACTATAAGGATAAGAAGAGATTCTGTGGTAACTACTGTAGTAGAAAACCCCTATATGGCTATATGTTTAACAAGAGATGCTGGAGACATAAGAAACCTAAAAGCTCTGCTATAACACCTCCTGTGGTGTTATTAATGATATCATCAAGTGAATGAACATACAATAGAGATATATGGTTAAATTTCTTGTTTAGATGCCAAGAGAGGGCTATTCCTTTAGAATTTGTAATATATTATGAAGACATAGCTAATTGTATGGTTAGGGACCCATAGAATTTAATATCGAGATTTCGACCGTTTTTGGATGTATTTGGTAAAGCATTACCATTGTGCAACCTTTATGGCAGTGTAAACTAACATTTTATCATGTTAAAATGAAACATGTTAAAATGTAAGATTTTATCATGTTAAAATGAAACATGTTAAAATGTAACATTTTATCATGTTAAAATGAAACATGTTAAAATGTAACATTTTATCATGTTAAAATGAAACATGTTAAAATGAAACATGTAAAATTTAACATTTTATCATGTTAAAATGCAACATGTTAAAATGCAACATGTTAAAATGTAACATTTTATCATGTTCAAATGCAACATGATAAATGTATCATTTTATCATGTTAAAATGCAACATGTTAAAATGTAACATATTAAAATGTAACATGTTAAAATGTAACATTTTATGATGTTAAAATGAAAAATGTTAAAATGTAACATTTTATCATGTTTAAATGAAACATGTAAAAATGTAACATCTTTAAATGTAACATTTTATCATGTTAAAATGAAACAAGTTAAAATGTAACATTTTATCATGTTAAAATGCAACATGTTAAAATGTAACATATTAAAATGTAACATGTTAAAATGTACCATTTCATAATGTAACATTTTAAAATGAAACATGTTAAAATGTAACATTTTATCATGTTAAAATGAAACATGTTAAAATGTAACATTTTATCATGTTAAAATGCAACATGTTAAAATGTAACATTTTATCATGTTAAAATGAAACATGTTAAAATGTAACATTTTATCATGTTAAAATGAAACATGTTCAAATGTAAGATTTTATCATGTTAAAAATGAAACATGTTAAAATGTAACATTTTATCATGTTAAAATGCAACATGTTAAAATATAACATTTTATCATGTTAAAATGAAACATGTTAAAATGCAACATTTTATCATGTTAAAATGAAACATGTTAAAATGTAACATTTTATCATGTTAAAATGAAACATGTTAAAATGTAACATTTTATCATGTTAAAATGAAACGTTAAAATGTAACATTTTATCATGTCAAAATGAAACATGTTAAAATGTAACATTTTATCATGTTAAAATGAAACATGTTAAAATGTAACATTTTATCATGTTAAAATGAAACGTTAAAATGTAACATTTTATCATGTTAAAATGCAACATGTTAAAATGTAACATTTTATCATGTTAAAATGCAACATGTTAAAATGTAACATATTAAAATGTAACATGTTCAAATGTAACATTTTAAAATGTAACATTTTATCATGTTAAATCGCAATATGTTAAAATGTAACATTTTATCATGTTAAAATGCAACATGTTAAAATGTAACATTTTATCATGTTAAAATGCAACATGTTAAAATGTAACATATTAAAATGTAACATTTAAAAATGAAACATGTTAAAATGTAACATTTTATCATGTTAAAATGCAACATGTTAAAATGCAACATGTTAAAATGTAACATTTTATCATGTTAAAATGCAACATGTTAAAATGTAACATTTTATCATGTTAAATTGTAACATTTTATCATGTTAAAATGAAACATGTTAAAATGTAACATTTTATCATGTTAAAATGAAACATGTTAAAATGTAACATTTTATCATGTTAAAATGCATAATGTTAAAATGTAACATTTTATCATGTTAAAATGAAACATGTTAAAATGTAACATTTTATCATGTTAAAATGCATAATGTTAAAATGTAACATTTTATCATGTTAAAATGAAACATGTTAAAATGTAACATTTTATCATGTTAAAATGTAACATTTTATCATGTTAAAATGAATCGTTAAAATGTAACATTTTATCATGTTAAAATGAAACATGTTAAAATGTAACATTTTATCATGTTAAAATGAAACATGTTAAAATGTAACATTTTATAATGTTTAAATGAAACATGTTAAAATGTAACATTTTATCATGTTAAAATGCAACATGTTAAAATGTAACATTTTATCATGTTAAAATGCAACATGTTAAAATGTAACATTTTATCATGTTAAAATGTAACATTTAATCATGTTAAAATGAAACATGTTAAAATGTAACATTTTATCATGTTAAAATGAAACGTTAAAATGTAACATTTAATCATGTTAAAATGTAACATTTTATAATGTTAAAATGAAACATGTTAAAATGTAACATTTTATCATGTTAAAATGCAACATGTTTAAATGTAACATTTTATCATGTTAAAATGCAACATGTTAAAATGTATTATGTTCAAATGTAACATTTTAAAATGTAACATTTTATCATGTTAAATCGCAATATGTTAAAATGTAACATTTTATCATGTTAAAATGCAACATGTTAAAATGTAGGCTAACATTTTATCATGTTAAAATGCAACATGTTAAAATGTAACATTTTATCATGTTAAAATGCAACATGTTAAAATGTAACATTTTATCATGTTAAAATGCAACATGTTAAAATGTAACATATTAAAATGTAACATGTTAAAATGTAACATGTTAAAATGTAACATTTTATCATGTTAAAATGAAACATGTTAAAATGTAACATTTTATCATGTTAAAATGCAACATGTTAAAATGTAACATTTTATCATGTTAAAATGTAACATGTTTAAATGTAGCCTAACATTTTATCATGTTAAAATGCAACATGTTAAAATGTAACATTTTAAAATGTAACATGTTAAAATGTAACATATTAAAATGTAACATGTTAAAATGTAACATGTTAAAATGTAACATTTTATCATGTTAAAATGAAACATGTTAAAATGTAACATTTTATCATGTTAAAATGCAACATGTTAAAATGTAACATATTAAAATGTAACATGTTAAAATGTAACATGTTAAAATGTAACATTTTATCATGTTAAAATGCAACATGTTAAAATGTAACATTTTATCATGTTAAAATGTAACATATTAAAATGTAACATGTTAAAATGTAACATTTTAAAATGTAACATTTTATCATGTTAAAATGCAACATGTTAAAATGTAACATTTTATCATGTTAAAATGTAACATGTTAAAATGTAACACTTTAAAATGTAACATTTTAAAATGAAACATGTTAAAATGTAACATTTTATCATGTTAAAATGCAACATGTTAAAATGTAACATTTTAATATGTTAAAATGTAACATGTTAAAATGTAACATTTTAAAATGTAACATTTTATCATGTTAAAATGAAACATGTAAAAATGTAACATTTTATCATGTTAAAATGCAACATGTTAAAATGTAACATTTTATCATGTTAAAATGCAACATGTTAAAATGTAACATTTTATCATGTTAAAATGTAACATTTTATCATGTTAAAATGCAACATGTTAAAATGTAACATATTAAAATTCAACATGTTAAAATGTAACATTTTAAAATGTAACATTTTAAAATGAAAATGTTAAAATGTAACATTTTATCATGTTAAAATGAAACATGATAAAATGTAACATTTTGTCATGTTAAAATGCAACATGTTAAAACGTAACATTTTATCATGTTAAAATGTAACATATTAAAATGTAACATGTTAAAATGTAACATTTTAAAATGTAACATTTTATCATGTTAAAATGAAACATGTTTAAATGTAACATTTTATCATGTTAAAATGCAACGTATTAAAATGTAACATTTTATCATGTTAAAATGCAACATGTTAAAATGTAACATTTTATCATGTTAAAATGAAACATGTTAAAATGTAAGATTTTATCATGTTAAAATGAAACATAATAAAATGTAACATTTTATCATGTTAAAATGAAACATGTTAAAATGTAACATTTTATCATGTTAAAATGAAACATGTTAAAATGAAACATTTTATCATGTTAAAATGAAACGTTAAAATGTAACATTTTATCATGTTAAAATGAAACATGTTAAAATGTAACATTTTATAATGTTAAAATGAAACATGTTAAAATGTAACATTTTATTATGTTAAAATGCAACATGTTAAAATGTAACATTTTATCATGTTAAAATGCAACATGTTAAAATGTAACATATTAAAATGTAACATGTTCAAATGTAACATATTAAAATGTAACATGTTCAAATGTAACATTTTAAAATGTAACATTTTATCATGTTAAATCGCAATATGTTAAAATGTAACATTTTATCATGTTAAAATGCAACATGTTAAAATGTAACATTTTATCATGTTAAAATGCAACATGTTAAAATGTAACATATTAAAATGTAACATTTTAAAATGAAACATGTTAAAATGTAACATTTTATCATGTTAAAATGAAACATGTTAAAATGTAACATTTTATCATGTTAAAATGCAACATGTTAAAATGTAACATATTAAAATGTAACGTGTTAAAATGTAACATTTTAAAATGTAACATTTTATTATGTTAAAATGAAACATGTTAAAATGTAACATTTTATCATGTTAAAATGCAACATGTTAAAATGTAACATTTTATCATGTTAAAATGCAACATGTTAAAATGTAACATTTTATCATGTTAAATTGTAACATTTTATCATGTTAAAATGAAACATGTTAAAATGTAACATTTTATCATGTTAAAATGCATAATGTTAAAATGTAACATTTTATCATGTTAAAATGAAACATGTTAAAATGTAACATTTTATCATGTTAAAATGCATAATGTTAAAATGTAACATTTTATCATGTTAAAATGAAACATGTTAAAATGTAACATTTTATCATGTTAAAATGAAACGTGTTAAAATGTAACATATTAAAATGTAACATGTTAAAATGTAACATTTTAAAATGTAACATTTTATCATGTTAATATGAAACATGTTAAAATGTAACATTTTATCATGTTAAAATGCAACATGTTAAAATGTAACATTTTATCATGTTAAAATGTAACATGTTAAAATGTAACACTTTAAAATGTAACATTTTAAAATGAAACATGTTAAAATGTAACATTTTATCATGTTAAAATGCAACATGTTAAAATGTAACATTTTAATATGTTAAAATGTAACATGTTAAAATGTAACATTTTAAAATGTAACATTTTATCATGTTAAAATGAAACATGTAAAAATGTAACATTTTATCATGTTAAAATGCAACATGTTAAAATGTAACATTTTATCATGTTAAAATGCAACATGTTAAAATGTAACATTTTATCATGTTAAAATGTAACATTTTATCATGTTAAAATGCAACATGTTAAAATGTAACATATTAAAATTCAACATGTTAAAATGTAACATTTTAAAATGTAACATTTTAAAATGAAACATGTTAAAATGTAACATTTTGTCATGTTAAAATGCAACATGTTAAAACGTAACATTTTATCATGTTAAAATGTAACATATTAAAATGTAACATGTTAAAATGTAACATTTTAAAATGTAACATTTTATCATGTTAAAATGAAAC
This sequence comes from Macrosteles quadrilineatus, assembly GCF_028750875.1. NCBI lineage: Eukaryota > Metazoa > Arthropoda > Insecta > Hemiptera > Cicadellidae > Macrosteles > Macrosteles quadrilineatus. Next base: position 767,667 of record NW_026542631.1, on the reverse strand, counting down.
ATGTTTAAATGTAACATTTTATCATGTTAAAATGCAACGTATTAAAATGTAACATTTTATCATGTTAAAATGCAACATGTTAAAATGTAACATTTTATCATGTTAAAATGAAACATGTTAAAATGTAACATTTTATCATGTTAAAATGAAACATGTTAAAATGTAACATTTTACCATGTTAAAATGAAACATGTTAAAATGTAACATTTTATCATGTTAAAATGAAACATGTTAAAATGAAACATTTTATCATGTTAAAATGAAACGTTAAAATGTAACATTTTATCATGTTAAAATGAAACATGTTAAAATGTAACATTTTATAATGTTAAAATGAAACATGTTAAAATGTAACATTTTATTATGTTAAAATGCAACATGTTAAAATGTAACATTTTATCATGTTAAAATGCAACATGTTAAAATGTAACATATTAAAATGTAACATGTTCAAATGTAACATTTTAAAATGTAACATTTTATCATGTTAAATCGCAATATGTTAAAATGTAACATTTTATCATGTTAAAATGCAACATGTTAAAATGTAACATTTTATCATGTTAAAATGCAACATGTTAAAATGTAACATATTAAAATGTAACATTTTAAAATGAAACATGTTAAAATGTAACATTTTATCGTGTTAAAATGAAACATGTTAAAATGTAACATTTTATCATGTTAAAATGCAACATGTTAAAATGTAACATATTAAAATGTAACGTGTTAAAATGTAACATTTTAAAATGTAACATTTTATTATGTTAAAATGAAACATGTTAAAATGTAACATTTTATCATGTTAAAATGCAACATGTTAAAATGTAACATTTTATCATGTTAAAATGCAACATGTTAAAATGTAACATTTTATCATGTTAAATTGTAACATTTTATCATGTTAAAATGAAACATGTTAAAATATAACATTTTTTCATGTTAAAATGCATAATGTTAAAATGTAACATTTTATCATGTTAAAATGAAACATGTTAAAATGTAACATTTTATCATGTTAAAATGCATAATGTTAAAATGTAACATTTTATCATGTTAAAATGAAACATGTTAAAATGTAACATTTTATCATGTTAAAATGCAACATGTTAAAATGTAACATTTTATCATGTTAAAATGAATCGTTAAAATGTAACATTTTATCATGTTAAAATGAAACATGTTAAAATGTAACATTTTATCATGTTAAAATGAAACATGTTAAAATGTAACATTTTATAATGTTTAAATGAAACATGTTAAAATGTAACATTTTATCATGTTAAAATGCAACATGTTAAAATGTAACATTTTATCATGTTAAAATGCAACATGTTAAAATGTAACATTTTATCATGTTAAAATGTAACATTTAATCATGTTAAAATGAAACATGTTAAAATGTAACATTTTATCATGTTAAAATGAAACGTTAAAATGTAACATTTAATCATGTTAAAATGTAACATTTTATAATGTTAAAATGAAACATGTTAAAATGTAACATTTTATCATGTTAAAATGCAACATGTTAAAATGTAACATTTTATCATGTTAAAATGCAACATGTTAAAATGTATTATGTTCAAATGTAACATTTTAAAATGTAACATTTTATCATGTTAAATCGCAATATGTTAAAATGTAACATTTTATCATGTTAAAATGCAACATGTTAAAATGTAACATTTTATCATGTTAAAATGCAACATGTTAAAATGTAACATATTAAAATGTAACATGTTAAAATGTAACATTTTAAAATGTAACATTTTAAAATGAAACATGTTAAAATGTAACATTTTATCATGTTAAAATGAAACATGTTAAAATGTAACATTTTGTCATGTTAAAATGTAACATTTTATCATGTTAAAATGAAACATGTTAAAATGTAACATTTTATCATGTTAAAATGTAACATTTTATCATGTTAAAATGCAACATGTTAAAATGTAACATTTTATCATGTTAAAATGTAACATGTTAAAATGTAACACTTTAAAATGTAACATTTTATCATGTTAAAATGCAACATGTTAAAATGTAACATTTTAATATGTTAAAATGTAACATGTTAAAATGTAACATTTTAAAATGTAACATTTTATCATGTTAAAATGAAACATGTAAAAATGTAACATTTTATCATGTTAAAATGCAACATGTTAAAATGTAACATTTTATCATGTTAAAATGCAACATGTTAAAATGTAACATTTTATCATGTTAAAATGTAACATTTTATCATGTTAAAATGCAACATGTTAAAATGTAACATATTAAAATTCAACATGTTAAAATGTAACATTTTAAAATGTAACATGTTAAAATGTAACATTTTAAAATGTAACATTTTATCATGTTAAAATGAAACATGTTTAAATGTAACATTTTATCATGTTAAAATGAAACATGTTTAAATGTAACATTTTATCATGTTAAAATGCAACGTATTAAAATGTAACATTTTATCATGTTAAAATGCAACATGTTAAAATGTAACATTTTATCATGTTAAAATGAAACATGTTAAAATGTAAGATTTTATCATGTTAAAATGAAACATGTTAAAATGTAACATTTTATCATGTTAAAATGAAACATGTTAAAATGAAACATGTAAAATTTAACATTTTATCATGTTAAAATGCAACATGTTAAATTGCAATATGTTAAAATGTAACATTTTATCATGTTCAAATGCAACATGATAAATGTAACATTTTATCATGTTAAAATGCAACATGTTAAAATGTAACATATTAAAATGTAACATGTTAAAATGTAACATTTTATGATGTTAAAATGAAAAATGTTAAAATGTAACATTTTATCATGTTTAAATGAAACATGTAAAAATGTAACATTTTTAAATGTAACATTTTATCATGTTAAAATGAAACATGTTAAAATGTAACATTTTATCATGTTAAAATGCAACATGTTAAAATGTAACATTTTATCATGTTAAAATGAAACATGTTAAAATGTAACATTTTAAAATGTAACATTTTATCATGTTAAAATGAAACATGTTAAAATGTAACATTTTATCATGTTAAAATGAAACATGTTCAAATGTAAGATTTTATCATGTTAAAAATGAAACATGTTAAAATGTAACATTTTATCATGTTAAAATGCAACATGTTAAAATTTAACATTTTATCATGTTAAAATGAAACATGTTAAAATGCAACATTTTATCATGTTAAAATGAAACATGTTAAAATGTAACATTTTATCATGTTAAAATGAAACATGTTAAAATGTAACATTTTATCATGTTAAAATGAAACATGTTAAAATGTAACATTTTATCATGTTAAAATGAAACGTTAAAATGTAACATTTTATCATGTCAAAATGAAACATGTTAAAATGTAACATTTTATCATGTTAAAATGAAACGTTAAAATGTAACATTTTATCATGTTAAAATGAAACATGTTAAAATGTAACATTTTATAATGTTAAAATGAAACATGTTAAAATGTAACATTTTATTTTGTTAAAATGCAACATGTTAAAATGTAACATTTTATCATGTTAAAATGCAACATGTTAAAATGTAACATTTTATAATGTTAAATTGTAACATTTTATCATGTTAAAATGAAACATGTTAAAATATAACATTTTTTCATGTTAAAATGCATAATGTTAAAATGTAACATTTTATCATGTTAAAATGAAACATGTTAAAATGTAACATTTTATCATGTTAAAATGCATAATGTTAAAATGTAACATTTTATCATGTTAAAATGAAACATGTTAAAATGTAACATTTTATCATGTTAAAATGCAACATGTTAAAATGTAACATTTTATCATGTTAAAATGTAACATTTTATCATGTTAAAATGAAACATGTTAAAATGTAACATTTTATAATGTTTAAATGAAACATGTTAAAATGTAACATTTTATCATGTTAAAATGCAACATGTTAAAATGTAACATTTTATCATGTTAAAATGCAACATGTTAAAATGTAACATTTTATCATGTTAAAATGTAACATTTAATCATGTTAAAATGAAACATGTTAAAATGTAACATTTTATCATGTTAAAATGAAACGTTAAAATGTAACATTTAATCATGTTAAAATGTAACATTTTATAATGTTAAAATGAAACATGTTAAAATGTAACATTTTATCATGTTAAAATGCAACATGTTAAAATGTAACATTTTATCATGTTAAAATGCAACATGTTAAAATGTATTATGTTCAAATGTAACATTTTAAAATGTAACATTTTATCATGTTAAATCGCAATATGTTAAAATGTAACATTTTATCATGTTAAAATGCAACATGTTAAAATGTAACATTTTATCATGTTAAAATGCAACATGTTAAAATGTAACATATTAAAATGTAACATGTTAAAATGTAACATTTTAAAATGTAACATTTTAAAATGAAACATGTTAAAATGTAACATTTTATCATGTTAAAATGAAACATGTTAAAATGTAACATTTTGTCATGTTAAAATGTAACATTTTATCATGTTAAAATGTAACATATTAAAATGTAACATGTTAAAATGTAACATTTTAAAATGTAACATTTTATCATGTTAAAATGAAACATGTTAAAATGTAACATTTTATCATGTTAAAATGCAACATGTTAAAATGTAACATTTTATCATGTTAAAATGTAACATATTAAAATGTAACATGTTAAAATGTAACATTTTAAAATGTAACATTTTATCATGTTAAAATGAAACATGTTAAAATGTAACATTTTATCATGTTAAAATGTAACATTTTATCATGTTAAAATGCAACATGTTAAAATGTAACATTTTATCATGTTAAAATGTAACATGTTAAAATGTAACACTTTAAAATGTAACATTTTATCATGTTAAAATGCAACATGTTAAAATGTAACATTTTAATATGTTAAAATGTAACATGTTAAAATGTAACATTTTAAAATGTAACATTTTATCATGTTAAAATGAAACATGTAAAAATGTAACATTTTATCATGTTAAAATGCAACATGTTAAAATGTAACATTTTATCATGTTAAAATGCAACATGTTAAAATGTAACATTTTATCATGTTAAAATGTAACATTTTATCATGTTAAAATGCAACATGTTAAAATGTAACATATTAAAATTCAACATGTTAAAATGTAACATTTTAAAATGTAACATTTTAAAATGAAACATGTTAAAATGTAACATTTTATCATGTTAAAATGTAACATATTAAAATGTAACATGTTAAAATGTAACATTTTAAAATGTAACATTTTATCATGTTAAAATGAAACATGTTTAAATGTAACATTTTATCATGTTAAAATGAAACATGTTTAAATGTAACATTTTATCATGTTAAAATGCAACGTATTAAAATGTAACATTTTATCATGTTAAAATGCAACATGTTAAAATGTAACATTTTATCATGTTAAAATGAAACATGTTAAAATGTAAGATTTTATCATGTTAAAATGAAACATGTTAAAATGTAACATTTTATCATGTTAAAATGAAACATGTTAAAATGAAACATGTAAAATTTAACATTTTATCATGTTAAAATGCAACATGTTAAATTGCAATATGTTAAAATGTAACATTTTATCATGTTCAAATGCAACATGATAAATGTAACATTTTATCATGTTAAAATGCAACATGTTAAAATGTAACATATTAAAATGTAACATGTTAAAATGTAACATTTTATGATGTTAAAATGAAAAATGTTAAAATGTAACATTTTATCATGTTTAAATGAAACATGTAAAAATGTAACATTTTTAAATGTAACATTTTATCATGTTAAAATGAAACATGTTAAAATGTAACATTTTATCATGTTAAAATGCAACATGTTAAAATGTAACATTTTATCATGTTAAAATGAAACATGTTAAAATGTAACATTTTAAAATGTAACATTTTATCATGTTAAAATGAAACATGTTAAAATGTAACATTTTATCATGTTAAAATGAAACATGTTCAAATGTAAGATTTTATCATGTTAAAAATGAAACATGTTAAAATGTAACATTTTATCATGTTAAAATGCAACATGTTAAAATTTAACATTTTATCATGTTAAAATGAAACATGTTAAAATGCAACATTTTATCATGTTAAAATGAAACATGCTAAAATGTAACATTTTATCATGTTAAAATGAAACATGTTAAAATGTAACATTTTATCATGTTAAAATGAAACATGTTAAAATGTAACATTTTATCATGTTAAAATGAAACGTTAAAATGTAACATTTTATCATGTCAAAATGAAACATGTTAAAATGTAACATTTTATCATGTTAAAATGAAACGTTAAAATGTAACATTTTATCATGTTAAAATGAAACATGTTAAAATGTAACATTTTATAATGTTAAAATGAAACATGTTAAAATGTAACATTTTATTTTGTTAAAATGCAACATGTTAAAATGTAACATTTTATCATGTTAAAATGCAACATGTTAAAATGTAACATATTAAAATGTAACATGTTCAAATGTAACATTTTAAAATGTAACATTTTATCATGTTAAATCGCAATATGTTAAAATGTAACATTTTATCATGGTAAAATGCAACATGTTAAAATGTAACATTTTATCATGTAAAATGCAACATGTTAAAATGTAACATATTAAAATGTAACATTTTAAAATGAAACATGTTAAAATGTAACATTTTATCATGTTAAAATGAAACATGTTAAAATTTAACATTTTATCATGTTAAAATGCAACATGTTAAAATGTAACATGTTAAAATGTAACATGTTAAAATGTAACATTTTAAAATGTAACATTTTATTATGTTAAAATGAAACATGTTAAAATGTAACATTTTATCATGTTAAAATGCAACATGTTAAAATGTAACATTTTATCATGTTAAAATGCAACATGTTAAAATGTAACATTTTATCATGTTAAAAAGTAACATTTTATCATGTTAAAATGAAACATGTTAAAATGTAACATTTTATCATGTTAAAATGCATAATGTTAAAATGTAACATTTTATCATGTTAAAATGAAACATGTTAAAATGTAACATTTTATCATGTTAAAATGCATAATGTTAAAATGTAACATTTTATCATGTTAAAATGAAACATGTTAAAATGTAACATTTTATCATGTTAAAATGAAACATGTTAAAATGTAACATTTTATCATGTTAAAATGAATCGTTAAAATGTAACATTTTATCATGTTAAAATGAAACATGTTAAAATGTAACATTTTATCATGTTAAAATGAAACATGTTAAAATGTAACATTTTATAATGTTAAAATGAAACATGTTAAAATGTAACATTTTATCATGTTAAAATGCAACATGTTAAAATGTAACATTTTATCATGTTAAAATGCAACATGTTAAAATGTAACATTTTATCATGTTAAAATGTAACATTTAATCATGTTAAAATGAAACATGTTAAAATGTAACATTTTATCATGTTAAAATGAATCGTTAAAATGTAACATTTTATCATGTTAAAATGTAACATTTTATAATGTTAAAATGAAACATGTTAAAATGTAACATTTTATCATGTTAAAATGCAACATGTTAAAATGTAACATTTTATCATGTTAAAATGCAACATGTTAAAATGTATTATGTTCAAATGTAACATTTTAAAATGTAACATTTTATCATGTTAAATCGCAATATGTTAAAATGTAACATTTTATCATGTTAAAATGCAACATGTTAAAATGTAACATTTTATCATGTTAAAATGCAACATGTTAAAATGTAACATTTTATCATGTTAAAATGCAACATGTTAAAATGTAACATATTAAAATGTAACATGTTAAAATGTAACATTTTAAAATGTAACATTTTAAAATGAAACATGTTAAAACGAAACATGTTAAAATGTAACATTTTATCATGTTAAAATGAAACATGTTAAAATGTAACATTTTGTCATGTTAAAATGCAACATGTTAAAATGTAACATTTTATCATGTTAAAATGTAACATATTAAAATGTAACATGTTAAAATGTAACATTTTAAAATGTAACATTTTATCATGTTAAAATGAAACATGTTAAAATGTAACATTTTATCATGTTAAAATGCAACATGTTAAAATGTAACATTTTATTATGTTAAAATGTAACATATTAAAATGTAACATGTTAAAATGTAACATTTTAAAATGTAACATTTTATCATGTTAAAATGAAACATGTTAAAATGTAACATTTTATCATGTTAAAATGCAACATGTTAAAATGTAACATTTTATCATGTTAAAATGTAACATGTTAAAATGTAACACTTTAAAATGTAACATTTTAAAATGAAACATGTTAAAATGTAACACTTTAAAATGTAACATTTTAAAATGAAACATGTTAAAATGTAACATTTTATCATGTTAAAATGCAACATGTTAAAATGTAACATTTTAATATGTTAAAATGTAACATGTTAAAATGTAACATTTTAAAATGTAACATTTTATCATGTTAAAATGAAACATGTAAAAATGTAACATTTTATCATGTTAAAATGCAACATGTTAAAATGTAACATTTTATCATGTTAAAATGCAACATGTTAAAATGTAACATTTTATCATGTTAAAATGTAACATTTTATCATGTTAAAATGCAACATGTTAAAATGTAACATATTAAAATTCAACATGTTAAAATGTAACATTTTAAAATGTAACATTTTAAAATGAAACATGCTAAAATGTAACATTTTATCATGTTAAAATGAAACATGATAAAATGTAACATTTTGTCATGTTAAAATGCAACATGTTAAAACGTAACATTTTATCATGTTAAAATGTAACATATTAAAATGTAACATGTTAAAATGTAACATTTTAAAATGTAACATTTTATCATGTTAAAATGAAACATGTTTAAATGTAACATTTTATCATGTTAAAATGCAACGTATTAAAATGTAACATTTTATCATGTTAAAATGCAACATGTTAAAATGTAACATTTTATCATGTTAAAATGAAACATGTTAAAATGTAAGATTTTATCATGTTAAAATGAAACATGTTAAAATGTAACATTTTATCATGTTAAAATGAAACATGTTAAAATGTAACATTTTATCATGTTAAAATGAAACATGTTAAAATGAAACATGTAAAATTTAACATTTTATCATGTTAAAATGCAACATGTTAAAATGCAACATGTTAAAATGTAACATTTTATCATGTTCAAATGCAACATGATAAATGTAACATTTTATCATGTTAAAATGCAACATGTTAAAATGTAACATATTAAAATGTAACATGTTAAAATGTAACACTTTATGATGTTAAAATGAAAAATGTTAAAATGTAACATTTTATCATGTTTAAATGAAACATGTAAAAATGTAACATTTTTAAATGTAACATTTTATCATGTTAAAAATGAAACATGTTAAAATGTAACATTTTATCATGTTAAAATGCAACATGTTAAAATTTAACATTTTATCATGTTAAAATGAAACATGTTAAAATGCAACATTTTATCATGTTAAAATGAAACATGTTAAAATGTAACATTTTATCATGTTAAAATGAAACATGTAAAAATGTAACATTTTATCATGTTAAAATGAAACGTTAAAATGTAACATTTTATCATGTCAAAATGAAACATGTTCAAATGTAACATTTTATCATGTTTAAATGAAACATGTTAAAATGTAACATTTTATCATGTTAAAATGAAACGTTAAAATGTAACATTTTATCATGTTAAAATGAAACGTTAAAATGTAACATTTTATTTTGTTAAAATGCAACATGTTAAAATGTAACATTTTATCATGTTAAAATGCAACATGTTAAAATGTAACATATTAAAATGTAACATGTTCAAATGTAACATTTTAAAATGTAACATTTTATCATGTTAAATCGCAATATGTTAAAATGTAACATTTTATCATGGTAAAATGCAACATGTTAAAATGTAACATTTTATCATGTAAAATGCAACATGTTAAAATGTAACATATTAAAATGTAACATTTTAAAATGAAACATGTTAAAATGTAACATTTTATCATGTTAAAATGAAAAATGTTAAAATTTAACATTTTATCATGTTAAAATGCAACATGTTAAAATGTAACATATTAAAATGTAACATGTTAAAATGTAACATTTTAAAATGTAACATTTTATTATGTTAAAATGAAACATGTTAAAATGTAACATTTTATCATGTTAAAATGCAACATGTTAAAATGTAACATTTTATCATGTTAAAATGCAACATGTTAAAATGTAACATTTTATCATGTTAAAATGTAACATTTTATCATGTTAAAATGAAACATGTTAAAATGTAACATTTTATCATGTTAAAATGCATAATGTTAAAATGTAACATTTTATCATGTTAAAATGAAACATGTTAAAATGTAACATTTTATCATGTTAAAATGCATAATGTTAAAATGTAACATTTTATCATGTTAAAATGAAACATGTTAAAATGTAACATTTTATCATGTTAAAATGAAACATGTTAAAATGTAACATTTTATCATGTTAAAATGAATCGTTAAAATGTAACATTTTATCATGTTAAAATGAAACATGTTAAAATGTAACATTTTATCATGTTAAAATGAAACATGTTAAAATGTAACATTTTATAATGTTAAAATGAAACATGTTAAAATGTAACATTTTATCATGTTAAAATGCAACATGTTAAAATGTAACATTTTATCATGTTAAAATGCAACATTTTAAAATGTAACATTTTATCATGTTAAAATGTAACATTTAATCATGTTAAAATGAAACATGTTAAAATGTAACATTTTATCATGTTAAAATGAATCGTTAAAATGTAACATTTTATCATGTTAAAATGTAACATTTTATAATGTTAAAATGAAACATGTTAAAATGTAACATTTTATCATGTTAAAATGCAACATGTTAAAATGTAACATTTTATCATGTTAAAATGCAACATGTTAAAATGTATTATGTTCAAATGTAACATTTTAAAATGTAACATCTTATCATGTTAAATCGCAATATGTTAAAATGTAACATTTTATCATGTTAAAATGCAACATGTTAAAATGTAACATTTTATCATGTTAAAATGCAACATGTTAAAATGTAACATATTAAAATGTAACATGTTAAAATGTAACATTTTAAAATGTAACATTTTAAAATGAAACATGTTAAAATGAAACATGTTAAAATGTAACATTTTATCATGTTAAAATGAAACATGTTAAAATGTAACATTTTGTCATGTTAAAATGCAACATGTTAAAATGTAACATTTTATCATGTTAAAATGTAACATATTAAAATGTAACATGTTAAAATGTAACATTTTAAAATGTAACATTTTATCATGTTAAAATGAAACATGTTAAAATGTAACATTTTATCATGTTAAAATGCAACATGTTAAAATGTAACATTTTATTATGTTAAAATGTAACATATTAAAATGTAACATGTTAAAATGTAACATTTTAAAATGTAACATTTTATCATGTTAAAATGAAACATGTTAAAATGTAACATTTTATCATGTTAAAATGCAACATGTTAAAATGTAACATTTTATCATGTTAAAATGTAACATGTTAAAATGTAACACTTTAAAATGTAACATTTTAAAATGAAACATGTTAAAATGTAACATTTTATCATGTTAAAATGCAACATGTTAAAATGTAACATTTAAATATGTTAAAATGTAACATGTTAAAATGTAACATTTTAAAATGTAACATTTTATCATGTTAAAATGAAACATGTAAAAATGTAACATTTTATCATGTTAAAATGCAACATGTTAAAATGTAACATTTTATCATGTTAAAATGCAACATGTTAAAATGTAACATTTTATCATGTTAAAATGTAACATTTTATCATGTTAAAATGCAACATGTTAAAATGTAACATATTAAAATTCAACATGTTAAAATGTAACATTTTAAAATGTAACATTTTAAAATGAAACATGTTAAAATGTAACATTTTATCATGTTAAAATGAAACATGATAAAATGTAACATTTTGTCATGTTAAAATGCAACATGTTAAAACGTAACATTTTATCATGTTAAAATGTAACATATTAAAATGTAACATGTTAAAATGTAACATTTTAAAATGTAACATTTTATCATGTTAAAATGAAACATGTTTAAATGTAACATTTTATCATGTTAAAATGCAACGTATTAAAATGTAACATTTTATCATGTTAAAATGCAACATGTTAAAATGTAACATTTTATCATGTTAAAATGAAACATGTTAAAATGTAAGATTTTATCATGTTAAAATGAAACATGTTAAAATGTAACATTTTATCATGTTAAAATGAAACATGTTAAAATGTAACATTTTATCATGTTAAAATGAAACATGTTAAAATGAAACATGTAAAATTTAACATTTTATCATGTTAAAATGCAACATGTTAAAATGTAACATTTTATCATGTTCAAATGCAACATGATAAATGTAACATTTTATCATGTTAAAATGCAACATGTTAAAATGTAACATATTAAAATGTAACATGTTAAAATGTAACATTTTATGATGTTAAAATGAAAAATGTTAAAATGTAACATTTTATCATGTTTAAATGAAACATGTAAAAATGTAACATTTTTAAATGTAACATTTTATCATGTTAAAAATGAAACATGTTAAAATGTAACATTTTATCATGTTAAAATGCAACATGTTAAAATTTAACATTTTATCATGTTAAAATTAAACATGTTAAAATGCAACATTTTATCATGTTAAAATGAAACATGTTAAAATGTAACATTTTATCATGTTAAAATGAAACATGTAAAAATGTAACATTTTATCATGTTAAAATGAAACGTTAAAATGTAACATTTTATCATGTCAAAATTAAACATGTTAAAATGTAACATTTTATCATGTTTAAATGAAACATGTTAAAATGTAACATTTTATCATGTTAAAATGAAACGTTAAAATGTAACATTTTATCATGTTAAAATGAAACATGTTAAAATGTAACAATTTATAATGTTAAAATGAAACATGTTAAAATGTAACATTTTATTATGTTAAAATGCAACATGTTAAAATGTAACATTTTATCATGTTAAAATGCAACATGTTAAAATGTAACATTTTATCATGTTAAAATGCAACATGTTAAAATGTAACATTTTATCATGTTAAAATGCAACATGTTAAAATGTAACATTTTATCATGTTAAAATGAAACATGTTAAAATGTAAGATTTTATCATGTTAAAATGAAACATGTTAAAATGTAACATTTTACCATGTTAAAATGAAACATGTTAAAATGTAACATTTTATCATGTTAAAATGAAACATGTTAAAATGAAACATTTTATCATGTTAAAATGAAACGTTAAAATGTAACATTTTATCATGTTAAAATGAAACATGTTAAAATGTAACATTTTATAATGTTAAAATAAAACATGTTAAAATGTAACATTTTATTATGTTAAAATGCAACATGTTAAAATGTAACATTTTATCATGTTAAAATGCAACATGTTAAAATGTAACATATTAAAATGTAACATGTTCAAATGTAACATTTTAAAATGTAACATTTTAAAATGAAACATGTTAAAATGTAACATTTTGTCATGTTAAAATGCAACATGTTAAAACGTAACATTTTATCATGTTAAAATGTAACATATTAAAATGTAACATGTTAAAATGTAACATTTTGTCATGTTAAAATGCAACATGTTAAAACGTAACATTTTATCATGTTAAAATGTAACATATTAAAATGTAACATGTTAAAATGTAACATTTTAAAATGTAACATTTTATCATGTTCAAATGCAACATGATAAATGTAACATTTTATCATGTTAAAATGCAACATGTTTAAATGTAACATATTAAAATTCAACATGTTAAAATGTAACATTTTAAAATGTAACATTTTAAAATGAAACATGTTAAAATGTAACATTTTGTCATGTTAAAATGCAACATGTTAAAACGTAACATTTTATCATGTTAAAATGTAACATATTAAAATGTAACATGTTAAAATGTAACATTTTAAAATGTAACATTTTATCATGTTAAAATGAAACATGTTTAAATGTAACATTTTATCATGTTAAAATGCAACGTATTAAAATGTAACATTTTATCATGTTAAAATGCAACATGTTAAAATGTAACATTTTATCATGTTAAAATGAAACATGTTAAAATGTAACATTTTATCATGTTAAAATGTAACATATTAAAATGTAACATGTTAAAATGTAACATTTTGTCATGTTAAAATGCAACATGTTAAAACGTAACATTTTATCATGTTAAAATGTAACATATTAAAATGTAACATGTTAAAATGTAACATTTTAAAATGTAACATTTTATCATGTTCAAATGCAACATGATAAATGTAACATTTTATCATGTTAAAATGCAACATGTTAAAATGTAACATATTAAAATTCAACATGTTAAAATGTAACATTTTAAAATGTAACATTTTAAAATGAAACATGTTAAAATGTAACATTTTGTCATGTTAAAATGCAACATGTTAAAACGTAACATTTTATCATGTTAAAATGTAACATATTAAAATGTAACATGTTAAAATGTAACATTTTAAAATGTAACATTTTATCATGTTAAAATGAAACATGTTTAAATGTAACATTTTATCATGTTAAAATGCAACGTATTAAAATGTAACATTTTATCATGTTAAAATGCAACATGTTAAAATGTAACATTTTATCATGTTAAAATGAAACATGTTAAAATGTAAGATTTTATCATGTTAAAATGAAACATGTTAAAATGTAACATTTTACCATGTTAAAATGAAACATGTTAAAATGTAACATTTTATCATGTTAAAATGAAACATGTTAAAATGAAACATTTTATCATGTTAAAATGAAACGTTAAAATGTAACATTTTATCATGTTAAAATGAAACATGTTAAAATGTAACATTTTATAATGTTAAAATGAAACATGTTAAAATGTAACATTTTATTATGTTAAAATGCAACATGTTAAAATGTAACATTTTATCATGTTAAAATGCAACATGTTAAAATGTAACATATTAAAATGTAACATGTTCAAATGTAACATTTTAAAATGTAACATTTTATCATGTTAAATCGCAATATGTTAAAATGTAACATTTTATCATGTTAAAATGCAACATGTTAAAATGTAACATTTTATCATGTTAAAATGCAACATGTTAAAATGTAACATTTTATCATGTTAAAATGCAACATGTTAAAATGTAACATATTAAAATGTAACATTTTAAAATGAAACATGTTAAAATGTAACATTTTATCATGTTAAAATGAAACATGTTAAAATGTAACATTTTATCATGTTAAAATGCAACATGTTAAAATGTAACATATTAAAATGTAACGTGTTAAAATGTAACATTTTAAAATGTAACATTTTATTATGTTAAAATGAAACATGTTAAAATGTAACATTTTATCATGTTAAAATGCAACATGTTAAAATGTAACATTTTATCATGTTAAAATGCAACATGTTAAAATGTAACATTTTATCATGTTAAATTGTAACATTTTATCATGTTAAAATGAAACATGTTAAAATGTAACATTTTATCATGTTAAAATGCATAATGTTAAAATGTAACATTTTATCATGTTAAAATGAAACATGTTAAAATGTAACATTTTATCATGTTAAAATGCATAATGTTAAAATGTAACATTTTATCATGTTAAAATGAAACATGTTAAAATGTAACATTTTATCATGTTAAAATGCAACATGTTAAAATGTAACATTTTATCATGTTAAAATGAATCGTTAAAATGTAACATTTTATCATGTTAAAATGAAACATGTTAAAATGTAACATTTTATCATGTTAAAATGAAACATGTTAAAATGTAACATTTTATAATGTTTAAATGAAACATGTTAAAATGTAACATTTTATCATGTTAAAATGCAACATGTTAAAATGTAACATTTTATCATGTTAAAATGCAACATGTTAAAATGTAACATTTTATCATGTTAAAATGTAACATTTAATCATGTTAAAATGAAACATGTTAAAATGTAACATTTTATCATGTTAAAATGAAACGTTAAAATGTAACATTTAATCATGTTAAAATGTAACATTTTATAATGTTAAAATGAAACATGTTAAAATGTAACATTTTATCATGTTAAAATGCAACATGTTAAAATGTATTATGTTCAAATGTAACATTTTAAAATGTAACATTTTATCATGTTAAATCGCAATATGTTAAAATGTAACATTTTATCATGTTAAAATGCAACATGTTAAAATGTAACATTTTATCATGTTAAAATGCAACATGTTAAAATGTAACATATTAAAATGTAACATGTTAAAATGTAACATTTTAAAATGTAACATTTTAAAATGAAACATGTTAAAATGTAACATTTTATCATGTTAAAATGAAACATGTTAAAATGTAACATTTTGTCATGTTAAAATGTAACATTTTATCATGTTAAAATGTAACATATTAAAATGTAACATGTTAAAATGTAACATTTTAAAATGTAACATTTTATCATGTTAAAATGAAACATGTTAAAATGTAACATTTTATCATGTTAAAATGCAACATGTTAAAATGTAACATTTTTTCATGTTAAAATGTAACATATTAAAATGTAACATGTTAAAATGTAACATTTTAAAATGTAACATTTTATCATGTTAAAATGAAACATGTTAAAATGTAACATTTTATCATGTTAAAATGTAACATTTTATCATGTTAAAATGCAACATGTTAAAATGTAACATTTTATCATGTTAAAATGTAACATGTTAAAATGTAACATTTTAAAATGTAACATTTTATCATGTTAAAATGAAACATGTAAAAATGTAACATTTTATCATGTTAAAATGCAACATGTTAAAATGTAACATTTTATCATGTTAAAATGCAACATGTTAAAATGTAACATTTTATTATGTTAAAATGTAACATTTTATCATGTTAAAATGCAACATGTTAAAATGTAACATATTAAAATTCAACATGTTAAAATGTAACATTTTAAAATGTAACATTTTAAAATGAAACATGTTAAAATGTAACATTTTATCATGTTAAAATGTAACATATTAAAATGTAACATGTTAAAATGTAACATTTTAAAATGTAACATTTTATCATGTTAAAATGAAACATGTTTAAATGTAACATTTTATCATGTTAAAATGCAACGTATTAAAATGTAACATTTTATCATGTTAAAATGCAACATGTTAAAATGTAACATTTTATCATGTTAAAATGAAACATGTTAAAATGTAAGATTTTATCATGTTAAAATGAAACATGTTAAAATGTAACATTTTATCATGTTAAAATGAAACATGTTAAAATGAAACATGTAAAATTTAACATTTTATCATGTTAAAATGCAACATGTTAAATTGCAATATGTTAAAATGTAACATTTTATCATGTTCAAATGCAACATGATAAATGTAACATTTTATCATGTTAAAATGCAACATGTTAAAATGTAACATATTAAAATGTAACATGTTAAAATGTTACATTTTATGATGTTAAAATGAAAAATGTTAAAATGTAACATTTTATCATGTTTAAATGAAACATGTAAAAATGTAACATTTTTAAATGTAACATTTTATCATGTTAAAATGAAACATGTTAAAATGTAACATTTTATCATGTTAAAATGCAACATGTTAAAATGTAACATTTTATCATGTTAAAATGAAACATGTTAAAATGTAACATTTTAAAATGTAACATTTTATCATGTTAAAATGAAACATGTTAAAATGTAACATTTTATCATGTTAAAATGAAACATGTTCAAATGTAAGATTTTATCATGTTAAAAATGAAACATGTTAAAATGTAACATTTTATCATGTTAAAATGCAACATGTTAAAATTTAACATTTTATCATGTTAAAATGAAACATGTTAAAATGCAACATTTTATCATGTTAAAATGAAACATGTTAAAATGTAACATTTTATCATGTTAAAATGAAACATGTTAAAATGTAACATTTTATCATGTTAAAATGAAACGTTAAAATGTAACATTTTATCATGTCAAAATGAAACATGTTAAAATGTAACATTTTATCATGTTAAAATGAAACGTTAAAATGTAACATTTTATCATGTTAAAATGAAACATGTTAAAATGTAACATTTTATAATGTTAAAATGAAACATGTTAAAATGTAACATTTTATTTTGTTAAAATGCAACATGTTAAAATGTAACATTTTATCATGTTAAAATGCAACATGTTAAAATGTAACATATTAAAATGTAACATGTTCAAATGTAACATTTTAAAATGTAACATTTTATCATGTTAAATCGCAATATGTTAAAATGTAACATTTTATCATGGTAAAATGCAACATGTTAAAATGTAACATTTTATCATGTAAAATGCAACATGTTAAAATGTAAC
The DNA here is from genome assembly GCF_028750875.1 of Macrosteles quadrilineatus. NCBI lineage: Eukaryota > Metazoa > Arthropoda > Insecta > Hemiptera > Cicadellidae > Macrosteles > Macrosteles quadrilineatus. The sequence continues at coordinate 749,068 of NW_026542631.1, read as the reverse complement.
ATATTAAAATGTAACATTTTAAAATGAAACATGTTAAAATGTAACATTTTATCATGTTAAAATGAAACATGTTAAAATTTAACATTTTATCATGTTAAAATGCAACATGTTAAAATGTAACATATTAAAATGTAACATGTTAAAATGTAACATTTTAAAATGTAACATTTTATTATGTTAAAATGAAACATGTTAAAATGTAACATTTTATCATGTTAAAATGCAACATGTTAAAATGTAACATTTTATCATGTTAAAATGCAACATGGTAAAATGTAACATTTTATCATGTTAAAATGTAACATTTTATCATGTTAAAATGAAACATGTTAAAATGTAACATTTTATCATGTTAAAATGCATAATGTTAAAATGTAACATTTTATCATGTTAAAATGAAACATGTTAAAATGTAACATTTTATCATGTTAAAATGCATAATGTTAAAATGTAACATTTTATCATGTTAAAATGAATCGTTAAAATGTAACATTTTATCATGTTAAAATGAAACATGTTAAAATGTAACATTTTATCATGTTAAAATGAAACATGTTAAAATGTAACATTTTATAATGTTAAAATGAAACATGTTAAAATGTAACATTTTATCATGTTAAAATGCAACATGTTAAAATGTAACATTTTATCATGTTAAAATGCAACATGTTAAAATGTAACATTTTATCATGTTAAAATGTAACATTTAATCATGTTAAAATGAAACATGTTAAAATGTAACATTTTATCATGTTAAAATGAATCGTTAAAATGTAACATTTTATCATGTTTAAATGTAACATTTTATAATGTTAAAATGAAACATGTTAAAATGTAACATTTTATCATGTTAAAATGCAACATGTTAAAATGTAACATTTTATCATGTTAAAATGCAACATGTTAAAATGTAACATTTTATCATGTTAAAATGCAACATGTTAAAATGTATTATGTTCAAATGTAACATTTTAAAATGTAACATTTTATCATGTTAAATCGCAATATGTTAAAATGTAACATTTTATCATGTTAAAATGCAACATGTTAAAATGTAACATTTTATCATGTTAAAATGCAACATGTTAAAATGTAACATATTAAAATGTAACATGTTAAAATGTAACATTTTAAAATGTAACATTTTAAAATGAAACATGTTAAAATGAAACATGTTAAAATGTAACATTTCATCATGTTAAAATGAAACATGTTAAAATGTAACATTTTGTCATGTTAAAATGCAACATGTTAAAATGTAACATTTTATCATGTTAAAATGTAACATATTAAAATGTAACATGTTAAAATGTAACATTTTAAAATGTAACATTTTATCATGTTAAAATGAAACATGTTAAAATGTAACATTTTATCATGTTAAAATGCAACATGTTAAAATGTAACATTTTACGATGTTAAAATGTAACATATTAAAATGTAACATGTTAAAATGTAACATTTTAAAATGTAACATTTTATCATGTTAAAATGAAACATGTTAAAATGTAACATTTTATCATGTTAAAATGCAACATGTTAAAATGTAACATTTTATCATGTTAAAATGTAACATGTTAAAATGTAACACTTTAAAATGTAATATTTTAAAATGAAACATGTTAAAATGTAACATTTTATCATGTTAAAATGCAACATGTTAAAATGTAACATTTTAATATGTTAAAATGTAACATGTTAAAATGTAACATTTTAAAATGTAACATTTTATCATGTTAAAATGAAACATGTAAAAATGTAACATTTTATCATGTTAAAATGCAACATGTTAAAATGTAACATTTTATCATGTTAAAATGCAACATGTTAAAATGTAACATTTTATCATGTTAAAATGTAACATTTTATCATGTTAAAATGCAACATGTTAAAATGTAACATATTAAAATTCAACATGTTAAAATTCAACATGTTAAAATGTAACATTTTAAAATGTAACATTTTAAAATGAAACATGTTAAAATGTAACATTTTATCATGTTAAAATGAAACATGATAAAATGTAACATTTTGTCATGTTAAAATGCAACATGTTAAAACGTAACATTTTATCATGTTAAAATGTAACATATTAAAATGTAACATGTTAAAATGTAACATTTTAAAATGTAACATTTTATCATGTTAAAATGAAACATGTTTAAATGTAACATTTTATCATGTTAAAATGCAACGTATTAAAATGTAACATTTTATCATGTTAAAATGCAACATGTTAAAATGTAACATTTTATCATGTTAAAATGAAACATGTTAAAATGTAAGATTTTATCATGTTAAAATGAAACATGTTAAAATGTAACATTTTATCATGTTAAAATGAAACATGTTAAAATGTAACATTTTATCATGTTAAAATGAAACATGTTAAAATGAAACATGTAAAATTTAACATTTTATCATGTTAAAATGCAACATGTTAAAATGCAACATGTTAAAATGTAACATTTTATCATGTTCAAATGCAACATGATAAATGTAACATTTTATCATGTTAAAATGCAACATGTTAAAATGTAACATATTAAAATGTAACATGTTAAAATGTAACATTTTATGATGTTAAAATGAAAAATGTTAAAATGTAACATTTTATCATGTTTAAATGAAACATGTAAAAATGTAACATTTTTAAATGTAACATTTTATCATGTTAAAATGAAACATGTTAAAATGTAACATTTTATCATGTTAAAATGCAACATGTTAAAATGTAACATATTAAAATGTAACATGTTAAAATGTACCATTTTATAATGTAACATTTTAAAATGAAACATGTTAAAATGTAACATTTTATCATGTTAAAATGAAACATGTTAAAATGTAACATTTAATCATGTTAAAATGCAACATGTTAAAATGTAACATTTTATCATGTTAAAATGAAACATGTTAAAATGTAACATTTTATCGTGTTAAAATGAAACATATTCAAATGTAAGATTTTATCATGTTAAAAATGAAACATGTTAAAATGTAACATTTTATCATGTTAAAATGCAACATGTTAAAATTTAACATTTTATCATGTTAAAATGAAACATTTTATCATGTTAAAATGAAACATTTTATCATGTTAAAATGAAACATGTTAAAATGCAACATTTTATCATGTTTAAATGAAACGTTAAAATGTAACATTTTATCATGTCAAAATGAAACATGTTAAAATGTAACATTTTATCATGTTTAAATGAAACATGTTAAAATGTAACATTTTATCATGTTAAAATGAAACGTTAAAATGTAACATTTTATCATGTTAAAATGAAACATGTTAAAATGTAACATTTTATAATGTTAAAATGAAACATGTTAAAATGTAACATTTTATTATGTTAAAATGCAACATGTTAAAATGTAACATTTTATCATGTTAAAATGCAACATGTTAAAATGTAACATATTAAAATGTAACATGTTCAAATGTAACATTTTAAAATGTAACATTTTATCATGTTAAAATGCAACATGTTAAAATGTAACATTTTATCATGTAAAATGCAACATGTTAAAATGTAACATATTAAAATGTAACATTTTAAAATGAAACATGTTAAAATGTAACATTTTATCATGTTAAAATGAAACATGTTAAAATGTAACATTTTATCATGTTAAAATGCAACATGTTAAAATGTAACATATTAAAATGTAACATGTTAAAATGTAACATTTTAAAATGTAACATTTTATTATGTTAAAATGAAACATGTTAAAATGTAACATTTTATCATGTTAAAATGCAACATGTTAAAATGTAACATTTTATCATGTTAAAATGCAACATGTTAAAATGTAACATTTTATCATGTTAAAATGTAACATTTTATCATGTTAAAATGAAACATGTTTAAATGTAACATTTTATCATGTTAAAATGAAACATGTTAAAATGTAACATTTTATCATGTTAAAATGAAACGTTAAAATGTAACATTTTATCATGTTAAAATGAAACATGTTAAAATGTAACATTTAATAATGTTAAAATGAAACATGTTAAAATGTAACATTTTAAAATGTAACATTTTATCATGTTAAAATGAGACATGTTAAAATGTAACATTTTATCATGTTAAAATGCAACATGTTAAAATGTAACATTTTATCATGTTAAAATGCAACATGTTAAAATGTAACATTTAATCATGTTAAAATGAAACATGTTAAAATGTAACATTTTATCATGTTAAAATGCAACATGTTAAAATGTAACATTTAATCATGTTAAAATGAAACATGTTAAAATGTAACATTTTATTATGTTAAAATGCATCATGTTAAAATGTAACATTTTATCATGTTAAAATGTAACATTTTATCATGTTAAAATGAAACGTTAAAATGTAACATTTTATCATGTTAAAATGTAACATTTTATAATGTTAAAATGAAACATGTTAAAATGTAACATTTTATCATGTTAAAATGCAACATGTTAAAATGTAACATTTTATCATGTTAAAATGCAACATGTTAAAATGTATTATGTTCAAATGTAACATTTTAAAATGTAACATTTTATCATGTTAAATCGCAATATGTTAAAATGTAACATTTTATCATGTTAAAATGCAACATGTTAAAATGTAACATATTAAAATGTAACATGTTAAAATGTAACATTTTAAAATGTAACATTTTAAAATGAAACATGTTAAAATGTAACATTTTATCATGTTAAAATGAAACATGTTAAAATGTAACATTTTAAAATGAAACATGTTAAAATGTAACATTTTATCATGTTAAAATGAAACATGTTAAAATGTAACATTTTATCATGTTAAAATGCAACATGTTAAAATGTAACATTTAATCATGTTAAAATGAAACATGTTAAAATGTAACATTTTATCATGTTAAAATGCATCATGTTAAAATGTAACATTTTATCATGTTAAAATGAAACATGTTAAAATGTAACATTTTATCATGTTAAAATGAAACGTTAAAATGTAACATTTTATCATGTTAAAATGTAACATTTTATAATGTTAAAATGAAACATGTTAAAATGTAACATTTTATCATGTTAAAATGCAACATGTTAAAATGTAACATTTTATCATGTTAAAATGCAACATGTTAAAATGTATTATGTTCAAATGTAACATTTTAAAATGTAACATTTTATCATGTTAAATCGCAATATGTTAAAATGTAACATTTTATCATGTTAAAATGCAACATGTTAAAATGTAACATTTTATCATGTTAAAATGCAACATGTTAAAATGTAACATATTAAAATGTAACATGTTAAAATGTAACATTTTAAAATGTAACATTTTAAAATGAAACATGTTAAAATGTAACATTTTATCATGTTAAAATGAAACATGTTAAAATGTAACATTTTGTCATGTTAAAATGCAACATGTTAAAATGTAACATTTTATCATGTTAAAATGTAACATATTAAAATGTAACATGTTAAAATGTAACATTTTATCATGTTAAAATGAAACATGTTAAAATGTAACATTTTATCATGTTAAAATGCAACATGTTAAAATGTAACATTTTATCATGTTAAAATACAACATGTTAAAATGTAACATTTTATCATGTTAAAATGCAACATGTTAAAATGTAACATTTTATCATGTTAAAATGCAACATGTTAAAATGTAACATTTTATCATGTTAAAATGCAACATGTTAAAATATAACATTTTATCATGTTAAAATGCAGCATGATAAAATGTAACATATTAAAATGTAACATGTTAAAATGTAACATTTTATGATGTTAAAATGAAAAATGTTAAAATGTAACATTTTATCATGTTTAAATGAAACATGTAAAAATGTAACATTTTTAAATGTAACATTTTATCATGTTAAAATGAAACATGTTAAAATGTAACATTTTATCATGTTAAAATGCAACATGTTAAAATGTAACATATTAAAATGTAACATGTTAAAATGTAACACTTTAAAATGTAACATTTTAAAATGAAACATGTTAAAATGTAACATTTTATCATGTTAAAATGCAACATGTTAAAATGTAACATTTTAAAATGTAACATTTTAAAATGAAACATGTTAAAATGTAACATTTTATCATGTTAAAATGAAACATGTTTAAATGTAACATTTTATCATGTTAAAATGCAACATATTAAAATATAACATTTTATCATATTAAAATGCAACATGATAAAATGTAACATATTAAAATGCAACATGTTAAAATGTAACATTTTATCATGTTAAAATACAACATGTTAAAATGTAACATTTTATCATGTTAAAATGCAACATGTTAAAATGTAACATGTTAAAATGTAACACTTTAAAATGTAACATTTTAAAATGAAACATGTTAAAATGTAACATTTTATCATGTTAAAATGAAACATGTTAAAATGTAACATTTTATCATGTTAAAATGCAACATGTTAAAATGTAACATTTTATCATGTTAAAATGCAACATGTTAAAATGTAACATTTTATCATGTTAAAATGCAACATGTTAAAATGTAACATTTTAATATGTTAAAATGCAACATGTTAAAATGTAACATTTTATCATGTTAAAATGCAACATGTTAAAATGTAACATATTAAAATGTAACATGTTAAAATGTAACACTTTAAAATGTAACATTTTAAAATGAAACATGTTATGTAACATTTTATGATGTTAAAATGAAAAATGTTAAAATGTAACATTTTATCATTTTCAAATGAAACATGTAAAAATGTAACATTTTTAAATGTAACATTTTATCATGTTAAAATGCAACATGTTAAAATGTAACATATTAAAATGTAACATGTTAAAATGCAACATGTTAAAATGTAAAATTTTATCATGTTAAAATGCAACATGTTAAAATGTAACATTTTATTATTTTAAAATGCAACATGTTAAAATATAACATTTTATCATGTTAAAATGCAACATGATAAAATGTAACATATTAAAATGTAACATTTTAAAATGAAACATGTTAAAATGTAACATTTTATCATGTTAAAATGAAACATGTTTAAATGTAACATTTTATCATGTTAAAATGCAACATATTAAAATATAACATTTTATCATGTTAAAATGCAACATGATAAAATGTAAAATATTAAAATGTAACATGTTAAAATGTAACATTTTATGATAAAATGATAAAATCAACATAAAAAAACAACCCCCCCCCAAAGCAAAACCCAAGGCACATTTTAAAATGAAACATGTTATGTAACATTTTATGATGTTAAAATGAAAAATGTTAAAATGTAACATTTTATCATGTTTAAATGAAACATGTAAAAATGTAACATTTTTAAATGTAACATTTTATCATGTTAAAATGCAACATGTTAAAATGTAACATATTAAAATGTAACATTTTAAAATGAAACATGTTAAAATGTAACATTTTATTATGTTAAAATGAAACATGTTAAAATGTAACATTTTATCATGTTAAAATGCAACATGTTAAAATGTAACATTTTAAAATGTAACATTTTAAAATGAAACATGTTAAAATGTAACATTTTATCATGTTAAAATGAAACATGTTTAAATGTAACATTTTATCATGTTAAAATGCAACATATTAAAATATAACATTTTATCATGTTAAAATGCAACATGATAAAATGTAAAATATTAAAATGTAACATGTTAAAATGTAACATTTTATGATGTTAAAATGAAAAATGTTAAAATGTAACATTTTATCATGTTTAAATGAAACATGTAAAAATGTAACATTTTTAAATGTAACATTTTATCATGTTAAAATGCAACATGTTAAAATGTAACATATTAAAATGTAACATGTTAAAATGCAACATGTTAAAATGTAAAATTTTATCATGTTAAAATGCAACATGTTAAAATGTAATATTTTATCATGTTAAAATGCAACATGTTAAAATAAAACATTTTATCATGTTAAAATGCAACATGATAAAATGTAACATATTAAAATGTAACATTTTAAAATGAAACATGTTAAAATGTAACATTTTATCATGTTAAAATGAAACATGTTTAAATGTAACATTTTATCATGTTAAAATGCAACATATTAAAATATAACATTTTATCATGTTAAAATGCAACATGATAAAATGTAAAATATTAAAATGTAACATGTTAAAATGCAACATATTAAAATATAACATTTTATCATGTTAAAATGCAACATGATAAAATGTAAAATATTAAAATGTAACATGTTAAAATGTAACATTTTATGATATTAAAATGAAAAATGTTAAAATGTAACTTTTTATCATGTTTAAATGAAACATGTAAAAATGTAACATTTTTAAATGTTACATTTTATCATGTTAAAATGCAACATGTTAAAATGTAACATATTAAAATGAAACATGTTAAAATGCAACATGTTAAAATGTAAAATTTTATCATGTTAAAATGCAACATGTTAAAATGCAACATGTTAAAATATAACATTTTATCATGTTAAAATGCAACATGACAAAATGTAACATATTAAAATGTAACATGTTAAAATGTAACATTTTATGATGTTAAAATGAAAAATGTTAAAATGTAACATTTTATCATGTTTAAATGAAACATGTAAAATTGTAGCATTTTTAAATGTAACATATTATCATGTTAAAATGAAACATGTTAAAATGTAACATTTTATCATGTTAAAATGCAACATGTTAAAATGTAACATATTAAAATGTAACATGTTAAAATGTAACACTTTAAAATGTAACATTTTAAAATGAAACATGTTAAAATGTAACATTTTATCATGTTAAAATGAAACATGTTAAAATGTAACATTTTATCATGTTAAAATGCAACATGTTAAAATGTAACATTTTATCATGTTAAAATGCAACATGTTAAAATGTAACATTTTAATATGTTAAAATGCAACATGTTAAAATGTAACATTTTATCATGTTAAAATGCAACATGTTAAAATGTAACATATTAAAATGTAACATGTTAAAATGTAACACTTTAAAATGTAACATTTTAAAATGAAACATGTTATGTAACATTTTATGATGTTAAAATGAAAAATGTTAAAATGTAACATTTTATCATGTTTAAATGAAACATGTAAAAATGTAACATTTTTAAATGTAACATTTTATCATGTTTAAATGCAACATGTTAAAATGTAACATATTAAAATGAAACATGTTAAAATGCAACATGTTAAAATGTAAAATTTTATCATGTTAAAATGCAACATGTTAAAATGTAACATTTTATCATGTTAAAATGCAACATGTTAAAATATAACATTTTATCATGTTAAAATGCAACATGATAAAATGTAACATATTAAAATGTAACATGTTAAAATGTAACACTTTAAAATGTAACATTTTAAAATGAAACATGTTAAAATGTAACATTTTATCATGTTAAAATGCAACATGTTAAAATGTAACATTTTAATATGTTAAAATGCAACATGTTAAAATGTAACATTTTATCATGTTAAAATGCAACATGTTAAAATGTAACATTTTAATATGTTAAAATGCAACATGTTAAAATGTAACATTTTATCATGTTAAAATGCAACATGTTAAAATGTTACATTTTAATATGTTAAAATGCAACATATTAAAATATAACATTTTATCATATTAAAATGCAACATGATAAAATGTAACATATTAAAATGCAACATGTTAAAATGTAACATTTTATCATGTTAAAATACAACATTTTAAAATGTAACATTTTATCATGTTAAAATGCAACATGTTAAAATGTAACATGTTAAAATGTAACACTTTAAAATGTAACATTTTAAAATGAAACATGTTAAAATGTAACATTTTATCATGTTTAAATGAAACATGTTAAAATGTAACATTTTATCATGTTAAAATGCAACATGTTAAAATGTAACATTTTATCATGTTAAAATGCAACATGTTAAAATGTAACATTTTAATATGATAAAATGTAACATATTAAAATGCAACATGTTAAAATGAAACATTTTATCATGTTAAAATACAACATGTTAAAATGTAACATTTTATCATGTTAAAATGAAAAATGTTAAAATGTAACATTTTATCATGTTTAAATGAAACATGTAAAAATGTAACATTTTTAAATGTAACATTTTATCATGTTAAAATGAAACATGTTAAAATGTAACATTTTATCATGTTAAAATGCAACATGTTAAAATGTAACATATTAAAATGTAACATGTTAAAATGTAACACTTTAAAATGTAACATTTTAAAATGAAACATGTTAAAATGTTACATTTTATCATGTTAAAATGCAACATGTTAAAATGTAACATTTTATCATGTTAAAATGAAACATGTTTAAATGTAACATTTTATCATGTTAAAATGCAACATATTAAAATATAACATTTTATCATATTAAAATGCAACATGATAAAATGTAACATATTAAAATGCAACATGTTAAAATGTAACATTTTATCATGTTAAAATACAACATGTTAAAATGTAACATTTTATCATGTTAAAATGCAACATGTTAAAATGTAACATTTTAAAATGTAACACTTTAAAATGTAACATTTTAAAATGAAACATGTTAAAATGTAACATTTTATCATGTTAAAATGAAACATGTTAAAATGTAACATTTTATCATGTTAAAATGCAACATGTTAAAATGTAACATTTAATCATGTTAAAATGCAACATGTTAAAATGTAACATTTTAATATGTTAAAATGCAACATGTTAAAATGTAACATTTTATCATGTTAAAATGCAACATGTTAAAATGTAACATATTAAAATGTAACATGTTAAAATGTAACATTTTAAAATGTAACATTTTAAAATGAAACATGTTAAAATGTAACATTTTATCATGTTAAAATGAAACATGTTTAAATGTAACATTTTATCATGTTAAAATGCAACATATTAAAATATAACATTTTATCATGTTAAAATGCAACATGATAAAATGTAAAATATTAAAATGTAACATGTTAAAATGTAACATTTTATGATGTTAAAATGAAAAATGTTAAAATGTAACATTTTATCATGTTTAAATGAAACATGTAAAAATGTAACATTTTTAAATGTAACATTTTATCATGTTAAAATGCAACATGTTAAAATGTAACATATTAAAATGTAACATGTTAAAATGCAACATGTTAAAATGTAAAATTTTATCATGTTAAAATGCAACATGTTAAAATGTAACATTTTATCATGTTAAAATGCAACATGTTAAAATATAACATTTTATCATGTTAAAATGCAACATGATAAAATGTAACATATTAAAATGTAACATTTTAAAATGAAACATGTTAAAATGAAACATTTTATCATGTTAAAATGAAACATGTTTAAATGTAACATTTTATCATGTTAAAATGCAACATATTAAAATATAACATTTTATCATGTTAAAATGCAACATGATAAAATGTAAAATATTAAAATGTAACATGTTAAAATGCAACATATTAAAATATAACATTTTATCATGTTAAAATGCAACATGATAAAATGTAAAATATTAAAATGTAACATGTTAAAATGTAACATTTTATGATATTAAAATGAAAAATGTTAAAATGTAACTTTTTATCATGTTTAAATGAAACATGTAAAAATGTAACATTTTTAAATGTTACATTTTATCATGTTAAAATGCAACATGTTAAAATGTAACATATTAAAATGAAACATGTTAAAATGCAACATGTTAAAATGTAAAATTTTATCATGTTAAAATGCAACATGTTAAAATGCAACATGTTAAAATATAACATTTTATCATGTTAAAATGCAACATGACAAAATGTAACATATTAAAATGTAACATGTTAAAATGTAACATTTTATGATGTTAAAATGAAAAATGTTAAAATGTAACATTTTATCATGTTTAAATGAAACATGTAAAAATGTAGCATTTTTAAATGTAACATATTATCATGTTAAAATGAAACATGTTAAAATGTAACATTTTATCATGTTAAAATGCAACATGTTAAAATGTAACATATTAAAATGTAACATGTTAAAATGTAACACTTTAAAATGTAACATTTTAAAATGAAACATGTTAAAATGTAACATTTTATCATGTTAAAATGAAACATGTTAAAATGTAACATTTTATCATGTTAAAATGCAACATGTTAAAATGTAACATTTTATCATGTTAAAATGCAACATGTTAAAATGTAACATTTTAATATGTTAAAATGCAACATGTTAAAATGTAACATTTTATCATGTTAAAATGCAACATGTTAAAATGTAACATATTAAAATGTAACATGTTAAAATGTAACACTTTAAAATGTAACATTTTAAAATGAAACATGTTATGTAACATTTTATGATGTTAAAATGAAAAATGTTAAAATGTAACATTTTATCATGTTTAAATGAAACATGTAAAAATGTAACATTTTTAAATGTAACATTTTATCATGTTAAAATGCAACATGTTAAAATGTAACATATTAAAATGTAACATGTTAAAATGCAACATGTTAAAATGTAAAATTTTATCATGTTAAAATGCAACATGTTGAAATGTAACATTTTATCATGTTAAAATGCAACATGTTAAAATATAACATTTTATCATGTTAAAATGCAACATGATAAAATGTAACATATTAGAATGTAACATTTTAAAATGAAACATGTTAAAATGTAACATTTTATCATGTTAAAATGAAACATGTTTAAATGTAACATTTTATCATGTTAAAATGCAACATATTAAAACATAACATTTTATCATGTTAAAATGCAACATGATAAAATGTAAAATATTAAAATGTAACATGTTAAAATGTAACACTTTAAAATGTAACATTTTAAAATGAAACATGTTAAAATGTAACATTTTATCATGTTAAAATGAAACATGTAAAAATGTAACATTTTTAAATGTAACATTTTATCATGTTAAAATGAAACATGTTAAAATGTAACATTTTATCATGTTAAAATGCAACATGTTAAAATGTAACATATTAAAATGTAACATGTTAAAATGTAACATTTTAAAATGTTAAAATGAAACATGTTTAAATGTAACATTTTATCATGTTAAAATGCAACATATTAAAATGTAACATTTTATCATGTTAAAATGCAACATGTTAAAATGTAACATATTAAAATGTAACATGTTAAAATGTAACATTTTAAAATGTTAAAATGAAACATGTTTAAATGTAACATTTTATCATGTTAAAATGAAACATATAAAATGTAACATTTTATCATGTTAAAATACAACACGTTAAAATGCAACATGTTAAAATGTAACATTTTATCATGTTAAAATGCAACATGATAAATGTAACATTTTATCATGATAAAATGCAACATGTTAAAATGTAACATATTAAAATGTAACATGTTAAAATGTAACATTTATGATGTTAAAATGAAAAATGTTAAAATGTAACATTTTATTATGTTTAAATGAAACATGTAAAAATGTAAAATTTTTAAATGTAACATTTTATCATGTTAAAATGAAACATGTTAAAATGTAACATTTTATCATGTTAAAATGCAACATGTTAAAATGTAACATATTAAAATGTAACATGTTAAAATGTAACATTTTATAATGTAACATTTTATAATGTAACATTTTAAAATGAAACATGTTAAAATGTAACATTTTATAATGTAACATTTAAAAATGAAACATGTTAAAATGTAACATTTTATCATGTTAAAATGAAACATGTTAAAATGTAACATTTTATCATGTTAAAATGCAACGTTAAAATGTAACATTTTATCATGTTTAAATGCAACATGTTAAAATGTAACATTTTATCATGTTAAAATGAAACATGTTCAAACGTAAGATTTTATCATGTTAAAATGAAACGTTAAAATGTAACATTTTATCATGTTAAAATGTAACATTTTATCATGTTAAAATGAAACATGTTAAAATGTAACATTTTATCATGTTAAAATGAAACGTTAAAATGTAACATTTTATCATGTTAAAATGAAACATGTTAAAATGTAACATTTTATAATGTTAAAATGAAACATTTTTAAATGTAACATTTTATCATGTTAAAATGCAACATGTTAAAATGTAACATATTAAAATTTAACATGTTCAAATGTAACATTTTAAAATGTAACATTTTATCATGTTAAAACGCAATATGTTAAAATGTAACATTTTATCATGTTAAAATGCAACATGTTCAAATGTAACATTTTATCATGTTAAAATGCAACATGTTAAAATGTAACATATTAAAATGTAACATGTTAAAATGTAACATTTTAAAATGTATTATTTTAAAATGAAACATGTTAAAATGTAACATTTTATCATGTTAAAATGAAACATGTTAAAATGCAACATGTTAAAATGTAACATATTAACATGTAACATGTTAAAATGTAACATTTTATCATGTTAAAATGCAACATGTTAAAATGTAACATTTTATCATGTTAAAATGCAACATGTTAAAATTTAAAATTTTATCATGTTAAAATGTAACATTTTATCATGTTAAAATGAAACATGTTAAAATGTAACATTTTATCATGTTAAAATGCATCATGTTAAAATGTAACATTTTATCATGTTAAAATGAAACATGTTAAAATGTAACATTTTATCATGTTAAAATGAAACATGTTAAAATGTAACATTTTATCATGTTAAAATGAAACGTTAAAATGTAACATTTTATCATGTTAAAATGAAACATGTTAAAATGTAACATTTTATCATGTTAAAATGAAACGTTAAAATGTAACATTTTATCATGTTAAAATGCAACATGTTAAAATGTAACATTTTATCATAATAAAATGCAACATGTTAAAATGTAACATATTAAAATGTAACATGTTCAAATGTAACATTTTAAAATGTAACATTTTATCATGTTAAATCGCAATATGTTAAAATGTAACATTTTATCATGTTAAAATGCAACATGTTAAAATGTAACATATTAAAATGTAACATGTTAAAATGTAACATTTTAAAATGTAACATTTTAAAATGAAACATGTTAAAATGTAATATTTTATCATGTTAAAATGAAACATGTTAAAATGTAACATTTTATCATGTTAAAATGCAACATGTTAAAATGTAACATATTAAAATGTAACATGTTAAAATGTAACATTTTAAAATGTAACATTTTATCATGTTAAAATGCAACATGTTAAAATGTAACATTTTATCATGTTAAAATGAAACATGTTAAAATGTAACATTTTATCATGTTAAAATGAAACGTTAAAATGTAACATTTTATCATGTTAAAATGAAACATGTTAAAATGTAACATTTTATCATGTTAAAATGAAACATGTTAAAATGTAACATTTTATCATGTTAAAATGAAACGTTAAAATGTAACATTTTATCATGTTAAAATGAAACATGTTAAAATGAAACGTTAAAATGTAACATTTTATCATGTTAAAATGAAACATGTTACAATGTAACATTTTATAATGTTAAAATGAAACATGTTAAAATGTAACATTTTATTATGTTAAAATGCAACATGTTAAAATGTAACATTTTATCATGTTAAAATGCAACATGTTATAATGTAACATATTAAAATGTAACATGTTCAAATGTAAAATTTTAAAATGTAACATTTTATCATGTTAAATCGCAATATGTTAAAATGTAACATTTTATCATGTTAAAATGCAACATGTTAAAATGTAACATTTTATCATGTTAAAATGCAACATGTTAAAATGTAACATATTAAAATGTAACATGTTAAAATGTAACATTTTAAAATGTAACATTTTATCATGTTAAAATGAAACATGTTAAAATGTAACATTTTATCATGTTAAAATGCAACATGTTAAAATGTAACATTTTATCATGTTAAAATGCAACATGTTAAAATGTAACATTTTATCAAGTTTAAAATGTAACATTTTATCATGTTAAAATGAAACATGTTAAAATGTAACATTTTATCATGTTAAAATGCATCATGTTAAAATGTAACATTTTATCATGTTAAAATGAAACATGTTAAAATGTAACATTTTTTCATGTTAGAATAAAACGTTAAAATGTAACATTTTATCATGTTAAAATGTAACATTTTATCATGTCAAAATGTAACATTTTATAATGTTAAAATGAAACATGTTAAAATGTAACATTTTATAATGTTAAAATGAAACATGTTAAAATGTAACATTTTATTATGTTAAAATGCAACATGTTAAAATGTAACATTTTATCATGTTAAAATGCAACATGTTAAAATGTAACATATTAAAATGTAACATGTTCAAATGTAACATTTTAAAATGTAACATTTTATCATGTTAAATCGCAATATGTTAAAATTTAACATTTTTTCATGTTAAAATGCAACATGTTAAAATGTAACATTTTATCATGTTAAAATGCAACATGTTAAAATGTAACATATTAAAATGTAACATGTTAAAATGTAACATTTTAAAATGTAACATTTTAAAATGAAACATGTTAAAATGTAACATTTTATCATGTTAAAATTAAACATGTTAAAATGTAACATTTTATCATGTTAAAATGCAACATGTTAAAATGTAACATATTAAAATGTAACATTTTAAAATGTAACATTTTATCATGTTAAAATGTAACATTTTATCATGTTAAAATGAAACATGTTAAAATGTAACATTTTATCATGTTAAAATGAAACGTTAAAATGTAACATTTTATCATGTTAAAATGAAACATGTTAAAATGTAACATTTTATCATATTAAAATGTAAAATGTTAAAATGTAACATTTTAAAATGTAACATTTTAAAATGAAACATGTTAAAATGTAACATTTTATCATGTTAAAATTAAACATGTTAAAATGTAACATTTTATCATGTTAAAATGCAACATGTTAAAATGTAACATATTAAAATGTAACATGTTAAAATGTAACATTTTAAAATGTAACATTTTATAATGTTAAAATGAAACATGTTAAAATGTAACATTTTATTATGTTAAAATGCAACATGTTAAAATGTAACATTTTATCATGTTAAAATGCAACATGTTAAAATGTAACATATTAAAATGTAACATGTTCAATTGTAACATTTTAAAATGTAACATTTTATCATGTTAAAATGCAACATGTTAAAATGTAACATTTTATCATGTTAAAATGAAACATGTTTAAATGTAACATTTTATAATGTTAAAATGAAACATGATAAAATGTAACATTTTATTACGTTAAAATGCAACATGTTAAAATGTAACATTTTATCATGTTAAAATGCAACATGTTAAAATGTAACATATTAAAATGTAACAGGTTCAAATGTAACATTTTAAAATGTAACATTTTATCATGTTAAATCGCAATATGTTAAAATTTAACATTTTATCATGTTAAAATGCAACATGCTAAAATGTAACATTTTATCATGTTAAAATGCAACATGTTAAAATGTAACATATTAAAATGTAACATGTTAAAATGTAACATTTTAAAATGTAACATTTTAAAATGAAACATGTTAAAATGTAACATTTTATCATGTTAAAATGAAACATGTTAAAATGTAACATTTTATCATGTTAAAATGCATCATGTTAAAATGTAACATTTTATCATGTTAAAATGAAACATGTTAAAATGTAACATTTTATCATGTTAGAATGAAACGTTAAAATGTAACATTTTATCATGTTAAAATGTAACATTTTATCATGTTAAAATGTAACATTTTATAATGTTAAAATGAAACATGTTAAAATGTAACATTTTATAATGTTAAAATGAAACATGTTAAAATGTAACATTTTATTATGTTAAAATGCAACATGTTAAAATGTAACATTTTATCATGTTAAAATGCAACATGTTAAAATGTAACATATTAAAATGTAACATGTTCAAATGTAACATTTTAAAATGTAACATTTTATCATGTTAAATCGCAATATGTTAAAATTTAACATTTTTTCATGTTAAAATGCAACATGTTAAAATGTAACATTTTATCATGTTAAAATGCAACATGTTAAAATGTAACATATTAAAATGTAACATGTTAAAATGTAACATTTTAAAATGTAACATTTTAAAATGAAACATGTTAAAATGTAACATTTTATCATGTTAAAATTAAACATGTTACAATGTAACATTTTATCATGTTAAAATGCAACATGTTAAAATGTAACATATTAAAATGTAACATTTTAAAATGTAACATTTTATCATGTTAAAATGTAACATTTTATCATGTTAAAATGTAACATTTTATCATGTTAAAATGTAACATTTTATCATGTAACATTTTATCATGTTAAAATGAAACGTTAAAATGTAACATTTTATCATGTTAAAATGAAACATGTTAAAATGTAACATTTTATCATATTAAAATGTAAAATGTTAAAATGTAACATTTTAAAATGTAACATTTTAAAATGTAACATTTTAAAATGAAACATGTTAAAATGTAACATTTTATCATGTTAAAATTAAACATGTTAAAATGTAACATTTTATCATGTTAAAATGCAACATGTTAAAATGTAACATATTAAAATGTAACATGTTAAAATGTAACATTTTAAAATGTAACATTTTATAATGTTAAAATGAAACATGTTAAAATGTAACATTTTATTATGTTAAAATGCAACATGTTAAAATGTAACATTTTATCATGTTAAAATGCAACATGTTAAAATGTAACATATTAAAATGTAACATGTTCAATTGTAACATTTTAAAATGTAACATTTTATCATGTTAAAATGCAACATGTTAAAATGTAACATTTTATCATGTTAAAATGAAACATGTTTAAATGTAACATTTTATAATGTTAAAATGAAACATGATAAAATGTAACATTTTATTTCGTTAAAATGCAACATGTTAAAATGTAACATTTTATCATGTTAAAATGCAACATGTTAAAATGTAACATATTAAAATGTAACATGTTCAAATGTAACATTTTAAAATGTAACATTTTATCATGTTAAATCGCAATATGTTAAAATTTAACATTTTATCATGTTAAAATGCAACATGCTAAAATGTAACATTTTATCATGTTAAAATGCAACATGTTAAAATGTAACATATTAAAATGTAACATGTTAAAATGTAACATTTTAAAATGTAACATTTTAAAATGAAACATGTTAAAATGTAACATTTTATCATGTTAAAATGAAACATGTTAAAATGTAACATTTTATCATGTTAAAATGCAACATGTTAAAATGTAACATATTAAAATGTAACATGTTAAAATGTAACATTTTAAAATGTAACATTTTATCATGTTAAAATGCAACATGTTAAAATGTAACATTTTATCATGTTAAAATGAAACATGTTAAAATGTAACATTTTATCATGTTAAAATGTAACATTTTATCATGTTAAAATGTAACATTTTATCATGTTAAAATGAAACGTTAAAATGTAACATTTTATCATGTTAAAATGAAACATGTTAAAATGTAACATTTTATCATGTTAAAATGAAACATGTTAAAATGTAACATTTTATCATGTTAAAATGAAACGTTAAAATGTAACATTTTATCATGTTAAAATGAAACATTAAAATGTAACATTTTATCATGTTAAAATGAAACATGTTACAATGTAACATTTTATAATGTTAAAATGAAACATGTTAAAATGTAACATTTTATTATGTTAAAATGCAACATGTTAAAATGTAACATTTTATCATGTTAAAATGTAACATGTTAAAATGTAACATATTAAAATGTAACATGTTAAAATGTAACATTTTAAAATGTAACTATTTATCATATTAAAATGTAACATGTTCAAATGTAAAATTTTAAAATGTAACATTTTATCATGTTAAATCGCAATATGTTTAAATGTAACATTTTATCATGTTAAAATGCAACCTGTTAAAATGTAACATTTTATCATGTTAAAATGCAACATGTTAAAATGTAACATATTAAAATGTAACATGTTAAAATGTAACATTTTAAAATGTAACTATTTAACATGTTAAAATGAAACATGTTAAAATGTAACATTTTATCATGTTAAAATGCAACATGTTAAAATGTAACATTTTATCATGTTAAAATGCAACATGTTAAAATGTAACATTTTATCATGTTAAAATGTAACATTTTATCATGTTAAAATGAAACATGTTAAAACGTAACATTTTATCATGTTAAAATGCATCATGTTAAAATGTAACATTTTATCATGTTAAAATGAAACATGTTAAAATGTAACATTTTATCATGTTAAAATAAAACGTTAAAATGTAACATTTTATCATGTTAAAATGAAACATGTTAAAATGTAACATTTATCATGTTAAAATGAAACGTTAAAATGTAACATTTTATCATGTTAAAATGAAACATGTTAAAATGTAACATTTTATAATGTTAAAATGAAACATGTTAAAATGTAACATTTTATCATGTTAAAATGCAACATGTTAAAATGTAACATCATGATAAAATGTTACATTTTAACATGTTTCATTTTAACATGATAAAATGTTACATTTAAAAATGTTACATTTTTACATGT
Source organism: Macrosteles quadrilineatus (assembly GCF_028750875.1). Classification (NCBI taxonomy): domain Eukaryota; kingdom Metazoa; phylum Arthropoda; class Insecta; order Hemiptera; family Cicadellidae; genus Macrosteles; species Macrosteles quadrilineatus. The sequence goes on along the minus strand of NW_026542631.1, from coordinate 728,448 downwards.
TTCATTTAAACATGATATAATGTTACATTTTAACATTTTTCATTTTAACATGATAAAATGTTACATTTTAACATGTTGCATTTTAACATGATAAAATGTTACATTTTAACATGTTGCATTTTAACATGATAAAATGTTACATTTTAACATGTTTCATTTTAACATGATATAATGTTACATTTTAACATGTTTCATTTTAACATGATAAAATGTTACATTTTAACATGTTTCATTTTAACATGATAAAATTTTACATTTTAATGTTTCATTTCAACATGATAAAATGTTACATTTTAACATGTTGCATTTTAACATGATAAAATGTTACATTTAAAAATGTTAAATTTTAAAATGTTACATTTTAACATGTTACATTTTAATACGTTACATTTTAACATGTTGCATTTTAACATGATAAAATGTTACATTATAACATGTTGCATTTTAACATGATAAAATGTTACATTTTAAAATGTTAAATTTTAAAATGTTACATTTTAAAATGTTACATTTGAACATGTTACATTTTAATATGTTACATTTTATCATGTTGCATTTTAACATGATAAAATGTTACATTTTAACATGTTGCATTTTAACATGATAAAATGTTACATTTTAACATGTTTCATTTTAACATGATAAAATGTTACATTTTAACATGTTTCATTTTAACATGATAAAATGTTACATTTTAACATGTTGCATTTTAACATGATAAAATGTTACATTTTTACATGTTGCATTTTAACATGATAAAAATGTTACATTTTAACATGTTGCATTTTAACATGATAAAATGTTACATTTTAAAATGTTACATTTGAACATGTTACATTTTAATATGTTACATTTTAACATTTTGCATTTTAACATGATAAAATGTTACATTTTAACATGTTGCATTTTAACATGATAAAATGTTACATTTTAACGTTTCATTTTAACATGATAAAATGTTACATTTTAACATGATAAAATGTTACATTTTAACATGTTTCATTTTAACATGATAAAATGTAACATTTTAACATGTTGCATTTTAACATGATAAAATGTTTCATTTTAACATGTTGCATTTTAACATGATAAAATGTTACATTTTAACATGTTTCATTTTAACATGATAAAATGTTACATTTAAAAATGTTACATTTTTACATGTTTCATTTAAACATGATATAATGTTACATTTTAACATTTTTTATTTTAACATGATAAAATGTTACATTTTAACATGTTGCATTTTAACATGATAAAATGTTACATTTTAACATGTTGCATTTTAACATGATAAAATGTTACATTTTAACATGTTTCATTTTAACATGATATAATGTTACATTTTAACATGTTGCATTTTAACATGATAAAATGTTACATTTTAAAATGTTAAATTTTAAAATGTTACATTTTAAAATGTTACATTTGAACATGTTACATTTTAATATGTTACATTTTATCATGTTGCATTTTAACATGATAAAATGTTACATTTTAACATGTTGCATTTTAACATGATAAAATGTTACATTTTAACATGTTTCATTTTAACATGATAAAATGTTACATTTTAACATGTTTCATTTTAACATGATAAAATGTTACATTTTAACATGTTGCATTTTAACATGATAAAATGTTACATTTTTACATGTTGCATTTTAACATGATAAAAATGTTACATTTTAACATGTTGCATTTTAACATGATAAAATGTTACATTTTAAAATGTTACATTTGAACATGTTACATTTTAATATGTTACATTTTAACATTTTGCATTTTAACATGATAAAATGTTACATTTTAACATGTTGCATTTTAACATGATAAAATGTTACATTTTAACATGTTTCATTTTAACATGATAATATGTTACATTTTAACATGTTTCATTTTAAAATGTTACATTTTAACATGTTACATTTTAATATGTTACATTTTAACATGTTGCATTTTAACATGATAAAATGTTACATTTTAACATGTTGCATTTCAACATGATAAAATGTTACATTTTAACATGTTGCATTTTAACATGATAAAATGTTACATTTTAACATGTTTCATTTTAACATGATAAAATGTTACATTTTAACATGTTTCATTTTAACATGATAAAATGTTACATTTTAATGTTTCATTTTAACATGATAAAATGTTACATTTTAACATGTTGCATTTTAACATGATAAAATGTTACATTTTAACATGTTTCATTTTAAAATGTTACATTTTAAAATGTTACATTTAAAAATGTTAAATTTTAAAATGTTACATTTTAACATGTTACATTTTAATACGTTACATTTTAACATGTTGCATTTTAACATGATAAAATGTTACATTTTAACATGTTGCATTTTAACATGATAAAATGTTACATTTTAAAATGTTAAATTTTAAAATGTTACATTTTAAAATGTTACATTTGAACATGTTACATTTTAATATGTTACATTTTATCATGTTGCATTTTAACATGATAAAATGTTACATTTTAACATGTTGCATTTTAACATGATAAAATGTTACATTTTAACATGTTTCATTTTAACATGATAAAATGTTACATTTTAACATGTTTCATTTTAACATGATAAAGTGTTACATTTTAACATGTTGCATTTTAACATGATAAAATGTTACATTTTTACATGTTGCATTTTAACATGATAAAAATGTTACATTTTAACATGTTGCATTTTAACATGATAAAATGTTACATTTTAAAATGTTACATTTGAACATGTTACATTTTAATATGTTACATTTTAACATTTTGCATTTTAACATGATAAAATGTTACATTTTAACATGTTGCATTTTAACATGATAAAATGTTACATTTTAACGTTTCATTTTAACATTATAAAATGTTACATTTTAACATGATAAAATGTTACATTTTAACATGTTTCATTTTAACATGATAAAATGTAACATTTTAACATGTTGCATTTTAACATGATAAAATGTTTCATTTTAACATGTTGCATTTTAACATGATAAAATGTTACATTTTAACATGTTTCATTTTAACATGATAAAATGTTACATTTTTACATGTTTCATTTAAACATGATATAATGTTACATTTTAACATTTTTCATTTTAACATGATAAAATGTTACATTTTAACATGTTGCATTTTAACATGTTGCATTTTAACATGATAAAATGTTACATTTTAACATGTTGCATTTTAACATGATAAAATGTTACATTTTAACATGTTTCATTTTAACATGATATAATGTTACATTTTAACATGTTTCATTTTAACATGATAAAATGTTACATTTTAACATGTTTCATTTTAACATGATAAAATGTTACATTTTAAAGTTTCATTTTAACATGATAAAATGTTACATTTTAAAGTTTCATTTTAACATGATAAAATGTTACATTTTAACATGTTGCATTTTAACATGATAAAATGTTACATTTTAACATGTTTCATTTTAAAATGTTACATTTTAAAATGTTACATTTAAAAATGTTAAATTTTAAAATGTTACATTTTAACATGTTACATTTTAATACGTTACATTTTAACATGTTGCATTTTAACATGATAAAATGTTACATTTTAACATGTTGCATTTTAACATGATAAAATGTTACATTTTAAAACGTAAAATTTTAAAATGTTACATTTTAAAATGTTACATTTGAACATGTTACATTTTAATATGTTACATTTTATCATGTTGCATTTTAACATGATAAAATGTTACATTTTAACATGTTGCATTTTAACATGATAAAATGTTACCTTTTAACATGTTTCATTTTAACATGATAAAATGTTACATTTTAACATGTTTCATTTTAACATGATAAAATGTTACATTTTAACATGTTGCATTTTAACATGATAAAATGTTACATTTTAACATGTTGCATTTTAACATGATAAAATGTTACATTTTAAAATGTTACATTTGAACATGTTACATTTTAATATGTTACATTTTAACATTTTGCATTTTAACATGATAAAATGTTACATTTTAACATGTTGCATTTTAACATGATAAAATGTTACATTTTAACATGTTTCATTTTAACATGATAAAATGTTACATTTTAACATGTTTCATTTTAACATGATAAAATGTTACATTTTAACATGTTGCATTTTAACATGATAAAATGTTACATTTTTACATGTTGCATTTTAACATGATAAAAATGTTACATTTTAACATGTTGCATTTTAACATGATAAAATGTTACATTTTAAAATGTTACATTTGAACATGTTACATTTTAATATGTTACATTTTAACATTTTGCATTTTAACATGATAAAATGTTACATTTTAACATGTTGCATTTTAACATGATAAAAATGTTACATTTTAACATGTTTCATTTTAACATGATAATATGTTACATTTTAACATGTTTCATTTTAAAATGTTACATTTTAACATGTTACATTTTAATATGTTACATTTTAACATGTTGCATTTTAACATGATAAAATGTTACATTTTAACATGTTGTATTTCAACATGATAAAATGTTACATTTTAACATGTTGCATTTCAACATGATAAAATGTTACATTTTAACATGTTGCATTTTAACATGATAAAATGTTACATTTTAACATGTTTCATTTTAACATGATAAAATGTTACATTTTAACATGTTTCATTTTAACATGATAAAATGTTACATTTTAATGTTTCATTTTAACATGATAAAATGTTACATTTTAACATGTTGCATTTTAACATGATAAAATGTTACATTTTAACATGTTTCATTTTAAAATGTTACATTTTAAAATGTTACATTTAAAAATGTTAAATTTTAAAATGTTACATTTTAACATGTTACATTTTAATACGTTACATTTTAACATGTTGCATTTTAACATGATAAAATGTTACATTTTAACATGTTGCATTTTAACATGATAAAATGTTACATTTTAAAATGTTAAATTTTAAAATGTTACATTTTAAAATGTTACATTTGAACATGTTACATTTTAATATGTTACATTTTATCATGTTGCATTTTAACATGATAAAATGTTACATTTTAACATGTTGCATTTTAACATGATAAAATGTTACATTTTAACATGTTTCATTTTAACATGATAAAATGTTACATTTTAACATGTTTCATTTTAACATGATAAAATGTTACATTTTAACATGTTGCATTTTAACATGATAAAATGTTACATTTTTACATGTTGCATTTTAACATGATAAAAATGTTACATTTTAACATGTTGCATTTTAACATGATAAAATGTTACATTTTAAAATGTTACATTTGAACATGTTACATTTTAATATGTTACATTTTAACATTTTGCATTTTAACATGATAAAATGTTACATTTTAACATGTTGCATTTTAACATGATAAAATGTTACATTTTAACGTTTCATTTTAACATTATAAAATGTTACATTTTAACATGATAAAATGTTACATTTTAACATGTTTCATTTTAACATGATAAAATGTAACATTTTAACATGTTGCATTTTAACATGATAAAATGTTTCATTTTAACATGTTGCATTTTAACATGATAAAATGTTACATTTTAACATGTTTCATTTTAACATGATAAAATGTTACATTTAAAAATGTTACATTTTTACATGTTTCATTTAAACATGATATAATGTTACATTTTAACATTTTTCATTTTAACATGATAAAATGTTACATTTTAACATTTTTCATTTTAACATGATAAAATGTTACATTTAAACATGTTGCATTTTAACATGATAAAATGTTAGATTTTAACATGTTGCATTTTAACATGATAAAATGTTACATTTTAACATGTTTCATTTTAACATGATAAAATGTTACATTTTAACATGTTTCATTTTAACATCATAAAATGTTACATTTTAACATGTTTCATTTTAACATGATAAAATGTTACATTTTAACATGTTTCATTTTAACATGATAAAATGTTACATTTTAACATGTTTCATTTTAACATGATAAAATGTTACATTTTAATGTTTCATTTTAACATGATAAAATGTTACATTTTAACATGTTGCATTTTAACATGATAAAATGTTACATTTTAACATGTTTCATTTTAAAATGTTACATTTTAAAATGTTACATTTAAAAATGTTAAATTTTAAAATGTTACATTTTAACATGTTACATTTTAATACGTTACATTTTAACATGTTGCATTTTAACATGATAAAATGTTACATTTTAACATGTTGCATTTTAACATGATAAAATGTTACATTTTAAAATGTTAAATTTTAAAATGTTACATTTTAAAATGTTACATTTGAACATGTTACATTTTAATATGTTACATTTTATCATGTTGCATTTTAACATGATAAAATGTTACATTTTAACATGTTGCATTTTAACATGATAAAATGTTACATTTTAACATGTTTCATTTTAACATGATAAAATGTTACATTTTAACATGTTTCATTTTAACATGATAAAATGTTACATTTTAACATGTTGCATTTTAACATGATAAAATGTTACATTTTTACATGTTGCATTTTAACATGATAAAAATGTTACATTTTAACATGTTGCATTTTAACATGATAAAATGTTACATTTTAAAATGTTACATTTGAACATGTTACATTTTAATATGTTACATTTTAACATTTTGCATTTTAACATGATAAAATGTTACATTTTAACATGTTGCATTTTAACATGATAAAATGTTACATTTTAACATGTTTCATTTTAACATGATAATATGTTACATTTTAACATGTTTCATTTTAAAATGTTACATTTTAACATGTTACATTTTAATATGTTACATTTTAACATGTTGCATTTTAACATGATAAAATGTTACATTTTAACATGTTGTATTTCAACATGATAAAATGTTACATTTTAACATGTTGCATTTCAACATGATAAAATGTTACATTTTAACATGTTGCATTTTAACATGATAAAATGTTACATTTTAACATGTTTCATTTTAACATGATAAAATGTTACATTTTAACATGTTTTATTTAAAAATGTTACAATTTAAAATGTTACATTTTAACATGTTACATTTTAATATGTTACATTTTAACATGTTGCATTTTAACATGATAAAATGTTACATTTTAACATGTTGCATTTTAACATGATAAAATGTTACATTTTAACATATTGCGATTTAACATGATAAAATGTTACATTTTAAAATGTTACATTTGAACATGTTACATTTTAATATGTTACATTTAAACATGTTGCATTTTAACATGATAAAATGTTACATTTTAACATGTTGCATTTTAACATGATAAAATGTTACATTTTAAAATGTTAAATTTTAAAATGTTACATTTTAAAATGTTACATTTGAACATGTTACATTTTAATATGTTACATTTTATCATGTTGCATTTTAACATGATAAAATGTTACATTTTAACATGTTGCATTTTAACATGATAAAATGTTACATTTTAACATGTTTCATTTTAACATGATAAAATGTTACATTTTAACATGTTTCATTTTAACATGATAAAATGTTACATTTTAACATGTTGCATTTTAACATGATAAAATGTTACATTTTTACATGTTGCATTTTAACATGATAAAAATGTTACATTTTAACATGTTGCATTTTAACATGATAAAATGTTACATTTTAAAATGTTACATTTGAACATGTTACATTTTAATATGTTACATTTTAACATTTTGCATTTTAACATGATAAAATGTTACATTTTAACATGTTGCATTTTAACATGATAAAATGTTACATTTTAACATGTTTCATTTTAACATGATAATATGTTACATTTTAACATGTTTCATTTTAAAATGTTACATTTTAACATGTTACATTTTAATATGTTACATTTTAACATGTTGCATTTTAACATGATAAAATGTTACATTTTAACATGTTGTATTTCAACATGATAAAATGTTACATTTTAACATGTTGCATTTCAACATGATAAAATGTTACATTTTAACATGTTGCATTTTAACATGATAAAATGTTACATTTTAACATGTTTCATTTTAACATGATAAAATGTTACATTTTAACATGTTTTATTTAAAAATGTTACAATTTAAAATGTTACATTTTAACATGTTACATTTTAATATGTTACATTTTAACATGTTGCATTTTAACATGATAAAATGTTACATTTTAACATGTTGCATTTTAACATGATAAAATGTTACATTTTAACATATTGCGATTTAACATGATAAAATGTTACATTTTAAAATGTTACATTTGAACATGTTACATTTTAATATGTTACATTTAAACATGTTGCATTTTAACATGATAAAATGTTACATTTTAACATGTTGCATTTTAACATGATAAAATGTTACATTTTAACATGTTTCATTTTAACATGATAAAATGTTACATTTTAACATGTTTCATTTTAACATGATAAAATGTTACATTTTAACGTTTCATTTTAACATGATAAAATGTTACATTTTAACATGTTTCATTTTAACATGTTACATTTTAACATGTTGCATTTTAACATGATAAAATGTTACATTTTAACATGTTGCATTTTAACATGATAAAATGTTACATTTTAACATGTTTCATTTTAACATGATAAAATGTTACATTTTAACATGTTGCATTTTAACATGATAAAATGTTACATTTTAACATGATAAAATGTTACATTTTAACATGTTTCATTTTAACATAATAAAATGTTACATTTTAACATGTTTCATTTTAACATGATAAAATGTTACATTTTAACATGTTTAATTTTAACATGATAAAATGTTACATTTTAACATGTTTCATTTTAACATGATAAAATCTTACATTTTAACATGTTGCATTTTAACATGATAAAATGTTACATTTTAACATGTTTCATTTTAACATGATAAAATGTTACATTTTAACATGTTTCATTTTAACATGATAAAATGTTACATTTTAACGTTTCATTTTAACATGATAAAATGTTACTTTTTAACAAGTTGCATTTTAACATGATAAAATGTTACATTTTAACATGTTGCATTTTAACATGATAAAATGTTACATTTTAACTTGTTTCATTTTAACATGATAAAATGTTACATTTTAACATGTTTCATTTAAAAATGTTACATTAAAAAATGTTACATTTTAACATGTTATATTTTAATATGTTACATTTTAACATGTTGCATTTTAACATGATAAAATGTTACATTTTAACATGTTGCATTTTAACATGATAAAATGTTACATTTTAACATGTTGCATTTTAACATGATAAAATGTTACATTTTAACATGTTGCATTTTAACATGATAAAATGTTACATTTTTACGTTTCATTTTTACATGATAAAATGTTAAATTTTAAAATGTTACATTTTTACATGTTTCATTTAAACATGATAAAATGTTACATTTTAACATTTTTCATTTTAACATCATAAAATGTTACATTTTAACATGTTTCATTTTAACATGATAAAATCTTACATGTTAACATGTTTCATTTTAACATGAGAAAATGTTACATTTTAACATGTTGCATTTTAACATGATAAAATGTTACATTTTAACATGTTTCATTTTAAAATGTTACATTTTAAAATGTTACATTTTAACATGTTGCATTTTAACATGATAAAATGTTACATTTTAACATGTTGCATTTTAACATGATAAAATGTTACATTTTAACATGTTGCATTTTAACATGATAAAATGTTACATTTTAACATGATAAAATGTTACATTTTAACATGTTTCATTTTAACATGTTACATTTTAACATGTTGCATTTTAACATGATAAAATGTTACATTTTAACATGTTGCATTTTAACATGATAAAATGTTACATTTTAACATGTTTCATTTTAACATGATAAAATGTTACATTTTAACATGTTGCATTTTAACATGATAAAATGTTACATTTTAACATGATAAAATGTTACATTTTAACATGTTTCATTTTAACATGATAAAATGTTACATTTTAACATGTTTCATTTTAACATGATAAAATGTTACATTTTAACATGTTTCATTTTAACATGATAAAATGTTACATTTAAACATGTTTCATTTTAACATGATAAAATCTTACATTTTAACATGTTTCATTTTAACATGATAAAATGTTACTTTTTAACAAGTTGCATTTTAACATGATAAAATGTTACATTTTAACATGTTGCATTTTAACATGATAAAATGTTACATTTTAATTTGTTTCATTTTAACATGATAAAATGTTACATTTTAACATGTTTCATTTAAAAATGTTACATTAAAAAATGTTACATTTTAACATGTTATATTTTAATATGTTACATTTTAACATGTTGCATTTTAACATGATAAAATGTTACATTTTAACATGTTGCATTTTAACATGATAAAATGTTACATTTTAACATGTTGCATTTTAACATGATAAAATGTTACATTTTAACATGTTGCATTTTAACATGATAAAATGTTACATTTTTACGTTTCATTTTTACATGATAAAATGTTAAATTTTAAAATGTTACATTTTTACATGTTTCATTTAAACATGATAAAATGTTACATTTTAACATTTTTCATTTTAACATCATAACATGTTACATTTTAACATGTTTCATTTTAACATGATAAAATCTTACATGTTAACATGTTTCATTTTAACATGATAAAATGTTACATTTTAACATGTTGCATTTTAACATGATAAAATGTTACATTTTAACATGTTTCATTTTAAAATGTTACATTTTAAAATGTTACATTTTAACATGTTGCATTTTAACATGATAAAATGTTACATTTTAACATGTTGCATTTTAACATGATAAAATGTTACATTTTAACATGTTGCATTTTAACATGATAAAATGTTACATTTTAACATGATAAAATGTTACATTTTAACATGATAAAATGTTACATTTTAACATGTTTCATTTTAACATGATAAAATGTAACATTTTAACATGTTTCATTTAAAAATGTTACATTTTAAAATGTTACATTTTAACATGTTACATTTTAATATGTTACATTTTAACATGTTGCATTTTAACATGATAAAATGTTACATTTTAACATGTTGCATTTTAACATGATAAAATGTTACATTTTAACATGTTGCATTTTAACATGATAAAATGTTACATTTTAACATGTTTCATTTTAACATGATATAATGTTACATTTTAACATGTTTCATTTTAACATGATAAAATGTTACATTTTAACATGTTTCATTTTAACATGATAAAATGTTACATTTTAATGTTTCATTTTAACATGATAAAATGTTACATTTTAACATGTTGCATTTTAACATGATAAAATGTTACATTTTAACATGTTTCATTTTAAAATGTTACATTTTAAAATGTTACATTTAAAAATGTTAAATTTTAAAATGTTACATTTTAACATGTTACATTTTAATACGTTACATTTTAACATGTTGCATTTTAACATGATAAAATGTTACATTTTAACATGTTGCATTTTAACATGATAAAATGTTACATTTTAAAATGTTAAATTTTAAAATGTTACATTTTAAAATGTTACATTTGAACATGTTACATTTTAATATGTTACATTTTATCATGTTGCATTTTAACATGATAAAATGTTACATTTTAACATGTTGCATTTTAACATGATAAAATGTTACATTTTAACATGTTTCATTTTAACATGATAAAATGTTACATTTTAACATGTTTCATTTTAACATGATAAAATGTTACATTTTAACATGTTGCATTTTAACATGATAAAATGTTACATTTTTACATGTTGCATTTTAACATGATAAAAATGTTACATTTTAACATGTTGCATTTTAACATGATAAAATGTTACATTTTAAAATGTTACATTTGAACATGTTACATTTTAATATGTTACATTTTAACATTTTGCATTTTAACATGATAAAATGTTACATTTTAACATGTTGCATTTTAACATGATAAAATGTTACATTTTAACATGTTTCATTTTAACATGATAATATGTTACATTTTAACATGTTTCATTTTAAAATGTTACATTTTAACATGTTACATTTTAATATGTTACATTTTAACATGTTGCATTTTAACAAGATAAAATGTTACATTTTAACATGTTGTATTTCAACATGATAAAATGTTACATTTTAACATGTTGCATTTCAACATGATAAAATGTTACATTTTAACATGTTGCATTTTAACATGATAAAATGTTACATTTTAAAATGTTACATTTGAACATGTTACATTTTAATATGTTACATTTTAACATTTTGCATTTTAATACGTTACATTTTAACATGTTGCATTTTAACATGATAAAATGTTACATTTTAACATGTTGCATTTTAACATGATAAAATGTTACATTTTAAAATGTTAAATTTTAAAATGTTACATTTTAAAATGTTACATTTGAACATTTTACATTTTAATATGTTACATTTTATCATGTTGCATTTTAACATGATAAAATGTTACATTTTAACATGTTGCATTTTAACATGATAAAATGTTACATTTTAACATGTTTCATTTTAACATGATAAAATGTTACATTTTAACATGTTTCATTTTAACATGATAAAATGTTACATTTTAACATGTTGCATTTTAACATGATAAAATGTTACATTTTTACATGTTGCATTTTAACATGATAAAAATGTTACATTTTAACATGTTGCATTTTAACATGATAAAATGTTACATTTTAAAATGTTACATTTGAACATGTTACATTTTAATATGTTACATTTTAACATTTTGCATTTTAACATGATAAAATGTTACATTTTAACATGTTGCATTTTAACATGATAAAATGTTACATTTTAACATGTTTCATTTTAACATGATAATATGTTACATTTTAACATGTTTCATTTTAAAATGTTACATTTTAACATGTTACATTTTAATATGTTACATTTTAACATGTTGCATTTTAACAAGATAAAATGTTACATTTTAACATGTTGTATTTCAACATGATAAAATGTTACATTTTAACATGTTGCATTTCAACATGATAAAATGTTACATTTTAACATGTTGCATTTTAACATGATAAAATGTTACATTTTAACATGATAAAATGTTACATTTTAACATGTTTCATTTAAAAATGTTACAATTTAAAATGTTACATTTGAACATGTTACATTTTAATATGTTACATTTAAACATGTTGCATTTTAACATGATAAAATGTTACATTTTAACATGTTGCATTTTAACATGTTAAAATGTTACATTTTAACATGTTTCATTTTAACATGATAAAATGTTACATTTTAACATGTTTCATTTTAACATGATAAAATGTTACATTTTAACGTTTCATTTTAACATGATAAAATGTTACATTTTAACATGTTTCATTTTAACATGTTACATTTTAACATGTTGCATTTTAACATGATAAAATGTTACATTTTAACATGTTGCATTTTAACATGATAAAATGTTACATTTTAACATGTTTCATTTTAACATGATAAAATGTTACATTTTAACATGTTGCATTTTAACATGATAAAATGTTACATTTTAACATGATAAAATGTTACATTTTAACATGTTTCATTTTAACATGATAAAATGTTACATTTTAACATGTTTCATTTTAACATGATAAAATGTTACATTTTAACATGTTTCATTTTAACATGATAAAATGTTACATTTTAACATGTTTCATTTTAACATGATAAAATGTTACATTTTAACATGTTTCATTTTAACATGATAAAATCTTACATTTTAACATGTTTCATTTTAACATGATAAAATGTTACTTTTTAACAAGTTGCATTTTAACATGATAAAATGTTACATTTTAACATGTTGCATTTTAACATGATAAAATGTTACATTTTAACTTGTTTCATTTTAACATGATAAAATGTTACATTTTAACATGTTTCATTTAAAAATGTTACATTAAAAAATGTTACATTTTAACATGTTATATTTTAATATGTTACATTTTAACATGTTGCATTTTAACATGATAAAATGTTACATTTTAACATGTTGCATTTTAACATGATAAAATGTTACATTTTAACATGTTGCATTTTAACATGATAAAATGTTACATTTTAACATGTTGCATTTTAACATGATAAAATGTTACATTTTAACATGTTGCATTTTAACATGATAAAATGTTACATTTTTACGTTTCATTTTTACATGATAAAATGTTAAATTTTAAAATGTTACATTTTTACATGTTTCATTTAAACATGATAAAATGTTACATTTTAACATTTTTCATTTTAACATCATAAAATGTTACATTTTAACATGTTTCATTTTAACATGATAAAATCTTACATGTTAACATGTTTCATTTTAACATGATAAAATGTTACATTTTAACATGTTGCATTTTAACATGATAAAATGTTACATTTTAACATGTTTCATTTTAAAATGTTACATTTTAAAATGTTACATTTTAACATGTTGCATTTTAACATGATAAAATGTTACATTTTAACATGTTGCATTTTAACATGATAAAATGTTACATTTTAACATGTTGCATTTTAACATGATAAAATGTTACATTTTAACATGTTGCATTTTAACATGATAAAATGTTACATTTTAACATGATAAAATGTTACATTTTAACATGATAAAATGTTACATTTTAACATGATAAAATGTTACATTTTAACATGATAAAATGTTACATTTTAACATGTTTCATTTTAACATGATAAAATGTAACATTTTAACATGTTTCATTTAAAAATGTTACATTTTAAAATGTTACATTTTAACATGTTACATTTTAATATGTTACATTTTAACATGTTGCATTTTAACATAGTAAAATGTTACATCTTAACATGTTGCATTTTAACATGATAAAATGTTACATTTTAACATATTGCGATTTAACATGATAAAATGTTACATTTTAAAATGTTACATTTGAACATGTTACATTTTAATATGTTACATTTTAACATGATAAAATGTTACATTTTAACATGTTTCATTTAAAAATGTTACATTAAAAAATGTTACATTTTAACATGTTACATTTTAATATGTTACATTTTAACATGTTGCATTTTAACATGGTAAAATGTTACAGTTTAACATGTTGCATTTTAACATGATAAAATGTTACATTTTAACATGTTTCATTTTAAAATGTTACATTTTAAAATGTTACATTTAAAAATGTTAAATTTTAAAATGTTACATTTTAACATGTTACATTTTAATACGTTACATTTTAACATGTTGCATTTTAACATGATAAAATGTTACATTTTAACATGTTGCATTTTAACATGATAAAATGTTACATTTTAAAATGTTAAATTTTAAAATGTTACATTTTAAAATGTTACATTTGAACATGTTACATTTTAATATGTTACATTTTATCATGTTGCATTTTAACATGATAAAATGTTACATTTTAACATGTTGCATTTTAACATGATAAAATGTTACATTTTAACATGTTTCATTTTAACATGATAAAATGTTACATTTTAACATGTTTCATTTTAACATGATAAAATGTTACATTTTAACATGTTGCATTTTAACATGATAAAATGTTACATTTTTACATGTTGCATTTTAACATGATAAAAATGTTACATTTTAACATGTTGCATTTTAACATGATAAAATGTTACATTTTAAAATGTTACATTTGAACATGTTACATTTTAATATGTTACATTTTAACATTTTGCATTTTAACATGATAAAATGTTACATTTTAACATGTTGCATTTTAACATGATAAAATGTTACATTTTAACATGTTTCATTTTAACATGATAATATGCTACATTTTAACATGTTTCATTTTAAAATGTTACATTTTAACATGTTACATTTTAATATGTTACATTTTAACATGTTGCATTTTAACATGATAAAATGTTACATTTTAACATGTTGTATTTCAACATGATAAAATGTTACATTTTAACATGTTGCATTTCAACATGATAAAATGTTACATTTTAACATGTTGCATTTTAACATGATAAAATGTTACATTTTAACATGTTTCATTTTAACATGATAAAATGTTACATTTTAACATGTTTTATTTAAAAATGTTACAATTTAAAATGTTACATTTTAACATGTTACATTTTAATATGTTATATTTTAACATGTTGCATTTTAACATGATAAAATGTTACATTTTAACATGTTGCATTTTAACATGATAAAATGTTACATTTTAACATATTGCGATTTAACATGATAAAATGTTACATTTTAAAATGTTACATTTGAACATGTTACATTTTAATATGTTACATTTAAACATGTTGCATTTTAACATGATAAAATGTTACATTTTAACATGTTGCATTTTAACATGATAAAATGTTACATTTTAACATGTTTCATTTTAACATGATAAAATGTTACATTTTAACATGTTTCATTTTAACATGATAAAATGTTACATTTTAACGTTTCATTTTAACATGATAAAATGTTACATTTTAACATGTTTCATTTTAACATGTTACATTTTAACATGTTGCATTTTAACATGATAAAATGTTACATTTTAACATGTTGCATTTTAACATGATAAAATGTTACATTTTAACATGTTTCATTTTAACATGATAAAATGTTACATTTTAACATGTTGCATTTTAACATGATAAAATGTTACATTTTAACATGATAAAATGTTACATTTTAACATGTTTCATTTTAACATGATAAAATGTTACATTTTAACATGTTTCATTTTAACATGATAAAATGTTACATTTTAACATGTTTCATTTTAACATGATAAAATGTTACATTTTAACATGTTTCATTTTAACATGATAAAATCTTACATTTTAACATGTTTCATTTTAACATGATAAAATGTTACTTTTTAACAAGTTGCATTTTAACATGATAAAATGTTACATTTTAACATGTTGCATTTTAACATGATAAAATGTTACATTTTAACTTGTTTCATTTTAACATGATAAAATGTTACATTTTAACATGTTTCATTTAAAAATGTCACATTAAAAAATGTTACATTTTAACATGTTATATTTTAATATGTTACATTTTAACATGTTGCATTTTAACATGATAAAATGTTACATTTTAACATGTTGCATTTTAACATGATAAAATGTTACATTTTAACATGTTGCATTTTAACATGATAAAATGTTACATTTTAACATGTTGCATTTTAACATGATAAAATGTTACATTTTTACGTTTCATTTTTACATGATAAAATGTTAAATTTTAAAATGTTACATTTTTACATGTTTCATTTAAACATGATAAAATGTTACATTTTAACATTTTTCATTTTAACATCATAAAATGTTACATTTTAACATGTTTCATTTTAACATGATAAAATCTTACATGTTAACATGTTTCATTTTAACATGAGAAAATGTTACATTTTAACATGTTGCATTTTAACATGATAAAATGTTACATTTTAACATGTTTCATTTTAAAATGTTACATTTTAAAATGTTACATTTTAACATGTTGCATTTTAACAAGATAAAATGTTACATTTTAACATGTTGCATTTTAACATGATAAAATGTTACATTTTAACATGTTGCATTTTAACATGATAAAATGTTACATTTTAACATGATAAAATGTTACATTTTAACATGTTTCATTTTAACATGTTACATTTTAACATGTTGCATTTTAACATGATAAAATGTTACATTTTAACATGTTGCATTTTAACATGATAAAATGTTACATTTTAACATGTTTCATTTTAACATGATAAAATGTTACATTTTAACATGTTGCATTTTAACATGATAAAATGTTACATTTTAACATGTTTCATTTTAACATGATAAAATGTTACATTTTAACATGTTTCATTTTAACATGATAAAATGTTACATTTTAACATGTTTCATTTTAACATGATAAAATGTTACATTTAAACATGTTTCATTTTAACATGATAAAATCTTACATTTTAACATGTTTCATTTTAACATGATAAAATGTTACTTTTTAACAAGTTGCATTTTAACATGATAAAATGTTACATTTTAACATGTTGCATTTTAACATGATAAAATGTTACATTTTAACTTGTTTCATTTTAACATGATAAAATGTTACATTTTAACATGTTTCATTTAAAAATGTTACATTAAAAAATGTTACATTTTAACATGTTATATTTTAATATGTTACATTTTAACATGTTGCATTTTAACATGATAAAATGTTACATTTTAACATGTTGCATTTTAACATGATAAAATGTTACATTTTAACATGTTGCATTTTAACATGATAAAATGTTACATTTTAACATGTTGCATTTTAACATGATAAAATGTTACATTTTTACGTTTCATTTTTACATGATAAAATGTTAAATTTTAAAATGTTACATTTTTACATGTTTCATTTAAACATGATAAAATGTTACATTTTAACATTTTTCATTTTAACATCATAAAATGTTACATTTTAACATGTTTCATTTTAACATGATAAAATCTTACATGTTAACATGTTTCATTTTAACATGATAAAATGTTACATTTTAACATGTTGCATTTTAACATGATAAAATGTTACATTTTAACATGTTTCATTTTAAAATGTTACATTTTAAAATGTTACATTTTAACATGTTGCATTTTAACATGATAAAATGTTACATTTTAACATGTTGCATTTTAACATGATAAAATGTTACATTTTAACATGTTGCATTTTAACATGATAAAATGTTACATTTTAACATGTTGCATTTTAACATGATAAAATGTTACATTTTAACATGATAAAATGTTACATTTTAACATTTTTCATTTTAACATCATAAAATGTTACATTTTAACATGTTTCATTTTAACATGATAAAATCTTACATGTTAACATGTTTCATTTTAACATGATAAAATGTTACATTTTAACATGTTGCATTTTAACATGATAAAATGTTACATTTTAACATGTTTCATTTTAAAATGTTACATTTTAAAATGTTACATTTTAACATGTTACATTTTAATATGTTACATTTTAACATGTTGCATTTTAACATGATAAAATGTTACATTTTAACATGTTACATTTTAACATGATAAAATGTTACATTTTAACATGTTGCATTTTAACATGATAAAATGTTACATTTTAACATGTTTCATTCTAACATGATATAATGTTACATTTTAACATGTTTCATTTTAACATGATAAAATGTTACATTTTAACATGTTTCATTTTAACATGATAAAATGTTACATTTTAATGTTTCATTTTAACATGATAAAATGTTACATTTTAACATGTTGCATTTTAACATGATAAAATGTTACATTTTAACATGTTTCATTTTAAAATGTTACATTTTAAAATGTTACATTTAAAAATGTTAAATTTTAAAATGTTACATTTTAACATGTTACATTTTAATACGTTACATTTTAACATGTTGCATTTTAACATGATAAAATGTTACATTTTAACATGTTGCATTTTAACATGATAAAATGTTACATTTTAAAATGTTAAATTTTAAAATGTTACATTTTAAAATGTTACATTTGAACATGTTACATTTTAATATGTTACATTTTATCATGTTGCATTTTAACATGATAAAATGTTACATTTTAACATGTTGCATTTTAACATGATAAAATGTTACATTTTAACATGATAAAATGTTACATTTTAACATGTTTCATTTTAACATGATAAAATGTTACATTTTAACATGTTGCATTTTAACATGATAAAATGTTACATTTTTACATGTTGCATTTTAACATGATAAAAATGTTACATTTTAACATGTTGCATTTTAACATGATAAAATGTTACATTTTAAAATGTTACATTTGAACATGTTACATTTTAATATGTTACATTTTAACATTTTGCATTTTAACATGATAAAATGTTACATTTTAACATGTTGCATTTTAACATGATAAAATGTTACATTTTAACATGTTTCATTTTAACATGATAATATGTTACATTTTAACATGTTTCATTTTAAAATGTTACATTTTAACATGTTACATTTTAATATGTTACATTTTAACATGTTGCATTTTAACAAGATAAAATGTTACATTTTAACATGTTGTATTTCAATATGATAAAATGTTACATTTTAACATGTTGCATTTCAACATGATAAAATGTTACATTTTAACATGTTGCATTTTAACATGATAAAATGTTATATTTTAAAATGTTACATTTGAACATGTTACATTTTAATATGTTACATTTTAACATTTTGCATTTTAATACGTTACATTTTAACATGTTGCATTTTAACATGATAAAATGTTACATTTTAACATGTTGCATTTTAACATGATAAAATGTTACATTTTAAAATGTTAAATTTTAAAATGTTACATTTTAAAATGTTACATTTGAACATGTTACATTTTAATATGTTACATTTTATCATGTTGCATTTTAACATGATAAAATGTTACATTTTAACATGTTGCATTTTAACATGATAAAATGTTACATTTTAACATGTTTCATTTTAACATGATAAAATGTTACATTTTAACATGTTTCATTTTAACATGATAAAATGTTACATTTTAACATGTTGCATTTTAACATGATAAAATGTTACATTTTTACATGTTGCATTTTAACATGATAAAAATGTTACATTTTAACATGTTGCATTTTAACATGATAAAATGTTACATTTTAAAATGTTACATTTGAACATGTTACATTTTAATATGTTACATTTTAACATTTTGCATTTTAACATGATAAAATGTTACATTTTAACATGTTGCATTTTAACATGATAAAATGTTACATTTTAACATGTTTCATTTTAACATGATAATATGTTACATTTTAACATGTTTCATTTTAAAATGTTACATTTTAACATGTTACATTTTAATATGTTACATTTTAACATGTTGCATTTTAACAAGATAAAATGTTACATTTTAACATGTTGTATTTCAACATGATAAAATGTTACATTTTAACATGTTGCATTTCAACATGATAAAATGTTACATTTTAACATGTTGCATTTTAACATGATAAAATGTTACATTTTAACATGATAAAATGTTACATTTTAACATGTTGCATTTTAACATGATAAAATGTTACATTTTAACATGATAAAATGTTACATTTTAACATGTTTCATTTAAAAATGTTACAATTTAAAATGTTACATTTTAACATGTTACATTTTAATATGTTACATTTTAACATGTTGCATTTTAACATGATAAAATGTTACATTTTAACATGTTGCATTTTAACATGATAAAATGTTACATTTTAACATATTGCGATTTAACATGATAAAATGTTACATTTTAAAATGTTACATTTGAACATGTTACATTTTAATATGTTACATTTAAACATGTTGCATTTTAACATGATAAAATGTTACATTTTATCATGTTGCATTTTAACATGATAAAATGTTACATTTTAACATGTTTCATTTTAACATGATAAAATGTTACATTTTAACATGTTTCATTTTAACATGATAAAATGTTACATTTTAACGTTTCATTTTAACATGATAAAATGTTACATTTTAACATGTTTCATTTTAACATGTTACATTTTAACATGTTGCATTTTAACATGATAAAATGTTACATTTTAACATGTTGCATTTTAACATGATAAAATGTTACATTTTAACATGTTTCATTTTAACATGATAAAATGTTACATTTTAACATGTTGCATTTTAACATGATAAAATGTTACATTTTAACATGATAAAATGTTACATTTTAACATGTTTCATTTTAACATGATAAAATGTTACATTTTAACATGTTTCATTTTAACATGATAAAATGTTACATTTTAACATGTTTCATTTTAACATGATAAAATCTTACATTTTAACATGTTTCATTTTAACATGATAAAATGTTACTTTTTAACAAGTTGCATTTTAACATGATAAAATGTTACATTTTAACATGTTGCATTTTAACATGATAAAATGTTACATTTTAACTTGTTTCATTTTAACATGATAAAATGTTACATTTTAACATGTTTCATTTAAAAATGTTACATTAAAAAATGTTACATTTTAACATGTTTTATTTTAATATGTTACATTTTAACATGTTGCATTTTAACATGATAAAATGTTACATTTTAACATGTTGCATTTTAACATGATAAAATGTTACATTTTAACATGTTGCATTTTAACATAATAAAATGTTACATTTTTACGTTTCATTTTTACATGATAAAATGTTAAATTTTAAAATGTTACATTTTTACATGTTTCATTTAAACATGATAAAATGTTACATTTTAACATTTTTCATTTTAACATCATAAAATGTTACATTTTAACATGTTTCATTTTAACATGATAAAATCTTACATGTTAACATGTTTCATTTTAACATGATAAAATGTTACATTTTAACATGTTGCATTTTAACATGATAAAATGTTACATTTTAACATGTTTCATTTTAAAATGTTACATTTTAAAATGTTAATTTTAACATGTTGCATTTTAACATGATAA
The DNA here is from genome assembly GCF_028750875.1 of Macrosteles quadrilineatus. Lineage (NCBI taxonomy): Eukaryota > Metazoa > Arthropoda > Insecta > Hemiptera > Cicadellidae > Macrosteles > Macrosteles quadrilineatus. The sequence continues at coordinate 705,799 of NW_026542631.1, read as the reverse complement.
AATGTTACATTTTAACATGTTGCATTTTAACATGATAAAATGTTACATTTTAACATGTTGCATTTTAACATGATAAAATGTTACATTTTAACATGTTTCATTTTAACATGATAAAATGTAACATTTTAACATGTTTCATTTAAAAATGTTACATTTTAAAATGTTACATTTTAACATTTTACATTTTAATATGTTACATTTTAACATGTTGCATTTTAACATAGTAAAATGTTACATCTTAACATGTTGCATTTTAACATGATAAAATGTTACATTTTAACATATTGCGATTTAACATGATAAAATGTTACATTTTAAAATGTTACATTTGAACATGTTACATTTTAATATGTTACATTTTAACATGATAAAATGTTACATTTTAACATGTTTCATTTAAAAATGTTACATTAAAAAATGTTACATTTTAACATGTTACATTTTAATATGTTACATTTTAACATGTTGCATTTTAACATGGTAAAATGTTACAGTTTAACATGTTGCATTTTAACATGATAAAATGTTATATTTTAACATGTTGCATTTTAATATGTTACATTTTAACATTTTGCATTTTAACATGATAAAATGTTACATTTTAACATGTTGCATTTTAACATGATAAAATGTTACATTTTAACATGTTTCATTTTAACATGATAATATGTTACATTTTAACATGTTTCATTTTAAAATGTTACATTTTAACATGTTACATTTTAATATGTTACATTTTAACATGTTGCATTTTAACAAGATAAAATGTTACATTTTAACATGTTGTATTTCAACATGATAAAATGTTACATTTTAACATGTTGCATTTCAACATGATAAAATGTTACATTTTAACATGTTGCATTTTAACATGATAAAATGTTACATTTTAACATGATAAAATGTTACATTTTAACATGTTGCATTTTAACATGATAAAATGTTACATTTTAACATGTTGCATTTTAACATGATAAAATGTTACATTTTAACATGATAAAATGTTACATTTTAACATGTTTCATTTAAAAATGTTACAATTTAAAATGTTACATTTTAACATGTTACATTTTAATATGTTACATTTTAACATGTTGCATTTTAACATGATAAAATGTTACATTTTAACATGTTGCATTTTAACATGATAAAATGTTACATTTTAACATATTGCGATTTAACATGATAAAATGTTACATTTTAAAATGTTACATTTGAACATGTTACATTTTAATATGTTACATTTAAACATGTTGCATTTTAACATGATAAAATGTTACATTTTATCATGTTGCATTTTAACATGATAAAATGTTACATTTTAACATGTTTCATTTTAACATGATAAAATGTTACATTTTAACATGTTTCATTTTAACATGATAAAATGTTACATTTTAACGTTTCATTTTAACATGATAAAATGTTACATTTTAACATGTTTCATTTTAACATGTTACATTTTAATATGTTACATTTTAACATGATAAAATGTTACATTTTAACATGTTTCATTTAAAAATGTTACATTAAAAAATGTTACATTTTAACATGTTACATTTTAATATGTTACATTTTAACATGTTGCATTTTAACATGGTAAAATGTTACAGTTTAACATGTTGCATTTTAACATGATAAAATGTTATATTTTAACATGTTGCATTTTAATATGTTACATTTTAACATTTTGCATTTTAACATGATAAAATGTTACATTTTAACATGTTGCATTTTAACATGATAAAATGTTACATTTTAACATGTTTCATTTTAACATGATAATATGTTACATTTTAACATGTTTCATTTTAAAATGTTACATTTTAACATGTTACATTTTAATATGTTACATTTTAACATGTTGCATTTTAACAAGATAAAATGTTACATTTTAACATGTTGTATTTCAACATGATAAAATGTTACATTTTAACATGTTGCATTTCAACATGATAAAATGTTACATTTTAACATGTTGCATTTTAACATGATAAAATGTTACATTTTAACATGTTTCATTTTAACATGATAAAATGTTACATTTTAACATGTTGCATTTTAACATGATAAAATGTTACATTTTAACATGATAAAATGTTACATTTTAACATGTTTCATTTTAACATGATAAAATGTTACATTTTAACATGTTTCATTTTAACATGATAAAATGTTACATTTTAACATGTTTCATTTTAACATGATAAAATCTTACATTTTAACATGTTTCATTTTAACATGATAAAATGTTACTTTTTAACAAGTTGCATTTTAACATGATAAAATGTTACATTTTAACATGTTGCATTTTAACATGATAAAATGTTACATTTTAACTTGTTTCATTTTAACATGATAAAATGTTACATTTTAACATGTTTCATTTAAAAATGTTACATTAAAAAATGTTACATTTTAACATGTTTTATTTTAATATGTTACATTTTAACATGTTGCATTTTAACATGATAAAATGTTACATTTTAAAATGTTGCATTTTAACATGATAAAATGTTACATTTTAACATGTTGCATTTTAACATAATAAAATGTTACATTTTTACGTTTCATTTTTACATGATAAAATGTTAAATTTTAAAATGTTACATTTTTACATGTTTCATTTAAACATGATAAAATGTTACATTTTAACATTTTTCATTTTAACATCATAAAATGTTACATTTTAACATGTTTCATTTTAACATGATAAAATCTTACATGTTAACATGTTTCATTTTAACATGATAAAATGTTACATTTTAACATATTGCATTTTAACATGATAAAATGTTACATTTTAACATGTTTCATTTTAAAATGTTACATTTTAAAATGTTAATTTTAACATGTTGCATTTTAACATGATAAAATGTTACATTTTAACATGTTGCATTTTAACATGATAAAATGTTACATTTTAACATGTTGCATTTTAACATGATAAAATGTTACATTTTAACATGATAAAATGTTACATTTTAACATGTTTCATTTTAACATGATAAAATGTAACATTTTAACATGTTTCATTTAAAAATGTTACATTTTAAAATGTTACATTTTAACATTTTACATTTTAATATGTTACATTTTAACATGTTGCATTTTAACATAGTAAAATGTTACATCTTAACATGTTGCATTTTAACATGATAAAATGTTACATTTTAACATATTGCGATTTAACATGATAAAATGTTACATTTTAAAATGTTACATTTGAACATGTTACATTTTAATATGTTACATTTTAACATGATAAAATGTTACATTTTAACATGTTTCATTTAAAAATGTTACATTAAAAAATGTTACATTTTAACATGTTACATTTTAATATGTTACATTTTAACATGTTGCATTTTAACATGGTAAAATGTTACAGTTTAACATGTTGCATTTTAACATGATAAAATGTTATATTTTAACATGTTGCATTTTAACATGATAAAATGTTACATTTTAACATGTTGCATTTTAACATGATAAAATGTTACATTTTAACATGTTTTATTTTAACATGATAAAATGTTAAATTTAAAAATGTTACATTTTTACATGTTTCATTTAAACATTATAAAATGTTACATTTTAACATTTTTCATTTTAACATCATAAAATGTTACATTTTAACATGTTACATTTTAATATGTCACATTTAAACATGTTGCATTTTAACATGATAAAATGTTACATTTTAACATGTTGCATTTTAACATGATAAAATGTTACATTTTAACATGTTTTATTTTAACATGATAAAATCTTACATTTTAACATGTTTCATTTTAACATGATAAAATGTTACTTTTTAACAAGTTGCATTTTAACATGATAAAATGTTACATTTTAACATGTTGCATTTTAACATGATAAAATGTTACATTTTAACTTGTTTCATTTTAACATGATAAAATGTTACATTTTAACATGTTTCATTTAAAAATGTTACATTAAAAAATGTTACATTTTAACATGTTTTATTTTAATATGTTACATTTTAACATGTTGCATTTTAACATGATAAAATGTTACATTTTAACATGTTGCATTTTAACATGATAAAATGTTACATTTTAACATGTTGCATTTTAACATAATAAAATGTTACATTTTTACGTTTCATTTTTACATGATAAAATGTTAAATTTTAAAATGTTACATTTTTACATGTTTCATTTAAACATGATAAAATGTTACATTTTAACATTTTTCATTTTAACATCATAAAATGTTACATTTTAACATGTTTCATTTTAACATGATAAAATCTTACATGTTAACATGTTTCATTTTAACATGATAAAATGTTACATTTTAACATATTGCATTTTAACATGATAAAATGTTACATTTTAACATGTTTCATTTTAAAATGTTACATTTTAAAATGTTAATTTTAACATGTTGCATTTTAACATGATAAAATGTTACATTTTAACATGTTGCATTTTAACATGATAAAATGTTACATTTTAACATGTTGCATTTTAACATGATAAAATGTTACATTTTAACATGATAAAATGTTACATTTTAACATGTTTCATTTTAACATGATAAAATGTAACATTTTAACATGTTTCATTTAAAAATGTTACATTTTAAAATGTTACATTTTAACATTTTACATTTTAATATGTTACATTTTAACATGTTGCATTTTAACATAGTAAAATGTTACATCTTAACATGTTGCATTTTAACATGATAAAATGTTACATTTTAACATATTGCGATTTAACATGATAAAATGTTACATTTTAAAATGTTACATTTGAACATGTTACATTTTAATATGTTACATTTTAACATGATAAAATGTTACATTTTAACATGTTTCATTTAAAAATGTTACATTAAAAAATGTTACATTTTAACATGTTACATTTTAATATGTTACATTTTAACATGTTGCATTTTAACATGGTAAAATGTTACAGTTTAACATGTTGCATTTTAACATGATAAAATGTTATATTTTAACATGTTGCATTTTAACATGATAAAATGTTACATTTTAACATGTTGCATTTTAACATGATAAAATGTTACATTTTAACATGTTTTATTTTAACATGATAAAATGTTAAATTTAAAAATGTTACATTTTTACATGTTTCATTTAAACATTATAAAATGTTACATTTTAACATTTTTCATTTTAACATCATAAAATGTTACATTTTAACATGTTACATTTTAATATGTCACATTTAAACATGTTGCATTTTAACATGATAAAATGTTACATTTTAACATGTTGCATTTTAACATGATAAAATGTTACATTTTAACATGTTTTATTTTAACATGATAAAATGTTACATTTTAACATGTTTCATTTTAACATCATAAAATGTTACATTTTAACATGTTTCATTTTAACATGATAAAATGTTACATTTTTACATGTTTCATTTTAACATGATAAAATGTTACATTTTTACGTTTCATTTTAACATGATAAAATCTTACATTTTAACATGTTTCATTTTAACATGATAAAATGTTACATTTTAACATGTTGCATTTTAACATGATAAAATGTTACATTTTAACATGTTGCATTTTAACATGATAAAATGTTACATTTTAACATGTTTCATTTTAACATGATAAAATGTTACATTTTAACATGTTTCATTTTAAAATGTTACATTTTAAAATGTTACATTTTAACATGTTACATTTTAATATGTTACATTTTAACATGTTGCATTTTAACATGATAAAATGTTACATTTTAACATGTTTCATTTTATAATGATAAAATGTTACATTAAAAAATGTTACATTTTTACATGTTTCATTTAAACATGATAAAATGTTACATTTTAACATTTTTCATTTTAACATCATAAAATGTTACATTTTAACATGTTACATTTTAATATGTTACATTTTAACATGTTGCATTTTAACATGATAAAATGTTACATTTTAACATGTTGCATTTTAACATGATAAAATGTTACATTTTAACATGTTGCATTTTTACATGATAAAATGTTACATTTTAACATGTTGCATTTTAACATGATAAAATGTTACATTTTAACATGTTGCATTTTAACATGATAAAATGTTACATTTTAACATGTTGCATTTTAACATGATAAAATGTTACATTATAACATGTTTCAATTTAACATGATAAAATGTTACATTTTAACATGTTACATTTTTATATGTTACATTTTAACATGTTGCATTTTAACATGATAAAATGTTACATTTTAACATGTTGCATTTTAACATGATAAAATGTTACATTTTAACATGTTTCATTTTAACATGATAAAATGTTACATTTTAACATGTTTCATTTAAAAATGTTACATTTTAAAATGTTACATTTTAACATGTTACATTTTAATATGTTACATTTTAACATGTTGCATTTTAACATAGTAAAATGTTACATTTTAACATGTTGCATTTTAACATGATAAAATGTTACATTTTAACATATTGCGATTTAACATGATAAAATGTTACATTTTTAAATGTTACATTTGAACATGTTACATTTTAATATGTTACATTTTAACATGTTGCATTTTAACATGATAAAATGTTACATTTTAACATGTTGCATTTTAACATGATAAAATGTTACATTTTAACATGTTTCATTTTAACATGATAAAATGTTACATTTTAACTTGTTTCATTTTAACATGATAAATTGTTACATTTTAACATGTTTCATTTTAACATAATAAAATGTTACATTTAAACATGTTTCATTTTAACATGATAAAATTTTACATTTTAACATGTTTCATTTTAACATGATAAAATGTTACATTTTAACATGTTTCATTTTAACATGATAAAATGTTACATTTTAACATGTTTCATTTAAAAATGTTACATTTTAAAATGTTACATTTTAACATGTTACATTTTAATATGTTACATTTTAACATGTTGCATTTTAACATAGTAAAATGTTACATTTTAACATGTTGCATTTTAACATGATAAAATGTTACATTTTAACATATTGCGATTTAACATGATAAAATGTTACATTTTAAAATGTTACATTTGAACATGTTACATTTTAATATGTTACATTTTAACATGTTGCATTTTAACATGATAAAATGTTACATTTTAACATGTTGCATTTTAACATGATAAAATGTTACATTTTAACATGTTTCATTTTAACATGATAAAATGTTACATTTTAACATGTTTCATTTTAACATGATAAAATGTTACATTTTAACATGTTTCATTTTAACATGATAAAATGTTACATTTAAACATGTTTCATTTTAACATGATAAAATTTTACATTTTAACATGTTTCATTTTAACATGATAAAATGTTACATTTTAACATGTTTCATTTTAACATGATAAAATGTTACATTTTAACATGTTTCATTTTAACATGATAAAATGTTACATTTTAACATGTTGCATTTTAACATGATAAAATGTTACATTTTAACTTGTTTCATTTTAACATGATAAAATGTTACATTTTTACGTTTCATTTAAAAATGTTACATTAAAAAATGTTACATTTTAACATGTTACATTTTAATATGTTACATTTTAACATGTTGCATTTTAACATGATAAAATGTTACATTTTAACATGTTGCATTTTAACATGATAAAATGTTACATTTTAACGTGTTGCATTTTAACATGATAAAATGTTACATTTTAACATGTTGCATTTTAACATGATAAAATGTTACATTTTAACATGTTTCATTTAAACATGATAAAATGTTACATTTTAACATTTTTCATTTTAACATCATAAAATGTTACATCATAAAATGTTACATTTTAACATGTTACATTTTAACATGTTACATTTTAATATGTTACATTTAAACATGTTGCATTTTAACATGATAAAATGTTACATTTTAACATGTTGCATTTTAACATGATAAAATGTTACATTTAAACATGTTTCATTTTAACATGATAAAATTTTACATTTTAACATGTTTCATTTTAACATGATAAAATGTTACATTTTAACATGTTTCATTTTAACATGATAAAATGTTACATTTTAACATGTTTCATTTTAACATGATAAAATGTTACATTTTAACATGCTTCATTTTAACATCATAAAATGTTACATTTTAACATGTTTCATTTTAACATGATAAAATGTTACATTTTAACATGTTTCATTTTAACATGATAAAATCTTACATTTTAACATGTTTCATTTTAACATGATAAAATGTTACATTTTAACATGTTTCATTTTAAAATGTTACATTTTAATATGTTACATTTTAACATGTTGCATTTTAACATGATAAAATGTTACATTTTAACATGTTTTATTTTAACATGATAAAATGTTACATTTTAACATGTTTCATTTTAACATCATAAAATGTTACATTTTAACATGTTTCATTTTAAAATGTTACATTTTAAAATGTTACATTTTAACATGTTACATTTTAATATGTAACATTTTAACATGTTGCATTTTAACATGATAAAATGTTACATTTTAACATGTTTCATTTTAACATGATAAAATGTTACATTAAAAAATGTTACATTTTTACATGTTTCATTTAAACATGATAAAATGTTACATTTTAACATTTTTCATTTTAACTTCATAAAATGTTACATTTTAACATGTTACATTTTAATATGTTACATTTTGACATGTTGCATTTTAACATGATAAAATGTTACATTTTAACATGTTGCATTTTAACATGTTGCATTTTAACATGATAAAATGTTACATTTTAACATGTTGAATTTTTACAGGATAAAATGTTACATTTTTACATGTTGCATTTTAACATGATAAAATGTTACATTTTAACATGTTGCATTTTAACATGATAAAATGTTACATTTTAACATGTTGCATTTTAACATGATAAAATGTTACATTATAACATGTTTCATTTTAACATGATAAAATGTTACATTTTAACATGTTTCATTTTAAAATGTTACATTTTAAAATGTTACATTTTAACATGTTACATTTTTATATGTTACATTTTAACATGTTGCATTTTAACATGATAAAATGTTACATTTTAACATGTTGCATTTTAACATGATAAAATGTTACATTTTAACATGTTGCATTTTAACATGATAAAATGTTACATTTTAACATGTTTCATTTTAACATGATAAAATGTTACATTTTAACATATTGCGATTTAACATGATAAAATGTTACATTTTAAAATGTTACATTTGAACATGTTACATTTTAATATGTTACATTTTAACATGTTGCATTTTAACATGATAAAATGTTACATTTTAACATGTTGCATTTTAACATGTTGCATTTTAACATGATAAAATGTTACATTTTAACATGTTGCATTTTAACATGTTACATTTTAATATGTTACATTTTAACATGCTGCATTTTAACATGATAAAATGTTACATTTTAACATGTTTCATTTTAACATGATAAAATGTTTCATTTTAACATGTTGCATTTTAACATGATAAAATGTTACATTTTAACATGTTTCATTTTAACATGATAAAATGTTACATTTTAACATGTTTCATTTTAACATGATAAAATGTTACATTTTAACATGTTTCATTTTAACATGATAAAATGTTACATTTTAAAATGTTAAATTTTAAAATGTTACATTTTAAAATGTTACATTTGAACATGTTACATTTTAATATGTTACATTTTATCATGTTGCATTTTAACATGATAAAATGTTACATTTTAACATGATAAAATGTTACATTTTAACATGTTTCATTTTAACATGATAAAATGTTACATTTTAACATGTTTCATTTTAACATGATAAAATGTTACATTTTAACATGTTGCATTTTAACATGATAAAATGTTACATTTTTACATGTTGCATTTTAACATGATAAAAATGTTACATTTTAACATGTTGCATTTTAACATGATAAAATGTTACATTTTAAAATGTTACATTTGAACATTTTGCATTTTAACATGATAAAATGTTACATTTTAACATGTTGCATTTTAACATGATAAAATGTTACATTTTAACATGTTTCATTTTAACATGATAATATGTTACATTTTAACATGTTTCATTTTAAAATGTTACATTTTAACATGTTACATTTTAATATGTTACATTTTAACATGTTGCATTTTAACAAGATAAAATGTTACATTTTAACATGTTGTATTTCAATATGATAAAATGTTACATTTTAACATGTTGCATTTCAACATGATAAAATGTTACATTTTAACATGTTGCATTTTAACATGATAAAATGTTATATTTTAAAATGTTACATTTGAACATGTTACATTTTAATATGTTACATTTTAACATTTTGCATTTTAATACGTTACATTTTAACATGTTGCATTTTAACATGATAAAATGTTACATTTTAACATGTTGCATTTTAACATGATAAAATGTTACATTTTAAAATGTTAAATTTTAAAATGTTACATTTTAAAATGTTACATTTGAACATGTTACATTTTAATATGTTACATTTTATCATGTTGCATTTTAACATGATAAAATGTTACATTTTAACATGTTGCATTTTAACATGATAAAATGTTACATTTTAACATGTTTCATTTTAACATGATAAAATGTTACATTTTAACATGTTTCATTTTAACATGATAAAATGTTACATTTTAACATGTTGCATTTTAACATGATAAAATGTTACATTTTTACATGTTGCATTTTAACATGATAAAAATGTTACATTTTAACATGTTGCATTTTAACATGATAAAATGTTACATTTTAAAATGTTACATTTGAACATGTTACATTTTAATATGTTACATTTTAACATTTTGCATTTTAACATGATAAAATGTTACATTTTAACATGTTGCATTTTAACATGATAAAATGTTACATTTTAACATGTTTCATTTTAACATGATAATATGTTACATTTTAACATGTTTCATTTTAAAATGTTACATTTTAACATGTTACATTTTAATATGTTACATTTTAACATGTTGCATTTTAACAAGATAAAATGTTACATTTTAACATGTTGTATTTCAACATGATAAAATGTTACATTTTAACATGTTGCATTTCAACATGATAAAATGTTACATTTTAACATGTTGCATTTTAACATGATAAAATGTTACATTTTAACATGATAAAATGTTACATTTTAACATGTTGCATTTTAACATGATAAAATGTTACATTTTAACATGATAAAATGTTACATTTTAACATGTTTCATTTAAAAATGTTACAATTTAAAATGTTACATTTTAACATGTTACATTTTAATATGTTACATTTTAACATGTTGCATTTTAACATGATAAAATGTTACATTTTAACATGTTGCATTTTAACATGATAAAATGTTACATTTTAACATATTGCGATTTAACATGATAAAATGTTACATTTTAAAATGTTACATTTGAACATGTTACATTTTAATATGTTACATTTAAACATGTTGCATTTTAACATGATAAAATGTTACATTTTATCATGTTGCATTTTAACATGATAAAATGTTACATTTTAACATGTTTCATTTTAACATGATAAAATGTTACATTTTAACATGTTTCATTTTAACATGATAAAATGTTACATTTTAACGTTTCATTTTAACATGATAAAATGTTACATTTTAACATGTTTCATTTTAACATGTTACATTTTAACATGTTGCATTTTAACATGATAAAATGTTACATTTTAACATGTTGCATTTTAACATGATAAAATGTTACATTTTAACATGTTTCATTTTAACATGATAAAATGTTACATTTTAACATGTTGCATTTTAACATGATAAAATGTTACATTTTAACATGATAAAATGTTACATTTTAACATGTTTCATTTTAACATGATAAAATGTTACATTTTAACATGTTTCATTTTAACATGATAAAATGTTACATTTTAACATGTTTCATTTTAACATGATAAAATCTTACATTTTAACATGTTTCATTTTAACATGATAAAATGTTACTTTTTAACAAGTTGCATTTTAACATGATAAAATGTTACATTTTAACATGTTGCATTTTAACATGATAAAATGTTACATTTTAACTTGTTTCATTTTAACATGATAAAATGTTACATTTTAACATGTTTCATTTAAAAATGTTACATTAAAAAATGTTACATTTTAACATGTTTTATTTTAATATGTTACATTTTAACATGTTGCATTTTAACATGATAAAATGTTACATTTTAACATGTTGCATTTTAACATGATAAAATGTTACATTTTAACATGTTGCATTTTAACATAATAAAATGTTACATTTTTACGTTTCATTTTTACATGATAAAATGTTAAATTTTAAAATGTTACATTTTTACATGTTTCATTTAAACATGATAAAATGTTACATTTTAACATTTTTCATTTTAACATCATAAAATGTTACATTTTAACATGTTTCATTTTAACATGATAAAATCTTACATGTTAACATGTTTCATTTTAACATGATAAAATGTTACATTTTAACATGTTGCATTTTAACATGATAAAATGTTACATTTTAACATGTTTCATTTTAAAATGTTACATTTTAAAATGTTAATTTTAACATGTTGCATTTTAACATGATAAAATGTTACATTTTAACATGTTGCATTTTAACATGATAAAATGTTACATTTTAACATGTTGCATTTTAACATGATAAAATGTTACATTTTAACATGATAAAATGTTACATTTTAACATGTTTCATTTTAACATGATAAAATGTAACATTTTAACATGTTTCATTTAAAAATGTTACATTTTAAAATGTTACATTTTAACATTTTACATTTTAATATGTTACATTTTAACATGTTGCATTTTAACATAGTAAAATGTTACATCTTAACATGTTGCATTTTAACATGATAAAATGTTACATTTTAACATATTGCGATTTAACATGATAAAATGTTACATTTTAAAATGTTACATTTGAACATGTTACATTTTAATATGTTACATTTTAACATGATAAAATGTTACATTTTAACATGTTTCATTTAAAAATGTTACATTAAAAAATGTTACATTTTAACATGTTACATTTTAATATGTTACATTTTAACATGTTGCATTTTAACATGGTAAAATGTTACAGTTTAACATGTTGCATTTTAACATGATAAAATGTTATATTTTAACATGTTGCATTTTAATATGTTACATTTTAACATTTTGCATTTTAACATGATAAAATGTTACATTTTAACATGTTGCATTTTAACATGATAAAATGTTACATTTTAACATGTTTCATTTTAACATGATAATATGTTACATTTTAACATGTTTCATTTTAAAATGTTACATTTTAACATGTTACATTTTAATATGTTACATTTTAACATGTTGCATTTTAACAAGATAAAATGTTACATTTTAACATGTTGTATTTCAACATGATAAAATGTTACATTTTAACATGTTGCATTTCAACATGATAAAATGTTACATTTTAACATGTTGCATTTTAACATGATAAAATGTTACATTTTAACATGATAAAATGTTACATTTTAACATGTTTCATTTAAAAATGTTACAATTTAAAATGTTACATTTTAACATGTTACATTTTAATATGTTACATTTTAACATGTTGCATTTTAACATGATAAAATGTTACATTTTAACATGTTGCATTTTAACATGATAAAATGTTACATTTTAACATATTGCGATTTAACATGATAAAATGTTACATTTTAAAATGTTACATTTGAACATGTTACATTTTAATATGTTACATTTAAACATGTTGCATTTTAACATGATAAAATGTTACATTTTATCATGTTGCATTTTAACATGATAAAATGTTACATTTTAACATGTTTCATTTTAACATGATAAAATGTTACATTTTAACATGTTTCATTTTAACATGATAAAATGTTACATTTTAACGTTTCATTTTAACATGATAAAATGTTACATTTTAACATGTTTCATTTTAACATGTTACATTTTAACATGTTGCATTTTAACATGATAAAATGTTACATTTTAACATGTTGCATTTTAACATGATAAAATGTTACATTTTAACATGTTTCATTTTAACATGATAAAATGTTACATTTTAACATGTTGCATTTTAACATGATAAAATGTTACATTTTAACATGATAAAATGTTACATTTTAACATGTTTCATTTTAACATGATAAAATGTTACATTTTAACATGTTTCATTTTAACATGATAAAATGTTACATTTTAACATGTTTCATTTTAACATGATAAAATCTTACATTTTAACATGTTTCATTTTAACATGATAAAATGTTACTTTTTAACAAGTTGCATTTTAACATGATAAAATGTTACATTTTAACATGTTGCATTTTAACATGATAAAATGTTACATTTTAACTTGTTTCATTTTAACATGATAAAATGTTACATTTTAACATGTTTCATTTAAAAATGTTACATTTTAACTTGTTTCATTTTAACATGATAAAATGTTACATTTTAACATGTTTCATTTAAAAATGTTACATTAAAAAATGTTACATTTTAACATGTTTTATTTTAATATGTTACATTTTAACATGTTGCATTTTAACATGATAAAATGTTACATTTTAACATGTTGCATTTTAACATGATAAAATGTTACATTTTAACATGTTGCATTTTAACATAATAAAATGTTACATTTTTACGTTTCATTTTTACATGATAAAATGTTAAATTTTAAAATGTTACATTTTTACATGTTTCATTTAAACATGATAAAATGTTACATTTTAACATTTTTCATTTTAACATCATAAAATGTTACATTTTAACATGTTTCATTTTAACATGATAAAATCTTACATGTTAACATGTTTCATTTTAACATGATAAAATGTTACATTTTAACATATTGCATTTTAACATGATAAAATGTTACATTTTAACATGTTTCATTTTAAAATGTTACATTTTAAAATGTTAATTTTAACATGTTGCATTTTAACATGATAAAATGTTACATTTTAACATGTTGCATTTTAACATGATAAAATGTTACATTTTAACATGTTGCATTTTAACATGATAAAATGTTACATTTTAACATGATAAAATGTTACATTTTAACATGTTTCATTTTAACATGATAAAATGTAACATTTTAACATGTTTCATTTAAAAATGTTACATTTTAAAATGTTACATTTTAACATTTTACATTTTAATATGTTACATTTTAACATGTTGCATTTTAACATAGTAAAATGTTACATCTTAACATGTTGCATTTTAACATGATAAAATGTTACATTTTAACATATTGCGATTTAACATGATAAAATGTTACATTTTAAAATGTTACATTTGAACATGTTACATTTTAATATGTTACATTTTAACATGATAAAATGTTACATTTTAACATGTTTCATTTAAAAATGTTACATTAAAAAATGTTACATTTTAACATGTTACATTTTAATATGTTACATTTTAACATGTTGCATTTTAACATGGTAAAATGTTACAGTTTAACATGTTGCATTTTAACATGATAAAATGTTATATTTTAACATGTTGCATTTTAACATGATAAAATGTTACATTTTAACATGTTGCATTTTAACATGATAAAATGTTACATTTTAACATGTTTTATTTTAACATGATAAAATGTTAAATTTAAAAATGTTACATTTTTACATGTTTCATTTAAACATTATAAAATGTTACATTTTAACATTTTTCATTTTAACATCATAAAATGTTACATTTTAACATGTTACATTTTAATATGTCACATTTAAACATGTTGCATTTTAACATGATAAAATGTTACATTTTAACATGTTGCATTTTAACATGATAAAATGTTACATTTTAACATGTTTTATTTTAACATGATAAAATGTTACATTTTAACATGTTTCATTTTAACATCATAAAATGTTACATTTTAACATGTTTCATTTTAACATGATAAAATGTTACATTTTTACATGTTTCATTTTAACATGATAAAATGTTACATTTTTACGTTTCATTTTAACATGATAAAATCTTACATTTTAACATGTTTCATTTTAACATGATAAAATGTTACATTTTAACATGTTGCATTTTAACATGATAAAATGTTACATTTTAACATGTTGCATTTTAACATGATAAAATGTTACATTTTAACATGTTTCATTTTAACATGATAAAATGTTACATTTTAACATGTTTCATTTTAAAATGTTACATTTTAAAATGTTACATTTTAACATGTTACATTTTAATATGTTACATTTTAACATGTTGCATTTTAACATGATAAAATGTTACATTTTAACATGTTTCATTTTATAATGATAAAATGTTACATTAAAAAATGTTACATTTTTACATGTTTCATTTAAACATGATAAAATGTTACATTTTAACATTTTTCATTTTAACATCATAAAATGTTACATTTTAACATGTTACATTTTAATATGTTACATTTTAACATGTTGCATTTTAACATGATAAAATGTTACATTTTAACATGTTGCATTTTAACATGATAAAATGTTACATTTTAACATGTTGCATTTTTACATGATAAAATGTTACATTTTAACATGTTGCATTTTAACATGATAAAATGTTACATTTTAACATGTTGCATTTTAACATGATAAAATGTTACATTTTAACATGTTGCATTTTAACATGATAAAATGTTACATTATAACATGTTTCAATTTAACATGATAAAATGTTACATTTTAACATGTTACATTTTTATATGTTACATTTTAACATGTTGCATTTTAACATGATAAAATGTTACATTTTAACATGTTGCATTTTAACATGATAAAATGTTACATTTTAACATGTTTCATTTTAACATGATAAAATGTTACATTTTAACATGTTTCATTTAAAAATGTTACATTTTAAAATGTTACATTTTAACATGTTACATTTTAATATGTTACATTTTAACATGTTGCATTTTAACATAGTAAAATGTTACATTTTAACATGTTGCATTTTAACATGATAAAATGTTACATTTTAACATATTGCGATTTAACATGATAAAATGTTACATTTTTAAATGTTACATTTGAACATGTTACATTTTAATATGTTACATTTTAACATGTTGCATTTTAACATGATAAAATGTTACATTTTAACATGTTGCATTTTAACATGATAAAATGTTACATTTTAACATGTTTCATTTTAACATGATAAAATGTTACATTTTAACTTGTTTCATTTTAACATGATAAATTGTTACATTTTAACATGTTTCATTTTAACATAATAAAATGTTACATTTAAACATGTTTCATTTTAACATGATAAAATTTTACATTTTAACATGTTTCATTTTAACATGATAAAATGTTACATTTTAACATGTTTCATTTTAACATGATAAAATGTTACATTTTAACATGTTTCATTTAAAAATGTTACATTTTAAAATGTTACATTTTAACATGTTACATTTTAATATGTTACATTTTAACATGTTGCATTTTAACATAGTAAAATGTTACATTTTAACATGTTGCATTTTAACATGATAAAATGTTACATTTTAACATATTGCGATTTAACATGATAAAATGTTACATTTTAAAATGTTACATTTGAACATGTTACATTTTAATATGTTACATTTTAACATGTTGCATTTTAACATGATAAAATGTTACATTTTAACATGTTTCATTTTAACATGATAAAATGTTACATTTTAACATGTTTCATTTTAACATGATAAAATGTTACATTTTAACATGTTTCATTTTAACATGATAAAATGTTACATTTTAACATGTTTCATTTTAACATGATAAAATGTTACATTTAAACATGTTTCATTTTAACATGATAAAATTTTACATTTTAACATGTTTCATTTTAACATGATAAAATGTTACATTTTAACATGTTTCATTTTAACATGATAAAATGTTACATTTTAACATGTTTCATTTTAACATGATAAAATGTTACATTTTAACATGTTGCATTTTAACATGATAAAATGTTACATTTTAACTTGTTTCATTTTAACATGATAAAATGTTACATTTTTACGTTTCATTTAAAAATGTTACATTAAAAAATGTTACATTTTAACATGTTACATTTTAATATGTTACATTTTAACATGTTGCATTTTAACATGATAAAATGTTACATTTTAACATGTTGCATTTTAACATGATAAAATGTTACATTTTAACGTGTTGCATTTTAACATGATAAAATGTTACATTTTAACATGTTGCATTTTAACATGATAAAATGTTACATTTTAACATGTTTCATTTAAACATGATAAAATGTTACATTTTAACATTTTTCATTTTAACATCATAAAATGTTACATCATAAAATGTTACATTTTAACATGTTACATTTTAACATGTTACATTTTAATATGTTACATTTAAACATGTTGCATTTTAACATGATAAAATGTTACATTTTAACATGTTGCATTTTAACATGATAAAATGTTACATTTAAACATGTTTCATTTTAACATGATAAAATCTTACATGTTAACATGTTTCATTTTAACATGATAAAATGTTACATTTTAACATGTTGCATTTTAACATGATAAAATGTTACATTTTAACATGTTTCATTTTAAAATGTTACATTTTAAAATGTTAATTTTAACATGTTGCATTTTAACATGATAAAATGTTACATTTTAACATGTTGCATTTTAACATGATAAAATGTTACATTTTAACATGTTGCATTTTAACATGATAAAATGTTACATTTTAACATGATAAAATGTTACATTTTAACATGTTTCATTTTAACATGATAAAATGTAACATTTTAACATGTTTCATTTAAAAATGTTACATTTTAAAATGTTACATTTTAACATTTTACATTTTAATATGTTACATTTTAACATGTTGCATTTTAACATAGTAAAATGTTACATCTTAACATGTTGCATTTTAACATGATAAAATGTTACATTTTAACATATTGCGATTTAACATGATAAAATGTTACATTTTAAAATGTTACATTTGAACATGTTACATTTTAATATGTTACATTTTAACATGATAAAATGTTACATTTTAACATGTTTCATTTAAAAATGTTACATTAAAAAATGTTACATTTTAACATGTTACATTTTAATATGTTACATTTTAACATGTTGCATTTTAACATGGTAAAATGTTACAGTTTAACATGTTGCATTTTAACATGATAAAATGTTATATTTTAACATGTTGCATTTTAATATGTTACATTTTAACATTTTGCATTTTAACATGATAAAATGTTACATTTTAACATGTTGCATTTTAACATGATAAAATGTTACATTTTAACATGTTTCATTTTAACATGATAATATGTTACATTTTAACATGTTTCATTTTAAAATGTTACATTTTAACATGTTACATTTTAATATGTTACATTTTAACATGTTGCATTTTAACAAGATAAAATGTTACATTTTAACATGTTGTATTTCAACATGATAAAATGTTACATTTTAACATGTTGCATTTCAACATGATAAAATGTTACATTTTAACATGTTGCATTTTAACATGATAAAATGTTACATTTTAACATGATAAAATGTTACATTTTAACATGTTTCATTTAAAAATGTTACAATTTAAAATGTTACATTTTAACATGTTACATTTTAATATGTTACATTTTAACATGTTGCATTTTAACATGATAAAATGTTACATTTTAACATGTTGCATTTTAACATGATAAAATGTTACATTTTAACATATTGCGATTTAACATGATAAAATGTTACATTTTAAAATGTTACATTTGAACATGTTACATTTTAATATGTTACATTTAAACATGTTGCATTTTAACATGATAAAATGTTACATTTTATCATGTTGCATTTTAACATGATAAAATGTTACATTTTAACATGTTTCATTTTAACATGATAAAATGTTACATTTTAACATGTTTCATTTTAACATGATAAAATGTTACATTTTAACGTTTCATTTTAACATGATAAAATGTTACATTTTAACATGTTTCATTTTAACATGTTACATTTTAACATGTTGCATTTTAACATGATAAAATGTTACATTTTAACATGTTGCATTTTAACATGATAAAATGTTACATTTTAACATGTTTCATTTTAACATGATAAAATGTTACATTTTAACATGTTGCATTTTAACATGATAAAATGTTACATTTTAACATGATAAAATGTTACATTTTAACATGTTTCATTTTAACATGATAAAATGTTACATTTTAACATGTTTCATTTTAACATGATAAAATGTTACATTTTAACATGTTTCATTTTAACATGATAAAATCTTACATTTTAACATGTTTCATTTTAACATGATAAAATGTTACTTTTTAACAAGTTGCATTTTAACATGATAAAATGTTACATTTTAACATGTTGCATTTTAACATGATAAAATGTTACATTTTAACTTGTTTCATTTTAACATGATAAAATGTTACATTTTAACATGTTTCATTTAAAAATGTTACATTTTAACTTGTTTCATTTTAACATGATAAAATGTTACATTTTAACATGTTTCATTTAAAAATGTTACATTAAAAAATGTTACATTTTAACATGTTTTATTTTAATATGTTACATTTTAACATGTTGCATTTTAACATGATAAAATGTTACATTTTAACATGTTGCATTTTAACATGATAAAATGTTACATTTTAACATGTTGCATTTTAACATAATAAAATGTTACATTTTTACGTTTCATTTTTACATGATAAAATGTTAAATTTTAAAATGTTACATTTTTACATGTTTCATTTAAACATGATAAAATGTTACATTTTAACATTTTTCATTTTAACATCATAAAATGTTACATTTTAACATGTTTCATTTTAACATGATAAAATCTTACATGTTAACATGTTTCATTTTAACATGATAAAATGTTACATTTTAACATATTGCATTTTAACATGATAAAATGTTACATTTTAACATGTTTCATTTTAAAATGTTACATTTTAAAATGTTAATTTTAACATGTTGCATTTTAACATGATAAAATGTTACATTTTAACATGTTGCATTTTAACATGATAAAATGTTACATTTTAACATGTTGCATTTTAACATGATAAAATGTTACATTTTAACATGTTGCATTTTAACATGATAAAATGTTACATTTTAACATGATAAAATGTTACATTTTAACATGTTTCATTTTAACATGATAAAATGTAACATTTTAACATGTTTCATTTAAAAATGTTACATTTTAAAATGTTACATTTTAACATTTTACATTTTAATATGTTACATTTTAACATGTTGCATTATAACATAGTAAAATGTTACATCTTAACATGTTGCATTTTAACATGATAAAATGTTACATTTTAACATATTGCGATTTAACATGATAAAATGTTACATTTTAAAATGTTACATTTGAACATGTTACATTTTAATATGTTACATTTTAACATGATAAAATGTTACATTTTAACATGTTTCATTTAAAAATGTTACATTAAAAAATGTTACATTTTAACATGTTACATTTTAATATGTTACATTTTAACATGTTGCATTTTAACATGGTAAAATGTTACAGTTTAACATGTTGCATTTTAACATGATAAAATGTTATATTTTAACATGTTGCATTTTAACATGATAAAATGTTACATTTTAACATGTTGCATTTTAACATGATAAAATGTTACATTTTAACATGTTTTATTTTAACATGATAAAATGTTAAATTTAAAAATGTTACATTTTTACATGTTTCATTTAAACATTATAAAATGTTACATTTTAACATTTTTCATTTTAACATCATAAAATGTTACATTTTAACATGTTACATTTTAATATGTCACATTTAAACATGTTGCATTTTAACATGATAAAATGTTACATTTTAACATGTTGCATTTTAACATGATAAAATGTTACATTTTAACATGTTTTATTTTAACATGATAAAATGTTACATTTTAACATGTTTCATTTTAACATCATAAAATGTTACATTTTAACATGTTTCATTTTAACATGATAAAATGTTACATTTTTACATGTTTCATTTTAACATGATAAAATGTTACATTTTTACGTTTCATTTTAACATGATAAAATCTTACATTTTAACATGTTTCATTTTAACATGATAAAATGTTACATTTTAACATGTTGCATTTTAACATGATAAAATGTTACATTTTAACATGTTGCATTTTAACATGATAAAATGTTACATTTTAACATGTTTCATTTTAACATGATAAAATGTTACATTTTAACATGTTTCATTTTAAAATGTTACATTTTAAAATGTTACATTTTAACATGTTACATTTTAATATGTTACATTTTAACATGTTGCATTTTAACATGATAAAATGTTACATTTTAACATGTTTCATTTTATAATGATAAAATGTTACATTAAAAAATGTTACATTTTTACATGTTTCATTTAAACATGATAAAATGTTACATTTTAACATTTTTCATTTTAACATCATAAAATGTTACATTTTAACATGTTACATTTTAATATGTTACATTTTAACATGTTGCATTTTAACATGATAAAATGTTACATTTTAACATGTTGCATTTTAACATGATAAAATGTTACATTTTAACATGTTGCATTTTTACATGATAAAATGTTACATTTTAACATGTTGCATTTTAACATGATAAAATGTTACATTTTAACATGTTGCATTTTAACATGATAAAATGTTACATTTTAACATGTTGCATTTTAACATGATAAAATGTTACATTATAACATGTTTCAATTTAACATGATAAAATGTTACATTTTAACATGTTACATTTTTATATGTTACATTTTAACATGTTGCATTTTAACATGATAAAATGTTACATTTTAACATGTTGCATTTTAACATGATAAAATGTTACATTTTAACATGTTTCATTTTAACATGATAAAATGTTACATTTTAACATGTTTCATTTAAAAATGTTACATTTTAAAATGTTACATTTTAACATGTTACATTTTAATATGTTACATTTTAACATGTTGCATTTTAACATAGTAAAATGTTACATTTTAACATGTTGCATTTTAACATGATAAAATGTTACATTTTAACATATTGCGATTTAACATGATAAAATGTTACATTTTTAAATGTTACATTTGAACATGTTACATTTTAATATGTTACATTTTAACATGTTGCATTTTAACATGATAAAATGTTACATTTTAACATGTTGCATTTTAACATGATAAAATGTTACATTTTAACATGTTTCATTTTAACATGATAAAATGTTACATTTTAACTTGTTTCATTTTAACATGATAAATTGTTACATTTTAACATGTTTCATTTTAACATAATAAAATGTTACATTTAAACATGTTTCATTTTAACATGATAAAATTTTACATTTTAACATGTTTCATTTTAACATGATAAAATGTTACATTTTAACATGTTTCATTTTAACATGATAAAATGTTACATTTTAACATGTTTCATTTAAAAATGTTACATTTTAAAATGTTACATTTTAACATGTTACATTTTAATATGTTACATTTTAACATGTTGCATTTTAACATAGTAAAATGTTACATTTTAACATGTTGCATTTTAACATGATAAAATGTTACATTTTAACATATTGCGATTTAACATGATAAAATGTTACATTTTAAAATGTTACATTTGAACATGTTACATTTTAATATGTTACATTTTAACATGTTGCATTTTAACATGATAAAATGTTACATTTTAACATGTTGCATTTTAACATGATAAAATGTTACATTTTAACATGTTTCATTTTAACATGATAAAATGTTACATTTTAACATGTTTCATTTTAACATGATAAAATGTTACATTTTAACATGTTTCATTTTAACATGATAAAATGTTACATTTAAACATGTTTCATTTTAACATGATAAAATTTTACATTTTAACATGTTTCATTTTAACATGATAAAATGTTACATTTTAACATGTTTCATTTTAACATGATAAAATGTTACATTTTAACATGTTTCATTTTAACATGATAAAATGTTACATTTTAACATGTTGCATTTTAACATGATAAAATGTTACATTTTAACTTGTTTCATTTTAACATGATAAAATGTTACATTTTTACGTTTCATTTAAAAATGTTACATTAAAAAATGTTACATTTTAACATGTTACATTTTAATATGTTACATTTTAACATGTTGCATTTTAACATGATAAAATGTTACATTTTAACATGTTGCATTTTAACATGATAAAATGTTACATTTTAACGTGTTGCATTTTAACATGATAAAATGTTACATTTTAACATGTTGCATTTTAACATGATAAAATGTTACATTTTAACATGTTTCATTTAAACATGATAAAATGTTACATTTTAACATTTTTCATTTTAACATCATAAAATGTTACATCATAAAATGTTACATTTTAACATGTTACATTTTAACATGTTACATTTTAATATGTTACATTTAAACATGTTGCATTTTAACATGATAAAATGTTACATTTTAACATGTTGCATTTTAACATGATAAAATGTTACATTTAAACATGTTTCATTTTAACATGATAAAATTTTACATTTTAACATGTTTCATTTTAACATGATAAAATGTTACATTTTAACATGTTTCATTTTAACATGATAAAATGTTACATTTTAACATGTTTCATTTTAACATGATAAAATGTTACATTTTAACATGCTTCATTTTAACATCATAAAATGTTACATTTTAACATGTTTCATTTTAACATGATAAAATGTTACATTTTAACATGTTTCATTTTAACATGATAAAATCTTACATTTTAACATGTTTCATTTTAACATGATAAAATGTTACATTTTAACATGTTTCATTTTAAAATGTTACATTTTAATATGTTACATTTTAACATGTTGCATTTTAACATGATAAAATGTTACATTTTAACATGTTTTATTTTAACATGATAAAATGTTACATTTTAACATGTTTCATTTTAACATCATAAAATGTTACATTTTAACATGTTTCATTTTAAAATGTTACATTTTAAAATGTTACATTTTAACATGTTACATTTTAATATGTAACATTTTAACATGTTGCATTTTAACATGATAAAATGTTACATTTTAACATGTTTCATTTTAACATGATAAAATGTTACATTAAAAAATGTTACATTTTTACATGTTTCATTTAAACATGATAAAATGTTACATTTTAACATTTTTCATTTTAACTTCATAAAATGTTACATTTTAACATGTTACATTTTAATATGTTACATTTTAACATGTTGCATTTTAACATGATAAAATGTTACATTTTAACATGTTGCATTTTAACATGTTGCATTTTAACATGATAAAATGTTACATTTTAACATGTTGAATTTTTACAGGATAAAATGTTACATTTTTACATGTTGCATTTTAACATGATAAAATGTTACATTTTAACATGTTGCATTTTAACATGATAAAATGTTACATTTTAACATGTTGCATTTTAACATGATAAAATGTTACATTATAACATGTTTCATTTTAACATGATAAAATGTTACATTTTAACATGTTTCATTTTAAAATGTTACATTTTAAAATGTTACATTTTAACATGTTACATTTTTATATGTTACATTTTAACATGTTGCATTTTAACATGATAAAATGTTACATTTTAACATGTTGCATTTTAACATGATAAAATGTTACATTTTAACATGTTGCATTTTAACATGATAAAATGTTACATTTTAACATGTTTCATTTTAACATGATAAAATGTTACATTTTAACATGTTTCATTTAAAAATGTTACATTTTAAAATGTTGCATTTTAACATAGTAAAATGTTACATTTTAACATGTTGCATTTTAACATGATAAAATGTTACATTTTAACATATTGCGATTTAACATGATAAAATGTTACATTTTAAAATGTTACATTTGAACATGTTACATTTTAATATGTTACATTTTAACATGTTGCATTTTAACATGATAAAATGTTACATTTTAACATGTTGCATTTTAACATGTTGCATTTTAACATGATAAAATGTTACATTTTAACATGTTGCATTTTAACATGTTACATTTTAATATGTTACATTTTAACATGCTGCATTTTAACATGATAAAATGTTACATTTTAACATGTTTCATTTTAACATGATAAAATGTTTCATTTTAACATGTTGCATTTTAACATGATAAAATGTTACATTTTAACATGTTTCATTTTAACATGATAAAATGTTACATTTTAACATGTTTCATTTTAACATGATAAAATGTTACATTTTAACATGTTTCATTTTAACATGATAAAATGTTACATTTAAACATGTTTCATTTTAACATGATAAAATGTTACATTTTAACATGTTTCATTTTAACATGATAAAATGTTACATTTTAACATGTTTCATTTTAACATGATAAAATGTTACATTTTAACATGTTGCATTTTAACATGATAAAATGTTACATTTTAACTTGTTTCATTTTAACATGATAAAATGTTACATTTTTACATGTTTCATTTAAAAATGTTACATTAAAAAATGTTACATTTTAACATGTTACATTTTAATATGTTACATTTTAACATGTTGCATTTTAACATGATAAAATGTTACATTTTAAAATGTTGCATTTTAACATGATAAAATGTTACATTTTAACATGTTGCATTTTAACATGATAAAATGTTACATTTTAACATGTTGCATTTTAACATGATAAAATGTTACATTTTAACATGTTTCATTTTAACATGATAAAATGTTACATTTAAAAATGTTACATTTTTACATGTTTCATTTAAACATGATAAAATGTTACATTTTAACATTTTTCATTTTAACATCATAAAATGTTACATTTTAACATGTTACATTTTAATATGTTACATTTAAACATGTTGCATTTAAACATGTTGCATTTTAACATGATAAAATGTTAGATTTTAACATGTTGCATTTTAACATGATAAAATGTTACATTTTAACATGTTTCATTTTAACATGATAAAATGTTACATTTTAACATGTTTCATTTTAACATCATAAAATGTTACATTTTAACATGTTTCATTTTAACATGATAAAATGTTACATTTTAACATGTTTCATTTTAACATGATAAAATGTTACATTTAAACATGTTTCATTTTAACATGATAAAATGTTACATTTTAACATGTTTCATTTTAACATGATAAAATGTTACATTTTAACATGTTTCATTTTAACATGATAAAATGTTACATTTTAACATGTTTCATTTTAACATGATAAAATGTTACATTTTAACATGTTGCATTTTAACATGATAAAATGTTACATTTTCACTTGTTTCATTTTAACATGATAAAATGTTACATTTTTACATGTTTCATTTAAAAATGTTACATTAAAAAAGTTACATTTTAACATGTTACATTTTAATATGTTACATTTTAACATGTTGCATTTTAACATGATAAAATGTTACATTTTAACATGTTGCATTTTAACATGATAAAATGTTACATTTTAACATGTTGCATTTTAACATGATAAAATGTTACATTTTAACATGTTGCATTTTAACATGATAAAATGTTACATTTTAACATGTTTCATTTTAACATGATAAAATGTTACATTTAAAAATGTTACATTTTTACATGTTTCATTTAAACATGATAAAATGTTACATTTTAACATTTTTCATTTTAACATCATAAAATGTTACATTTTAACATGTTACATTTAAATATGTTACATTTAAACATGTTGCATTTTAACATGATAAAATGTTACATTTTAACATGTTGCATTTTAACATGTTTCATTTTAACATGATAAAATGTTACATTTTAACATGTTTCATTTTAACATCATAAAATGTTACATTTTAACATGTTTCATTTTAACATGATAAAATGTTACATTTTAACATGTTTCATTTTAACATGATAAAATCTTACATTTTAACATGTTTCATTTTAACATGATAAAATGTTACATTTTAACATGATAAAATGTTACATTTTAACATGTTTCATTTTAACATGATAAAATGTTACATTTTAACATGTTTCATTTTAAAATGTTACATTTTAAAATGTTACATTTTAATATATTACATTTTAACATGTTGCATTTTAACATGATAAAATGTTACATTGTAACATGTTTCATTTTAACATGATAAAATGTTACATTAAAAAATGTTACATTTTTACATGTTTCATTTAAACATGATAAAATGTTACATTTTAACATTTTTCATTTTAACATCATAAAATGTTACATTTTAACATGTTACATTTAAATATGTTACATTTTAACATGTTGCATTTTAACATGATAAAATGTTACATTTTAACATGTTGCATTTTAACATCATAAAATGTTACATTTTAACATGTTGCATTTTTACATGATAAAATGTTACATTTTAACATGTTGCATTTTAACATGATAAAATGTTACATTTTAACATGTTGCATTTTAACATGATAAAATGTTACATTTTAACATGTTGCATTTTAACATGATAAAATGTTACATTATAACATGATTCATTTTTACATGATAAAATGTTACATTTTAACATGTTTCATTTTAAAATGTTACATTTTAACATGTTGCATTTTAACATGATAAAATGTTACATTTTAACATGTTGCATTTTAACATGATAAAATGTTACATTTTAACATGTTGCATTTTAACATGATAAAATGTTACATTTTAACATGTTGCATTTTAACATGATAAAATGTTACATTTTAACATGTTTCATTTAAAAATGTTACATTATAAAAAGTTTACATTTGAACATGTTACATTTTAATATGTTACATTTTAACATGTTGCATTTTAACATGATAAAATGTTACATTTTAACATGTTGCATTTTAACATGTTGCATTTTAACATGATAAAATGTCACATTTTAACATGTTGCATTTTTACATGATAAAATGTTACATTTTAACATGTTGCATTTTAACATGATAAAATGTTACATTTTAACATGTTGCATTTTAACATGATAAAATGTTACATTTTAACATGTTGCATTTTAACATGATAAAATGTTACATTTTAACATGTTGCATTTTAACATGATAAAATGTTACATTATAACATGTTTCATTTTAACATGATAAAATGTTACATTTTAACATGTTTCATTTTATAATGTTACATTTTAAAATGTTACATTTTAACATGTTACATTTTTATATGTTACATTTTAACATGTTGCATATTTACATGATAAAATGTTACATTTTAACATGTTGCATTTTAACATGATAAAATGTTACATTTTAACATGTTGCATTTTAACATGATAAAATGTTACATTTTAACATGTTTCAATTTAACATGATAAAATTTTACATTTTAACATGTTTCATTTAAAAATGTTACATTCTAAAATGTTACATTTTAACATGTTACATTTTAATATGTTACATTTTAACATGTTGCATTTTAACATAGTAAAATGTTACATTTTAACATGTTGCATTTTAACATGATAAAATGTTACATTTTAACATATTGCGATTTAACATGATAAAATGTTACATTTTAAAATGTTACATTTGAACATGTTACATTTTAATATGTTACATTTAAACATGTTGCATTTTAACATGATAAAATGTTACATTTTAACATGTTGCATTTTAACATGATAAAATGTTACATTTTAACATGTTTCATTTTAACATGATAAAATGTTACATTTAAAAATGTTACATTTTTACATGTTTCATTTAAACATGATAAAATGTTACATTTTAACATTTTTCATTTTAACATCATAAAATGTTACATTTTAACATGTTACATTTTAATATGTTACATTTAAACATGTTGCATTTTAACATGATAAAATGTTAGATTTTAACATGTTGCATTTTAACATGATAAAATGTTACATTTTAACATGTTTCATTTTAACATGATAAAATGTTACATTTTAACATGTTTCATTTTAACATCATAAAATGTTACATTTTAACATGTTTCATTTTAACATGATAAAATGTTACATTTTAACATGTTTCATTTTAACATGATAAAATGTTACATTTTAACATGTTTCATTTTAACATGATAAAATGTTACATTTTAACATGTTTCATTTTAACATGATAAAATGTTACATTTTAACATGTTGTATTTTAACATGATAAAATGTTACATTTTAACATGTTTCATTTTAACATGATAAAATGTTACATTTTAACATGTTGCATTTTAACATGATAAAATGTTACATTTTCACTTGTTTCATTTTAACATGATAAAATGTTACATTTTTACATGTTTCATTTAAAAATGTTACATTAAAAAATGTTACATTTTAACATGTTACATTTTAATATGTTACATTTTAACATGTTGCATTTTAACATGATAAAATGTTACATTTTAACATGTTGCATTTTAACATGATAAAATGTTACATTTTAACATGTTGCATTTTAACATGATAAAATGTTACATTTTAACATGTTGCATTTTAACATGATAAAATGTTACATTTTAACATGTTTCATTTTAACATGATAAAATGTTACATTTAAAAATGTTACATTTTTACATGTTTCATTTTAACATGATAAAATGTTACATTTTAACATGTTTCATTTTAAAATGTTACATTTTAAAATGTTACATTTTAACATGTTACATTTTAATATGTTACATTTTAACATGTTGCATTTTAACATGATAAAATGTTACATTGTAACATGTTTCATTTTAACATGATAAAATGTGACATTAAAAAATGTTACATTTTTACATGTTCCATTTAAACATGATAAAATGTTACATTTTAACATTTTTCATTTTAACATCATAAAATGTTACATTTTAACATGTTACATTTAAATATGTTACATTTTAACATGTTACATTTAAATATGTTACATTTTAACATGTTGCATTTTAACATGATAAAATGTTACATTTTAACATGTTGCATTTTAACATCATAAAATGTTACATTTTAACATGTTGCATTTTTACATGATAAAATGTTACATTTTAACATGTTGCATTTTAACATGATAAAATGTTACATTTTAACATGTTGCATTTTAACATGATAAAATGTTACATTTTAACATGTTGCATTTTAACATGATAAAATGTTACATTATAACATGATTCATTTTTACATGATAAAATGTTACATTTTAACATGTTTCATTTTAAAAAGTTACATTTTAAAATGTTACATTTTAAAATGTTACATTTTAAAATGTTACATTTTAACATGTTACATATTTATATGTTACATTTTAACATGTTGCATTTTAACATGATAAAATGTTACATTTTAACATGTTGCATTTTAACATGATAAAATGTTACATTTTAACATGTTGCATTTTAACATGATAAAATGTTACATTTTAACATGTTTCATTTTAACATGATAAAATGTTACATTTAAACATGTTTCATTTAAAAATGTTACATTTTAAAATGTTACATTTTAACATGTTACATTTTAATATGTTATATTTTAACATGTTGCATTTTAACATTGTAAAATGTTACATTTTAACATGTTGCATTTTAACATGATAAAATGTTACATTTTAACATATTGTGATTTAACATGATAAAATGTTACATTTTAAAAAGTTTACATTTGAACATGTTACATTTTAATATGTTACATTTTAACATGTTGCATTTTAACATGTTACATTTTAATATGTTACATTTTAACATGTTGCATTTTAACATGATAAAATGTTACATTTTAACATGTTGCATTTTAACATGATAAAATGTTACATTTTAACATGTTTCATTTTAACATGATAAAATGTTACATTTTAACATGTTTCATTTTAACATGATAAAATGTTACATTTTAACATGTTTCATTTTAACATGATAAAATGTTACATTTTAACGTTTCATTTTAACATGATAAAATGTTACATTTTAACATGTTGCATTTTAACATGATAAAATGTTACATTATAACATGTTTCATTTTAACATGATAAAATGTTACATTTTAACATGTTTCATTTTAACATGATAAAATGTTACATTTTAACATGTTTCATTTTAACATGATAAAATGTTACATTTTAACATGTTTCATTTTAACATGATAAAATGTTACATTTTAACATGTTGCATTTTAACATGATAAAATGTTACATTTTCACTTGTTTCATTTTAACATGATAAAATGTTACATTTGTACATGTTTCATTTAAAAATGTTACATTAAAAAATGTTACATTTTAACATGTTACATTTTAATATGTTACATTTTAACATGTTGCATTTTAACATGATAAAATGTTACATTTTAACATGTTGCATTTTAACATGATAAAATGTTACATTTTAACATGTTGCATTTTAACATGATAAAATGTTACATTTTAACATGTTGCATTTTAACATGTTAAAATGTTACATTTTAACATGTTTCATTTTAACATGATAAAATGTTACATTTAAAAATGTTACATTTTTACATGTTTCATTTAAACATGATAAAATGTTACATTTTACATTTTTCATTTTAACATCATAAAATGTTACATTTTAACATGTTACATTTAAATATGTTACATTTAAACATGTTGCATTTTAACATGATAAAATGTTACATTTTAAAATGTTACATTTTAACATGTTACATTTTTATATGTTACATTTTAACATGTTGCATTTTAACATGATAAAATGTTACATTTTAACATGTTGCATTTTAACATGATAAAATGTTACATTTTAACATGTTGCATTTTAACATGATAAAATGTTACATTTTAACATGTTTCATTTTAACATGATAAAATCTTACATTTTAACATGTTTCATTTTAACATGATAAAATGTTACATTTTAACATGTTGCATTTTAACATGATAAAATGTTACATTTTAACATGATAAAATGTTACATTTTAACATGTTTCATTTTAACATGATAAAATGTTACATTTTAACATGTTTCATTTTAAAATGTTACATTTTAAAATGTTACATTTTAACATGTTACATTTTAATATGTTACATTTTAACATGTTGCATTTTAACATGATAAAATGTTACATTGTAACATGTTTCATTTTAACATGATAAAATGTGACATTAAAAAATGTTACATTTTTACATGTTCCATTTAAACATGATAAAATGTTACATTTTAACATTTTTCATTTTAACATCATAAAATGTTACATTTTAACATGTTACATTTAAATATGTTACATTTTAACATGTTGCATTTTAACATGATAAAATGTTACATTTTAACATGTTGCATTTTAACATCATAAAATGTTACATTTTAACATGTTGCATTTTTACATGATAAAATGTTACATTTTAACATGTTGCATTTTAACATGATAAAATGTTACATTTTAACATGTTGCATTTTAACATGATAAAATGTTACATTTTAACATGTTGCATTTTAACATGATAAAATGTTACATTATAACATGATTCATTTTTACATGATAAAATGTTACATTTTAACATGTTTCATTTTAAAAAGTTACATTTTAAAATGTTACATTTTAAAATGTTACATTTTAAAATGTTACATTTTAACATGTTACATATTTATATGTTACATTTTAACATGTTGCATTTTAACATGATAAAATGTTACATTTTAACATGTTGCATTTTAACATGATAAAATGTTACATTTTAACATGTTGCATTTTAACATGATAAAATGTTACATTTTAACATGTTTCATTTTAACATGATAAAATGTTACATTTAAACATGTTTCATTTAAAAATGTTACATTTTAAAATGTTACATTTTAACATGTTACATTTTAATATGTTATATTTTAACATGTTGCATTTTAACATTGTAAAATGTTACATTTTAACATGTTGCATTTTAACATGATAAAATGTTACATTTTAACATATTGTGATTTAACATGATAAAATGTTACATTTTAAAAAGTTTACATTTGAACATGTTACATTTTAATATGTTACATTTTAACATGTTGCATTTTAACATGTTACATTTTAATATGTTACATTTTAACATGTTGCATTTTAACATGTTACATTTTAATATGTTACATTTTAACATGTTGCATTTTAACATGATAAAATGTTACATTTTAACATGTTGCATTTTAACATGATAAAATGTTACATTTTAACATGTTTCATTTTAACATGATAAAATGTTACATTTTAACATGTTTCATTTTAACATGATAAAATGTTACATTTTAACGTTTCATTTTAACATGATAAAATGTTACATTTTAACATGTTGCATTTTAACATGATAAAATGTTACATTATAACATGTTTCATTTTAACATGATAAAATGTTACATTTTAACATGTTTCATTTTAACATGATAAAATGTTACATTTTAACATGTTTCATTTTAACATGATAAAATGTTACATTTTAACATGTTTCATTTTAACATGATAAAATGTTACATTTTAACATGTTGCATTTTAACATGATAAAATGTTACATTTTCACTTGTTTCATTTTAACATGATAAAATGTTACATTTGTACATGTTTCATTTAAAAATGTTACATTAAAAAATGTTACATTTTAACATGTTACATTTTAATATGTTACATTTTAACATGTTGCATTTTAACATGATAAAATGTTACATTTTAACATGTTGCATTTTAACATGATAAAATGTTACATTTTAACATGTTGCATTTTAACATGATAAAATGTTACATTTTAACATGTTGCATTTTAACATGTTAAAATGTTACATTTTAACATGTTTCATTTTAACATGATAAAATGTTACATTTTTACATGTTTCATTTAAACATGATAAAATGTTACATTTTACATTTTTCATTTTAACATCATAAAATGTTACATTTTAACATGTTACATTTAAATATGTTACATTTAAACATGTTGCATTTTAACATGATAAAATGTTACATTTTAAAATGTTACATTTTAACATGTTACATTTTTATATGTTACATTTTAACATGTTGCATTTTAACATGATAAAATGTTACATTTTAACATGTTGCATTTTAACATGATAAAATGTTACATTTTAACATGTTGCATTTTAACATGATAAAATGTTACATTTTAACATGTTTCATTTTAACATGATAAAATGTTACATTTTAACATGTTTCATTTAAAAATGTTACATTTTAACATGTTTCATTTTAACATCATAAAATGTTACATTTTAACATGTTTCATTTTAACATGATAAAATGTTACATTTTAACATGTTTCATTTTAACATGATAAAATGTTACATTTTAACATGTTGCATTTTAACATGATAAAATGTTACATTTTCACTTGTTTCATTTTAACATGATAAAATGTTACATTTTTACATGTTTCATTTAAAAATGTTACATTAAAAAATGTTCCATTTTAACATGTTACATTTTAATATGTTACATTTTAACATGTTGCATTTTAACATGATAAAATGTTACATTTTAACATGTTGCATTTTAACATGATAAAATGTTACATTTTAACATGTTGCATTTTAACATGATAAAATGTTACATTTTAACATGTTGCATTTTAACATGATAAAATGTTACATTTTAACATGTTTCATTTTAACATGATAAAATGTTACATTTTAACATGTTTCATTTTAACATGATAAAATGTTACATTTAAAAATGTTACATTTTTACATGTTTCATTTAAACATGATAAAATGTTACATTTTAACATTTTTCATTTTAACATCATAAAATGTTACATTTTAACATGTTACATTTAAATATGTTACATTTAAACATGTTGCATTTTAACATGATAAAATGTTACATTTTAACATGTTGCATTTTAACATGATAAAATGTTACATTTTAACATGTTTCATTTTAACATGGTAAAATGTTACATTTTAACATGTTTCATTTTAACATAATAAAATGTTACATTTTAACATGTTTCATTTTAACATGATAAAATGTTACATTTTAACATGTTTCATTTTAACATGATAAAATCTTACATTTTAACATGTTTCATTTTAACATGATAAAATGTTACATTTTAACATGTTGCATTTTAACATGATAAAATGTTGCATTTTAACATGATAAAATGTTACATTTTAACATGATAAAATGTTACATTTTAACATGTTTCATTTTAACATGATAAAATGTTACATTTTAACATGTTTCATTTACAATGTTACATTTTAAAATGTTACATTTTAACATGTTACATTTTAATATGTTACATTTTAACATGTTGCATTTTAACATGATAAAATGTTACATTTTAACATGTTTCATTTTAACATGATAAAATGTTACATTAAAAAATGTTACATTTTTACATGTTTCATTTTAACATGATAAAATGTTACATAAAAAAATGTTACATTTTTACATGTTTCATTTTAACATGATAAAATGTTACATTTTAACATTTTTCATTTTAACATCATAAAATGTTACATTTTAACATGTTACATTTAAATATGTTACATTTTAACATGTTGCATTTTAACATGATAAAATGTTACATTTTAACATGTTGCATTTTAACATCATAAAATGTTACATTTTAACATGTTGCATTTTTACATGATAAAATGTTACATTTTAACATGTTGCATTTTAACATGATAAAATGTTACATTTTAACATGTTGCATTTTAACATGATAAAATGTTACATTTTAACATGTTTCATTTTAACATGATAAAATGTTACATTTTAACATGTTGCATTTTAACATGATAAAATGTTACATTTTAACATGTTGCATTTTAACATGATAAAATGTTACATTATAACATGATTCATTTTTACATGATAAAATGTTACATTTTAACATGTTTCATTTTAAAATGTTACATTTTAAAATGTTACATTTTAAAATGTTACATTTTAACATGTTACATTTTTATATGTTACATTTTAACATGTTGCATTTTAACATGATAAAATGTTACATTTTAACATGTTGCATTTTAACATGATAAAATGTTACATTTTAACATGTTGCATTTTAACATGATAAAATGTTACATTTTAACATGTTTCATTTTAACATGATAAAATGTTACATTTTAACATGTTTCATTTAAAAATGTTACATTTTAAAATGTTACATTTTAACATGTTACATTTTAATATGTTATATTTTAACATGTTGCATTTTAACATTGTAAAATGTTACATTTTAACATGTTGCATTTTAACATGATAAAATGTTACATTTTAACATATTGTGATTTAACATGATAAAATGTTACATTTTAAAAAGTTTACATTTGAACATGTTACATTTTAATATGTTACATTTTAACATGTTGCATTTTAACATGATAAAATGTTACATTTTAACATGTTGCATTTTAACATGTTGCATTTTAACATGATAAAATGTTACATTTTAACATGTTGCATTTTTACATGATAAAATGTTACATTTTAACATGTTGCATTTTAACATGATAAAATGTTACATTTTAACATGTTGCATTTTAACATGATAAAATGTTACATTTTAACATGTTGCATTTTAACATGATAAAATGTTACATTATAACATGATTCATTTTTACATGATAAAATGTTACATTTTAACATGTTTCATTTTATAATGTTACATTTTAAAATGTTACATTTTTATATGTTACATTTTAACATGTTGCATATTTACATGATAAAATGTTACATTTTAACATGTTGCATTTTAACATGATAAAATGTTACATTTTAACATGTTGCATTTTAACATGATAAAATGTTACATTTTAACATGTTTCATTTTAACATGATAAAATGTTACATTTTAACATGTTTCATTTAAAAATGTTACATTTTAAAATGTTACATTTTAACATGTTACATTTTAATATGTTACATTTTAACATGTTGCATTTTAACATAGTAAAATGTTACATTTTAACATGTTGCATTTTAACATGATAAAATGTTACATTTTAACATATTGCGATTTAACATGATAAAATGTTACATTTTAACATGTTGCATTTTAACATGTTTCATTTTAACATGATAAAATGTTACATTTTAACATGTTTCATTTTAACATCATAAAATGTTACATTTTAACATGTTTCATTTTAACATGATAAAATGTTACATTTTAACATGTTTCATTTTAACATGATAAAATCTTACATTTTAACATGTTTCATTTTAACATGATAAAATGTTACATTTTAACATGTTGCATTTTAACATGATAAAATGTTACATTTTAACATGATAAAATGTTACATTTTAACATGTTTCATTTTAACATGATAAAATGTTACATTTTAACATGTTTCATTTTAAAATGTTACATTTTAAAATGTTACATTTTAACATGTTACATTTTAATATGTTACATTTTAACATGATGCATTTTAACATGATAAAATGTTACATTGTAACATGTTTCATTTTAACATGATAAAATGTTACATTAAAAAATGTTACATTTTTACATGTTTCATTTAAACATGATAAAATGTTACATTTTAACATTTTTCATTTTAACATCATAAAATGTTACATTTTAACATGTTACATTTAAATATGTTACATTTTAACATGTTGCATTTTAACATGATAAAATGTTACATTTTAACATGTTGCATTTTAACATCATAAAATGTTACATTTTAACATGTTGCATTTTTACATGATAAAATGTTACATTTTAACATGTTGCATTTTAACATGATAAAATGTTACATTTTAACATGTTGCATTTTAACATGATAAAATGTTACATTTTAACATGTTGCATTTTAACATGATAAAATGTTACATTATAACATGATTCATTTTTACATGATAAAATGTTACATTTTAACATGTTTCATTTTAAAAAGTTACATTTTAAAATGTTACATTTTAAAATGTTACATTTTAAAATGTTACATTTTAACATGTTACATTTTTATATGTTACATTTTAACATGTTGCATTTTAACATGATAAAATGTTACATTTTAACATGTTGCATTTTAACATGATAAAATGTTACATTTTAACATGTTTCATTTTAACATGATAAAATGTTACATTTTAACATGTTTCATTTAAAAATGTTACATTTTAAAATGTTACATTTTAACATGTTACATTTTAATATGTTATATTTTAACATGTTGCATTTTAACACTGTAAAATGTTACATTTTAACATGTTGCATTTTAACATGATAAAATGTTACATTTTAACATGTTGCATTTTAACATGTTACATTTTAATATGTTACATTTTAAAATGTTACATTTTAACATGTTACATTTTTATATGTTACATTTTAACATGTTGCATTTTAACATGATAAAATGTTACATTTTAACATGATGCATTTTAACATGATAAAATGTTACATTTTAACATGTTTCATTTTAACATGATAAAATGTTACATTTTAACATGTTTCATTTAAAAATGTTACATTTTAAAATGTTACATTTTAACATGTTACATTTTAATATGTTATATTTTAACATGTTGCATTTTAACATTGTAAAATGTTACATTTTAACATGTTGCATTTTAACATGATAAAATGTTACATTTTAACATATTGTGATTTAACATGATAAAATGTTACATTTTAAAAAGTTTACATTTGAACATGTTACATTTTAATATGTTACATTTTAACATGTTGCATTTTAACATGATAAAATGTAACATTTTATCATGTTGCATTTTAACATGATAAAATGTTACATTTTAACATGTTTCATTTTAACATGATAAAATGTTACATTTTAACATGTTGCATTTTAACATGATAAAATGTTACATTTTCACTTGTTTCATTTTAACATGATAAAATGTTACATTTGTACATGTTTCATTTAAAAATGTTACATTAAAAAATGTTACATTTTAACATGTTACATTTTAATATGTTACATTTTAACATGTTGCATTTTAACATGATAAAATGTTACATTTTAACATGTTGCATTTTAACATGATAAAATGTTACATTTTAACATGTTGCATTTTAACATGATAAAATGTTACATTTTAACATGTTGCATTTTAACATGATAAAATGTTACATTTTAACATGTTTCATTTTAACATGATAAAATGTTACATTTAAAAATGTTACATTTTTACATGTTTCATTTAAACATGATAAAATGTTACATTTTAACATTTTTCATTTTAACATCATAAAATGTTACATTTTAACATGTTACATTTAAATATGTTACATTTTAACATGTTTCATTTTAACATGATAAAATGTTACATTTTAACATGTTTCATTTAAAAATGTTACATTTTAACATGTTTCATTTTAACATCATAAAATGTTACATTTTAACATGTTTCATTTTAACATGATAAAATGTTACATTTAAACATGTTTCATTTTAACATGATAAAATGTTACATTTTAACATGTTTCATTTTAACATGATAAAATGTTACGTTTTAACATGTTTCATTTTAACATGATAAAATGTTACATTTTAACATGTTTTATTTTAACATGATAAAATGTTACTTTTTAACATGTTGCATTTTAACATGATAAAATGTTACATTTTCACTTGTTTCATTTTAACATGATAAAATGTTACATTTTTACATGTTTCATTTAAAAATGTTACATTAAAAAATGTTCCATTTTAACATGTTACATTTTAATATGTTACATTTTAACATGTTGCATTTTAACATGATAAAATGTTACATTTTAACATGTTGCATTTTAACATGATAAAATGTTACATTTTAATATGTTGCATTTTAACATGATAAAATGTTACATTTTAACATGTTGCATTTTAACATGATAAAATGTTACATTTAAACATGTTTCATTTTAACATGATAAAATGTTACATTTTAACATGTTTCATTTTAACATGATAAAATGTTACATTTAAAAATGTTACATTTTTACATGTTTCATTTAAACATGATAAAATGTTACATTTTAACATTTTTCATTTTAACATCATAAAATGTTACATTTTAACATGTTACATTTAAATATGTTACATTTAAACATGTTGCATTTTAACATGATAAAATGTTACATTTTAACATGTTGCATTTTAACATGATAAAATGTTACATTTTAACATGTTTCATTTTAACATGGTAAAATGTTACATTTTAACATGTTTCATTTTAACATGATAAAATGTTACATTTTAACATGTTTCATTTTAACATGATAAAATGTTACATTTTAACATGTTTCATTTTAACATGATAAAATGTTACATTTTAAAATGTTGCATTTTAACATGATAAAATGTTACATTTTCACTTGTTTCATTTTAACATGATAAAATGTTACATTTTTACATGTTTCATTTAAAAATGTTACATTAAAAAATGTTACATTTTAACATGTTACATTTTAATATGTTACATTTTAACATGTTGCATTTTAACATGATAAAATGTTACATTTTAACATGTTGCATTTTAACATGATAAAATGTTACATTTTAACATGTTGCATTTTAACATGATAAAATGTTACATTTTAACATGTTGCATTTTAACATGATAAAATGTTACATTTTAACATGTTTCATTTTAACATGATAAAATGTTACATTTAAAAATGTTACATTTTTACATGTTTCATTTAAACATGATAAAATGTTACATTTTTACATTTTTCATTTTAACATCATAAAATGTTACTTTTTAACATGTTACATTTAAATATGTTACATTTAAACATGTTGCATTTTAACATGTTAAAAAGTAACATTTTATCATGTTAAAATGAAACATGTTAAAATGTAACATTTTACCATGTTAAAATGAAACATGTTAAAATGTAACATTTTATCATGTTAAAATGCAACATGTTAAAATGTAACATTTTATCATGTTAAAATGCAACATGTTTAAATGTAACATATTAAAATGTAACATGTTAAAATGTAACATTTTTTAATGTAACATTTTTAAATGAAACATGTAAAAATGTAACATTTTATCATGTTAAAATGAAACAAGTGAAAATGTAACATTTTATCATGTTAAAATGAAACATGTTAAAATGTAACATTTTATCATGTTAAAATGAAACATGTTAAAATGTAACATTTAATCATGTTAAAATGAAACATGTTAAAATGTAACATTTTATCATGTTAAAATGAAACATGTTTAAATGTAACATTTTATCATGTTAAAATGAAACATGTTAAAATGTAACATTTTATCATGTTAAAATGAAACATGTTAAAATGTAAAATTTTATCATGTTAAAATGAAACATGTTAAAATGTAACATTTTATCATGTTAAAATGAAACATGTTAAAATGTAACATTTTATCATGTTAAAATGAAACATGTTAAAATGTAACATTTTATCATGTTAAAATGCAACATGTTAAAATGTAACATTTTATCATGTTATAATGAAACATGTTAAAATGTAACATTTTATCATGTTAAAATGAAACATGTTAAAATATAACATTTTATCATGTTAAAATGAAACATGTTAAAATGTAACATTTTACCATGTTAAAATGAAACATGTTAAAATGTAACATTTTATCATGTTAAAATGCAACATGTTAAAATGTAACATTTTATCATGTTAAAATGCAACATGTTTAAATGTAACATATTTAAATGTAACATGTTAAAATGTAACATTTTATGATGTTAAAATGAAAAATGTTAAAATGTAACATTTTATCATGTTTAAATGAAACATGTAAAAATGTAACATTTTTAAATGTAACATTTTATCATGTTAAAATGAAACATGTTAAAATGTAACATTTTATCATGTTAAAATGAAACATGTTTAAATGTAACATTTTATCATGTTAAAATGCAACATGTTAAAATGTAACATTTTATGATGTTAAAATGAAAAATGTTAAAATGTAACATTTTATCATGTTTAAATGAAACATGTAAAAATGTAACATTTTTTAATGTAACATTTTATCATGTTAAAATGAAACATGTTACAATGTAACATTTTATCATGTTAAAATGCAACATGTTAAAATGTAATATATTAAAATGTAACATTTTAAAATGTAACATTTTAAAATGAAACATGTTAAAATGTAACATTTTATCATGTTAAAATGAAACATGTTTAAA
Source organism: Macrosteles quadrilineatus (assembly GCF_028750875.1). NCBI lineage: Eukaryota > Metazoa > Arthropoda > Insecta > Hemiptera > Cicadellidae > Macrosteles > Macrosteles quadrilineatus. The sequence continues at coordinate 662,495 of NW_026542631.1, read as the reverse complement.
TGTAACATTTTATCATGTTAAAATGCAACATGTTAAAATGTAACATTTTATCATGTTAAAATGCAACATGTTAAAATGTAACATTTTATCATGTTAAAATGCAACATGTTAAAATGTAACATTTTATCATGTTAAAATGCAACATGTTAAAATGTAACATATTAAAATGTAACATGTTAAAATGGAACATTTTTTAATGTAACATTTTTAAATGAAACATGTAAAAATGTAACATTTTATCATGTTAAAATGAAACAAGTGAAAATGTAACATTTTATCATGTTAAAATGCAACATGTTAAAATGTAACATTTTATCATGTTAAAATGAAACATGTTAAAATGTAACATTTTATCATGTTAAAATGAAACATGTTAAAACGTAACATTTTATCATGTTAAAATGAAACATGTTAAAATGTAACATTTTATCATGTTAAAATGAAACATGTTTAAATGTAACATTTTATCATGTTAAAATGAAACATGTTAAAATGTAACATTTTATGATGTTAAAATGAAACATGTTAAAATGTAACATTTTTAAATGAAACATGTTAAAATGTAACATTTTATCATGTTAAAATGAAACATGTTAAAATGTAACATTTTATCATGTTAAAATGCAACATGTTAAAATGTAACATTTTATCATGTTAAAATGCAACATGTTAAAATGTAACATTTTATCATGTTAAAATGCAACATGTTAAAATGTAACATATAAAAATGTAACATGTTAAAATGTAACATTTTAAAATGTAACATTTTATCATGTTAAAATGCAACATGTTTAAATGTAACATATTTAAATGTAACATGTTAAAATGTAACATTTTATGATGTTAAAATGAAAAATGTTAAAATGTAACATTTTATCATGTTTAAATGAAACATGTAAAAATGTAACATTTTTAAATGTAACATTTTATCATGTTAAAATGAAACATGTTAAAATGTAACATTTTATCATGTTAAAATGCAACATGTTAAAATGTAACATTTTATCATGTTAAAATGCAACATGTTAAAATGTAACATATTAAAATGTAACATGTTAAAATGTAACATTTTTTAATGTAACATTTTTAAATGAAACATGTACAAATGTAACATTTTATCATGTTAAAATGAAACAAGTTAAAATGTAACATTTTATCATGTTAAAATGCAACATGTTAAAATGTAACATTTTATCATGTTAAAATGAAACATGTTAAAATGTAACATTTTATCATGTTAAAATGAAACATGTTAAAATGTAACATTTTATCATGTTAAAATGAAACATGTTAAAATGTAACATTTTATCATGTTAAAATGAAACATGTTTAAATGTAACATTTTATCATGTTAAAATGAAACATGTTAAAATGTAACATTTTATCATGTTAAAATGAAACATGTTAAAATGTAACATTTTATCATGTTAAAATGAAACTTGTTAAAATGTAACATTTTATCATGTTAAAATGAAACATGTTAAAATGTAACATTTTATCATGTTAAAATGAAACATGTTAAAATGTAACATTTTATCATGTTAAAATGAAACATGTTAAAATGTAACATTTTATCATGTTAAAATGAAACATGTTAAAATGTAACATTTTATCATGTTAAAATGCAACATGTTAAAATGTAACATATTAAAATGTAACATGTTAAAATGCAACATGTTAAAATGTAACATTTTATCATGTTAAAATGCAACATGTTAAAATGTAACATTTTATCATGTTAAAATGCAACATGTTAAAATGTAACATATTAAAATGTAACATGTTCAAATGTAACATTTTAAAATGTAACATTTTATCATGTTAAATCGCAATATGTTAAAATGTAACATTTTATCATGTTAAAATGCAACATGTTAAAATGTAACATTTTACTATGTTAAAATGCAACATGTTAAAATGTAACATATTAAAATGTAACATGTTAAAATGTAACATTTTAAAATGTAACATTTTTAAATGAAACATGTTAAAATGTAACATTTTATCATGTTAAAATGAAACATGTTAAAATGTAACATTTTATCATGTTAAAATGCAACATGTTAAAATGTAACATTTTATCATGTTAAAATGCAACATGTTAAAATGTAACATTTTATCATGTAAATATGCAACATGTTAAAATGTAACATATAAAAATGTAACATGTTAAAATGTAACATTTTAAAATGTAACATTATAAAATGAAACATGTTAAAATGTAACATTTTATCATGTTAAAATGAAACATGTTATAATGTAACATTTTATCATGTTAAAATGCAACATGTTAAAATGTAACATTTTATCATGTTAAAATGCAACATGTTAAAATGTAACATTTTATCATGTTAAAATGCAACATGTTAAAATGTAACATTTTATCATGTAAAAATGCAACATGTTAAAATGTAACATTTTATCATGTTAAAATGCAACATGTTAAAATGCAACATGTTAAAATGTAACATTTTATCATGTTAAAATGCAACATGTTAAAATGTAACATATTAAAATGTAACATGTTAAAATGTAACATTTTATCATGTTAAAATGCAACATGTTAAATTGTAACATGTTAAAATGAAACATGTTAAAATGTAACATTTTATCATGTTAAAATGAAACGTTAAAATGTAACATTTTATCATGTTAAAATGAAACATGTTAAAATGTAACATTTTATCATGTTAAAATGAAACATGTTAAAATGTAACATTTTATCATGTTAAAATGCAACATGTTAAAATGTAACATTTTATCATGTTAAAATGCAACATGTTAAAATGTAACATATTAAAATGTAACATGTTAAAATGCAACATGTTAAAATGTAACATTTTATCATGTTAAAATGCAACATGTTAAAATGTAACATATTAAAATGTAACATGTTCAAATGTAAACTTTTTAAAATGTAACATTTTATCATGTTAAATCACAATATGTTAAAATGTAACATTTTATCATGTTAAAATGCAACATGTTAAAATGTAACATTTTACAATGTTAAAATGCAACATGTTAAAATATAACATATTAAAATGTAACATGTTAAAATGTAACATTTTAAAATGTAACATTTTTAAATGAAACATGTTAAAATGTAACATTTTATCATGTTAAAATGAAACATGTTAAAATGTAACATTTTATCATGTTAAAATGCAACATGTTAAAATGTAACATTTTATCATGTTAAAATGCAACATGTTAAAATGTAACATATAAAAATGTAACATGTTAAAATGTAACATTTTAAAATGTAACATATTAAAATGTAACATGTTAAAATGCAACATGTTAAAATGTAACATTTTATCATGTTAAAATGCAACATGTTAAAATGTAACATTTTACAATGTTAAAATGCAACATGTTAAAATATAACATATTAAAATGTAACATGTTAAAATGTAACATTTTAAAATGTAACATTTTTAAATGAAACATGTTAAAATGTAACATTTTATCATGTTAAAATGCAACATGTTAAAATGTAACATTTTATCATGTTAAAATGCAACATGTTAAAATGTAACATTTTATCATGTTAAAATGCAACATGTTAAAATGTAACATATTAAAATGTAACATGTTAAAATGTAACATTTTTTAATGTAACATTTTTAAATGAAACATGTACAAATGTAACATTTTATCATGTTAAAATGAAACAAGTGAAAATGTAACATTTTATCATGTTAAAATGCAACATGTTAAAATGTAACATTTTATCATGTTAAAATGAAACATGTTAAAATGTAACATTTTATCATGTTAAAATGAAACATGTTAAAATGTAACATTTTATCATGTTAAAATGAAACATGTTAAAATGTAACATTTTATCATGTTAAAATGAAACATGTTTAAATGTAACATTTTATCATGTTAAAATGAAACATGTTAAAATGTAACATTTTATCATGTTAAAATGAAACATGTTAAAATGTAACATTTTATCATGTTAAAATGAAACTTGTTAAAATGTAACATTTTATCATGTTAAAATGAAACATGTTAAAATGTAACATTTTATCATGTTAAAATGAAACATGTTAAAATGTAACATTTTATCATGTTAAAATGAAACATGTTAAAATGTAACATTTTATCATGTTAAAATGAAACATGTTAAAATGTAACATTTTATCATGTTAAAATGCAACATGTTAAAATGTAACATATTAAAATGTAACATGTTAAAATGCAACATGTTAAAATGTAACATTTTATCATGTTAAAATGCAACATGTTAAAATGTAACATTTTATCATGTTAAAATGCAACATGTTAAAATGTAACATATTAAAATGTAACATGTTCAAATGTAACATTTTAAAATGTAACATTTTATCATGTTAAATCGCAATATGTTAAAATGTAACATTTTATCATGTTAAAATGCAACATGTTAAAATGTAACATTTTACTATGTTAAAATGCAACATGTTAAAATGTAACATATTAAAATGTAACATGTTAAAATGTAACATTTTAAAATGTAACATTTTTAAATGAAACATGTTAAAATGTAACATTTTATCATGTTAAAATGAAACATGTTAAAATGTAACATTTTATCATGTTAAAATGCAACATGTTAAAATGTAACTTTTTATTATGTTAAAATGCAACATGTTAAAATGTAACATTTTATCATGTAAATATGCAACATGTTAAAATGTAACATATAAAAATGTAACATGTTAAAATGTAACATTTTAAAATGTAACATTATAAAATGAAACATGTTAAAATGTAACATTTTATCATGTTAAAATGAAACATGTTATAATGTAACATTTTATCATGTTAAAATGCAACATGTTAAAATGTAACATTTTATCATGTTAAAATGTAACATTTTATCATGTTAAAATGCAACATGTTAAAATGTAACATTTTATCATGTAAAAATGCAACATGTTAAAATGTAACATTTTATCATGTTAAAATGCAACATGTTAAAATGCAACATGTTAAAATGTAACATTTTATCATGTTAAAATGCAACATGTTAAAATGTAACATATTAAAATGTAACATGTTAAAATGTAACATTTTATCATGTTAAAATGCAACATGTTAAATTGTAACATGTTAAAATGAAACATGTTAAAATGTAACATTTTATCATGTTAAAATGAAACGTTAAAATGTAACATTTTATCATGTTAAAATGAAACATGTTAAAATGTAACATTTTATCATGTTAAAATGAAACATGTTAAAATGTAACATTTTATCATGTTAAAATGCAACATGTTAAAATGTAACATTTTATCATGTTAAAATGCAACATGTTAAAATGTAACATATTAAAATGTAACATGTTAAAATGCAACATGTTAAAATGTAACATTTTATCATGTTAAAATGCAACATGTTAAAATGTAACATATTAAAATGTAACATGTTCAAATGTAAACTTTTTAAAATGTAACATTTTATCATGTTAAATCACAATATGTTAAAATGTAACATTTTATCATGTTAAAATGCAACATGTTAAAATGTAACATTTTACAATGTTAAAATGCAACATGTTAAAATATAACATATTAAAATGTAACATGTTAAAATGTAACATTTTAAAATGTAACATTTTTAAATGAAACATGTTAAAATGTAACATTTTATCATGTTAAAATGAAACATGTTAAAATGTAACATTTTATCATGTTAAAATGCAACATGTTAAAATGTAACATTTTATCATGTTAAAATGCAACATGTTAAAATGTAACATATAAAAATGTAACATGTTAAAATGTAACATTTTAAAATGTAACATATTAAAATGTAACATGTTAAAATGCAACATGTTAAAATGTAACATTTTATCATGTTAAAATGCAACATGTTAAAATGTAACATTTTACAATGTTAAAATGCAACATGTTAAAATATAACATATTAAAATGTAACATGTTAAAATGTAACATTTTAAAATGTAACATTTTTAAATGAAACATGTTAAAATGTAACATTTTATCATGTTAAAATGAAACATGTTAAAATGTAACATTTTATCATGTTAAAATGCAACATGTTAAAATGTAACATTTTATCATGTTAAAATGCAACATGTTAAAATGTAACATATAAAAATGTAACATGTTAAAATGTAACATTTTAAAATGTAACATTTTAAAATGTAACATTTTAAAATGTAACTTTTTAAAATGAAACATGTTAAAATGTAACATTTTATCATGTAAAAATGAATCATGTTATAATGTAACATTTTATCATGTTAAAATGCAACATGTTAAAATGTAACATTTTATCATGTTAAAATGCAACATGTTAAAATGTAACATTTTATCATGTTAAAATGCAACATGTTAAAATGTAACATTTTATCATGTAAAAATGCAACATGTTAAAATGTAACATTTTATGATGTTAAAATGCAACATGTTAAAATGTAACATTTTATCATGTTAAAATGCAACATGTTAAAATGTAACATATTTAAATGTAACATGTTAAAATGTAACATTTTATGATGTTAAAATGAAAAATGTTAAAATGTAACATTTTATCATGTTTAAATGAAACATGTAAAAATGTAACATTTTTTAATGTAACATTTTATCATGTTAAAATGAAACATGTTACAATGTAACATTTTATCATGTTAAAATGCATCATGTTAAAATGTAACATATTAAAATGTAACATGTTAAAATGTAACATTTTAAAATGTAACATTTTAAAATGAAACATGTTAAAATGTAACATTTTATAATGTTAAAATGAAACATGTTAAAATGTAACATTTTATCATGTTAAAATGTAACATTTTATCATGTTAAAATGCAACATGTTAAAATGTAACATTTTATCATGTTAAAATGCAACATGTTAAAATGTAACATATTTAAATGTAACATGTTAAAATGTAACATTTTATGATGTTAAAATGAAAAATGTTAAAATGTAACATTTTATCATGTTTAAATGAAACATGTAAAAATGTAACATTTTTTAATGTAACATTTTATCATGTTAAAATGAAACATGTTACAATGTAACATTTTATCATGTTAAAATGCATCATGTTAAAATGTAACATATTAAAATGTAACATGTTAAAATGTAACATTTTAAAATGTAACATTTTAAAATGAAACATGTTAAAATGTAACATTTTATCATGTTAAAATGAAACATGTTAAAATGTAACATTTTATCATGTTAAAATGTAACATTTTATCATGTTAAAATGCAACATGTTAAAATGTAACATTTTATCATGTTAAAATGAAACATGTTAAAATGCAACATGTTAAAATGTAACATTTTATCATGTTAAAATGCAACATGTTTAAATGTAACATATTTAAATGTAACATGTTAAAATGTAACATTTTATGATGTTAAAATGAAAAATGTTAAAATGTAACATTTTATCATGTTTAAATGAAACATGTAAAAATGTAACATTTTTAAATGTAACATTTTATCATGTTAAAATGAAACATGTTAAAATGTAACATTTTATCATGTTAAAATGCAACATGTTAAAATGTAACATTTTATCATGTTAAAATGCAACATGTTAAAATGTAACATTTTATCATGTTAAAATGCAACATGTTAAAATGTAACATTTTATCATGTTAAAATGCAACATGTTAAAATGTAACATATTAAAATGTAACATGTTAAAATGTAACATTTTTTAATGTAACATTTTTAAATGAAACATGTAAAAATGTAACATTTTATCATGTTAAAATGAAACAAGTGAAAATGTAACATTTTATCATGTTAAAATGCAACATGTTAAAATGTAACATTTTATCATGTTAAAATGAAACATGTTAAAATGTAACATTTTATCATGTTAATATGAAACATGTTAAAATGTAACATTTTATCATGTTAAAATGAAACATGTTAAAATGTAACATTTTATCATGTTAAAATGAAACATGTTTAAATGTAACATTTTATCATGTTAAAATGAAACATGTTAAAATGTAACATTTTATCATGTTAAAATGAAACATGTTAAAATGTAACATTTTATGATGTTAAAATGAAACATGTTAAAATGTAACATTTTATCATGTTAAAATGAAACATGTTAAAATGTAACATTTTATCATGTTAAAATGCAACATGTTAAAATCTAACATTTTATCATGTTAAAATGCAACATGTTTAAATGTAACATATTAAAATGTAACATGTTAAAATGTAACATTTTATGATGTTAAAATGAAAAATGTTAAAATGTAACATTTTATCATGTTTAAATGAAACATGTAAAAATGTAACATTTTTAAATGTAACATTTTATCATGTTAAAATGAAACATGTTAAAATGTAACATTTTATCATGTTAAAATGCAACATGTTAAAATGTAACATTTTATCATGTTAAAATGCAACATGTTAAAATGTAACATATTAAAATGTAACATGTTCAAATGTAACATTTTAAAATGTAACATTTTATCATGTTAAATCGCAATATGTTAAAATGTAACATTTTATCATGTTAAAATGCAACATGTTAAAATGTAACATTTTACTATGTTAAAATGCAACATGTTAAAATGTAACATATTAAAATGTAACATGTTAAAATGTAACATTTTAAAATGTAACATTTTTAAATGAAACATGTTAAAATGTAACATTTTATCATGTTAAAATGAAACATGTTAAAATGTAACATTTTATCATGTTAAAATGCAACATGTTAAAATGTAACATTTTATCATGTTAAAATGCAACATGTTAAAATGTAACATTTTATCATGTAAATATGCAACATGTTAAAATGTAACATATAAAAATGTAACATTTTAAAATGTAACATTATAAAATGAAACATGTTAAAATGTAACATTTTATCATGTAAAAATGAATCATGTTATAATGTAACATTTTATCATGTTAAAATGCAACATGTTAAAATGTAACATTTTATCATGTTAAAATGCAACATGTTAAAATGTAACATTTTATCATGTTAAAATGCAACATGTTAAAATGTAACATTTTATCATGTAAAAATGCAACATGTTAAAATGTAACATTTTATCATGTTAAAATGCAACATGTTGCATTTTAACATGATAAAATGTTACATTTTAACATGTTGCATTTTAACATGTTGCATTTTAACATGATAAAATGTTACATTTTAACATGTTGCATTTTTACATGATAAAATGTTACATTTTAACATGTTGCATTTTAACATGATAAAATGTTACATTTTAACATGTTGCATTTTAACATGATAAAATGTTACATTTTAACATGTTGCATTTTAACATGATAAAATGTTACATTATAACATGATTCATTTTTACATGATAAAATGTTACATTTTAACATGTTTCATTTTATAATGTTACATTTTAAAATGTTACATTTTTATATGTTACATTTTAACATGTTGCATATTTACATGATAAAATGTTACATTTTAACATGTTGCATTTTAACATGATAAAATGTTACATTTTAACATGTTGCATTTTAACATGATAAAATGTTACATTTTAACATGTTTCATTTTAACATGATAAAATGTTACATTTTAACATGTTTCATTTAAAAATGTTACATTTTAAAATGTTACATTTTAACATGTTACATTTTAATATGTTACATTTTAACATGTTGCATTTTAACATAGTAAAATGTTACATTTTAACATGTTGCATTTTAACATGATAAAATGTTACAATTTAACATATTGCGATTTAACATGATAAAATGTTACATTTTAAAATGTTACATTTGAACATGTTACATTTTAATATGTTACATTTTAACATGTTGCATTTTAACATGATAAAATGTTACATTTTAACATGTTGCATTTTAACATGATAAAATGTTACATTTTAACATGTTTCATTTTAACATGATAAAATGTTACATTTAAAAATGTTACATTTTTACATGTTTCATTTAAACATGATAAAATGTTACATTTTAACATTTTTCATTTTAACATCATAAAATGTTACATTTTAACATGTTACATTTTAATATGTTACATTTAAACATGTTGCATTTTAACATGATAAAATGTTAGATTTTAACATGTTGCATTTTAACATGATAAAATGTTACATTTTAACATGTTTCATTTTAACATGATAAAATGTTACATTTTAACATGTTTCATTTTAACATCATAAAATGTTACATTTTAACATGTTTCATTTTAACATGATAAAATGTTACATTTTAACATGTTTCATTTTAACATGATAAAATGTTACATTTAAACATGTTTCATTTTAACATGATAAAATGTTACATTTTAACATGTTTCATTTTAACATGATAAAATGTTACATTTTAACATGTTTCATATTAACATGATAAAATGTTACATTTTAACATGTTTCATTTTAACATGATAAAATGTTACATTTTAACATATTGCATTTTAACATGATAAAATGTTACATTTTCACTTGTTTCATTTTAACATGATAAAATGTTACATTTTTACATGTTTCATTTAAAAATGTTACATTAAAAAATGTTACATTTTAACATGTTACATTTTAATATGTTACATTTTAACATGTTGCATTTTAACATGATAAAATGTTACATTTTAACATGTTGCATTTTAACATGATAAAATGTTACATTTTAACATGTTGCATTTTAACATGATAAAATGTTACATTTTAACATGTTGCATTTTAACATGATAAAATGTTACATTTTAACATGTTTCATTTTAACATGATAAAATGTTACATTTAAAAATGTTACATTTTTACATGTTTCATTTAAACATGATAAAATGTTACATTTTAACATTTTTCATTTTAACATCATAAAATGTTACATTTTAACATGTTACATTTAAATATGTTACATTTAAACATGTTGCATTTTAACATGATAAAATGTTACATTTTAACATGTTGCATTTTAACATGTTTCATTTTAACATGATAAAATGTTACATTTTAACATGTTTCATTTTAACATCATAAAATGTTACATTTTAACATGTTTCATTTTAACATGATAAAATGTTACATTTTAACATGTTTCATTTTAACATGATAAAATCTTACATTTTAACATGTTTCATTTTAACATGATAAAATGTTACATTTTAACATGTTGCATTTTAACATGATAAAATGTTACATTTTAACATGATAAAATGTTACATTTTAACATGTTTCATTTTAACATGATAAAATGTTACATTTTAACATGTTTCATTTTAAAATGTTACATTTTAAAATGTTACATTTTAACATGTTACATTTTAATATGTTACATTTTAACATGATGCATTTTAACATGATAAAATGTTACATTGTAACATGTTTCATTTTAACATGATAAAATGTTACATTAAAAAATGTTACATTTTTACATGTTTCATTTAAACATGATAAAATGTTACATTTTAACATTTTTCATTTTAACATCATAAAATGTTACATTTTAACATGTTACATTTAAATATGTTACATTTTAACATGTTGCATTTTAACATGATAAAATGTTACATTTTAACATGTTGCATTTTAACATCATAAAATGTTACATTTTAACATGTTGCATTTTTACATGATAAAATGTTACATTTTAACATGTTGCATTTTAACATGATAAAATGTTACATTTTAACATGTTGCATTTTAACATGATAAAATGTTACAATTTAACATGTTGCATTTTAACATGATAAAATGTTACATTATAACATGATTTATTTTTACATGATAAAATGTTACATTTTAACATGTTTCATTTTAAAAAGTTACATTTTAAAATGTTACATTTTAAAATGTTACATTTTAAAATGTTACATTTTAACATGTTACATTTTTATATGTTACATTTTAACATGTTGCATTTTAACATGATAAAATGTTACGTTTTAACATGTTGCATTTTAACATGATAAAATGTTACATTTTAACATGTTTCATTTTAACATGATAAAATGTTACATTTTAACATGTTTCATTTAAAAATGTTACATTTTAAAATGTTACATTTTAACATGTTACATTTTAATATGTTATATTTTAACATGTTGCATTTTAACATTGTAAAATGTTACATTTTAACATGTTGCATTTTAACATGATAAAATGTTACATTTTAACATGTTGCATTTTAACATGTTACATTTTAATATGTTACATTTTAAAATGTTACATTTTAACATGTTACATTTTTATATGTTACATTTTAACATGTTGCATTTTAACATGATAAAATGTTACATTTTAACATGTTGCATTTTAACATGATAAAATGTTACATTTTAACATGTTTCATTTTAACATGATAAAATGTTACATTTTAACATGTTTCATTTAAAAATGTTACATTTTAAAATGTTACATTTTAACATGTTACATTTTAATATGTTATATTTTAACATGTTGCATTTTAACATTGTAAAATGTTACATTTTAACATGTTGCATTTTAACATGATAAAATGTTACATTTTAACATATTGTGATTTAACATGATAAAATGTTACATTTTAAAAAGTTTACATTTGAACATGTTACATTTTAATATGTTACATTTTAACATGTTGCATTTTAACATGATAAAATGTTACATTTTAACATGTTGCATTTTAACATGTTACATTTTAATATGTTACATTTTAACATGTTGCATTTTAACATGATAAAATGTTACATTTTAACATGTTGCATTTTAACATGATAAAATGTTACATTTTAACATGTTTCATTTTAACATGATAAAATGTTACATTTTAACATGTTTCATTTTAACATGATAAAATGTTACATTTTAACGTTTCATTTTAACATGATAAAATGTTACATTTTAACATGTTTCATTTTAACATGTTACAATTTAACATGTTGCATTTTAACATGATAAAATGTTACATTTTAACATGTTACATTTTAATATGTTACATTTTAACATGTTGCATTTTAACATGATAAAATGTTACATTTTAACATGTTGCATTTTAACATGTTGCATTTTAACATGATAAAATGTTACATTTTAACATGTTGCATTTTTACATGATAAAATGTTACATTTTAACATGTTGCATTTTAACATGATAAAATGTTACATTTTAACATGATAAAATGTTACATTTTAACATGTTGCATTTTAACATGATAAAATGTTACATTATAACATGTTTCATTTTAACATGATAAAATGTTACATTTTAACATGTTTCATTTTATAATGTTACATTTTAAAATGTTACATTTTAACATGTTACATTTTTATATGTTACATTTTAACATGTTGCATATTTACATGATAAAATGTTACATTTTAACATGTTGCATTTTAACATAATAAAAAGTTACATTTTAACATGTTGCATTTTAACATGATAAAATGTTACATTTTAACATGTTTCATTTTAACATGATAAAATGTTACATTTTAACATGTTTCATTTAAAAATGTTACATTTTAAAATGTTACATTTTAACATGTTACATTTTAATATGTTACATTTTAACATGTTGCATTTTAACATAGTAAAATGTTACATTTTAACATGTTGCATTTTAACATGATAAAATGTTACATTTTAACATATTGCGATTTAACATGATAAAATGTTACATTTTAAAATGTTACATTTGAACATGTTACATTTTAATATGTTACATTTTAACATGTTGCATTTTAACATGATAAAATGTTACATTTTAACATGTTGCATTTTAACATGATAAAATGTTACATTTTAACATGTTGCATTTTAACATGATAAAATGTTACATTTTAACATGTTGCATTTTAACATGTTACATTTTAATATGTTACATTTTAACATGTTGCATTTTAACATGATAAAATGTTACATTTTAACATGTTTCATTTTAACATGATAAAATGTTACATTTTAACATGTTTCATTTTAACATGATAAAATGTTACATTTTAACATGTTTCATTTTAACATGATAAAATGTTACATTTTAACATGTTTCATTTTAACATGATAAAATGTTACATTTTAACAAGTTTCATTTTAACATGATAAAATGTTACATTTTAACATGTTTCATTTTAACATGATAAAATGTTACATTTTAACATGTTTCATTTTAACATGATAAAATGTTACATTTTAACATGTTTCATTTTAACATGATAAAATGTTACATTTTAACATGTTTCATTTTAACATGATAAAATGTTACATTTTAACATGTTTCATTTTAACATGATAAAATGTTACATTTTAACATGTTTCATTTTAACATGATAAAATGTTACATTTTAACATGTTGCATTTTAACATGATAAAATGTTACATTTTAACATGTTTCATTTTAACATGATAAAATGTTACATTTTAACATGTTTCATTTTAACATGATAAAATGTTACATTTTAACAAGTTTCATTTTAACATGATAAAATGTTACATTTTAACATGTTTCATTTTAACATGATAAAATGTTACATTTTAACATGTTTCATTTTAACATGATAAAATGTTACATTTAAACATGTTTCATTTTAACATGATAAAATGTTACATTTTAACATGTTTCATTTTAACATGATAAAATGTTACATTTTAACATGTTTCATTTTAACATGATAAAATGTTACATTTTCACTTGTTTCATTTTAACATGATAAAATGTTACATTTGTACATGTTTCATTTAAAAATGTTACATTAAAAAATGTTACATTTTAACATGTTACATTTTAATATGTTACATTTTAACATGTTGCATTTTAACATGATAAAATGTTACATTTTAACATGTTGCATTTTAACATGATAAAATGTTACATTTTAACATGTTGCATTTTAACATGATAAAATGTTACATTTTAACATGTTTCATTTAAAAATGTTACATTTTAAAATGTTACATTTTAACATGTTACATTTTAATATGTTATATTTTAACATGTTGCATTTTAACATTGTAAAATGTTACATTTTAACATGTTGCATTTTAACATGATAAAATGTTACATTTTAACATGTTGCATTTTAACATGTTACATTTTAATATGTTACATTTTAAAATGTTACATTTTAACATGTTACATTTTTATATGTTACATTTTAACATGTTGCATTTTAACATGATAAAATGTTACATTTTAACATGTTGCATTTTAACATGATAAAATGTTACATTTTAACATGTTTCATTTTAACATGATAAAATGTTACATTTTAACATGTTTCATTTAAAAATGTTACATTTTAAAATGTTACATTTTAACATGTTACATTTTAATATGTTATATTTTAACATGTTGCATTTTAACATTGTAAAATGTTACATTTTAACATGTTGCATTTTAACATGATAAAATGTTACATTTTAACATATTGTGATTTAACATGATAAAATGTTACATTTTAAAAAGTTTACATTTGAACATGTTACATTTTAATATGTTACATTTTAACATGTTGCATTTTAACATGATAAAATGTTACATTTTAACATGTTGCATTTTAACATGTTACATTTTAATATGTTACATTTTAACATGTTGCATTTTAACATGATAAAATGTTACATTTTAACATGTTGCATTTTAACATGATAAAATGTTACATTTTAACATGTTTCATTTTAACATGATAAAATGTTACATTTTAACATGTTTCATTTTAACATGATAAAATGTTACATTTTAACGTTTCATTTTAACATGATAAAATGTTACATTTTAACATGTTTCATTTTAACATGTTACAATTTAACATGTTGCATTTTAACATGATAAAATGTTACATTTTAACATGTTACATTTTAATATGTTACATTTTAACATGTTGCATTTTAACATGATAAAATGTTACATTTTAACATGTTGCATTTTAACATGTTGCATTTTAACATGATAAAATGTTACATTTTAACATGTTGCATTTTTACATGATAAAATGTTACATTTTAACATGTTGCATTTTAACATGATAAAATGTTACATTTTAACATGTTGCATTTTAACATGATAAAATGTTACATTTTAACATGTTGCATTTTAACATGATAAAATGTTACATTATAACATGTTTCATTTTAACATGATAAAATGTTACATTTTAACATGTTTCATTTTATAATGTTACATTTTAAAATGTTACATTTTAACATGTTACATTTTTATATGTTACATTTTAACATGTTGCATATTTACATGATAAAATGTTACATTTTAACATGTTGCATTTTAACATGATAAAATGTTACATTTTAACATGTTGCATTTTAACATGATAAAATGTTACATTTTAACATGTTGCATTTTAACATGTTACATTTTAATATGTTACATTTTAACATGTTGCATTTTAACATGATAAAATGTTACATTTTAACATGTTTCATTTTAACATGATAAAATGTTACATTTTAACATGTTTCATTTTAACATGATAAAATGTTACATTTTAACATGTTTCATTTTAACATGATAAAATGTTACATTTTAACATGTTTCATTTTAACATGATAAAATGTTACATTTTAACAAGTTTCATTTTAACATGATAAAATGTTACATTTTAACATGTTTCATTTTAACATGATAAAATGTTACATTTTAACATGTTTCATTTTAACATGATAAAATGTTACATTTTAACATGTTTCATTTTAACATGATAAAATGTTACATTTTAACATGTTTCATTTTAACATGATAAAATGTTACATTTTAACATGTTTCATTTTAACATGATAAAATGTTACATTTTAACATGTTTCATTTTAACATGATAAAATGTTACATTTTAACATGTTGCATTTTAACATGATAAAATGTTACATTTTAACATGTTTCATTTTAACATGATAAAATGTTACATTTTAACATGTTTCATTTTAACATGATAAAATGTTACATTTTAACAAGTTTCATTTTAACATGATAAAATGTTACATTTTAACATGTTTCATTTTAACATGATAAAATGTTACATTTTAACATGTTTCATTTTAACATGATAAAATGTTACATTTAAACATGTTTCATTTTAACATGATAAAATGTTACATTTTAACATGTTTCATTTTAACATGATAAAATGTTACATTTTAACATGTTTCATTTTAACATGATAAAATGTTACATTTTAACATGTTTCATTTTAACATGATAAAATGTTACATTTTAACATGTTGCATTTTAACATGATAAAATGTTACATTTTCACTTGTTTCATTTTAACATGATAAAATGTTACATTTGTACATGTTTCATTTAAAAATGTTACATTAAAAAATGTTACATTTTAACATGTTACATTTTAATATGTTACATTTTAACATGTTGCATTTTAACATGATAAAATGTTACATTTTAACATGTTGCATTTTAACATGATAAAATGTTACATTTTAACATGTTGCATTTTAACATGATAAAATGTTACATTTTAACATGTTTCATTTAAAAATGTTACATTTTAAAATGTTACATTTTAACATGTTACATTTTAATATGTTATATTTTAACATGTTGCATTTTAACATTGTAAAATGTTACATTTTAACATGTTGCATTTTAACATGATAAAATGTTACATTTTAACATGTTGCATTTTAACATGTTACATTTTAATATGTTACATTTTAAAATGTTACATTTTAACATGTTACATTTTTATATGTTACATTTTAACATGTTGCATTTTAACATGATAAAATGTTACATTTTAACATGTTGCATTTTAACATGATAAAATGTTACATTTTAACATGTTTCATTTTAACATGATAAAATGTTACATTTTAACATGTTTCATTTAAAAATGTTACATTTTAAAATGTTACATTTTAACATGTTACATTTTAATATGTTATATTTTAACATGTTGCATTTTAACATTGTAAAATGTTACATTTTAACATGTTGCATTTTAACATGATAAAATGTTACATTTTAACATATTGTGATTTAACATGATAAAATGTTACATTTTAAAAAGTTTACATTTGAACATGTTACATTTTAATATGTTACATTTTAACATGTTGCATTTTAACATGATAAAATGTTACATTTTAACATGTTGCATTTTAACATGTTACATTTTAATATGTTACATTTTAACATGTTGCATTTTAACATGATAAAATGTTACATTTTAACATGTTGCATTTTAACATGATAAAATGTTACATTTTAACATGTTTCATTTTAACATGATAAAATGTTACATTTTAACATGTTTCATTTTAACATGATAAAATGTTACATTTTAACGTTTCATTTTAACATGATAAAATGTTACATTTTAACATGTTTCATTTTAACATGTTACAATTTAACATGTTGCATTTTAACATGATAAAATGTTACATTTTAACATGTTACATTTTAATATGTTACATTTTAACATGTTGCATTTTAACATGATAAAATGTTACATTTTAACATGTTGCATTTTAACATGTTGCATTTTAACATGATAAAATGTTACATTTTAACATGTTGCATTTTTACATGATAAAATGTTACATTTTAACATGTTGCATTTTAACATGATAAAATGTTACATTTTAACATGTTGCATTTTAACATGATAAAATGTTACATTTTAACATGTTGCATTTTAACATGATAAAATGTTACATTATAACATGTTTCATTTTAACATGATAAAATGTTACATTTTAACATGTTTCATTTTATAATGTTACATTTTAAAATGTTACATTTTAACATGTTACATTTTTATATGTTACATTTTAACATGTTGCATATTTACATGATAAAATGTTACATTTTAACATGTTGCATTTTAACATGATAAAATGTTACATTTTAACATGTTGCATTTTAACATGATAAAATGTTACATTTTAACATGTTTCATTTTAACATGATAAAATGTTACATTTTAACATGTTTCATTTAAAAATGTTACATTTTAAAATGTTACATTTTAACATGTTACATTTTAATATGTTACATTTTAACATGTTGCATTTTAACATAGTAAAATGTTACATTTTAACATGTTGCATTTTAACATGATAAAATGTTACATTTTAACATATTGCGATTTAACATGATAAAATGTTACATTTTAAAATGTTACATTTGAACATGTTACATTTTAATATGTTACATTTTAACATGTTGCATTTTAACATGATAAAATGTTACATTTTAACATGTTGCATTTTAACATGATAAAATGTTACATTTTAACATGTTGCATTTTAACATGTTACATTTTAATATGTTACATTTTAACATGTTGCATTTTAACATGATAAAATGTTACATTTTAACATGTTTCATTTTAACATGATAAAATGTTACATTTTAACATGTTTCATTTTAACATGATAAAATGTTACATTTTAACATGTTTCATTTTAACATGATAAAATGTTACATTTTAACATGTTTCATTTTAACATGATAAAATGTTACATTTTAACAAGTTTCATTTTAACATGATAAAATGTTACATTTTAACATGTTTCATTTTAACATGATAAAATGTTACATTTTAACATGTTTCATTTTAACATGATAAAATGTTACATTTAAACATGTTTCATTTTAACATGATAAAATGTTACATTTTAACATGTTTCATTTTAACATGATAAAATGTTACATTTTAACATGTTTCATTTTAACATGATAAAATGTTACATTTTAACATGTTTCATTTTAACATGATAAAATGTTACATTTTAACATGTTGCATTTTAACATGATAAAATGTTACATTTTCACTTGTTTCATTTTAACATGATAAAATGTTACATTTGTACATGTTTCATTTAAAAATGTTACATTAAAAAATGTTACATTTTAACATGTTACATTTTAATATGTTACATTTTAACATGTTGCATTTTAACATGATAAAATGTTACATTTTAACATGTTGCATTTTAACATGATAAAATGTTACATTTTAACATGTTTCATTTTAACATGATAAAATGTTACATTTAAAAATGTTACATTTTTACATGTTTCATTTAAACATGATAAAATGTTACATTTTAACATTTTTCATTTTAACATCATAAAATGTTACATTTTAACATGTTACATTTAAATATGTTACATTTAAACATGTTGCATTTTAACATGATAAAATGTTACATTTTAAAATGTTACATTTTAACATGTTACATTTTTATATGTTACATTTTAACATGTTGCATTTTAACATGATAAAATGTTACATTTTAACATGTTGCATTTTAACATGATAAAATGTTACATTTTAACATGTTGCATTTTAACATGATAAAATGTTACATTTTAACATGTTTCATTTTAACATGATAAAATGTTACATTTTAACATGTTTCATTTAAAAATGTTACATTTTAACATGTTTCATTTTAACATCATAAAATGTTACATTTTAACATGTTTCATTTTAACATGATAAAATGTTACATTTAAACATGTTTCATTTTAACATGATAAAATGTTACATTTTAACATGTTTCATTTTAACATGATAAAATGTTACGTTTTAACATGTTTCATTTTAACATGATAAAATGTTACATTTTAACATGTTTCATTTTAACATGATAAAATGTTACATTTTAACATGTTGCATTTTAACATGATAAAATGTTACATTTTCACTTGTTTCATTTTAACATGATAAAATGTTACATTTTTACATGTTTCATTTAAAAATGTTACATTAAAAAATGTTCCATTTTAACATGTTACATTTTAATATGTTACATTTTAACATGTTGCATTTTAACATGATAAAATGTTACATTTTAACATGTTGCATTTTAACATGATAAAATGTTACATTTTAACATGTTGCATTTTAACATGATAAAATGTTACATTTTAACATGTTGCATTTTAACATGATAAAATGTTACATTTAAACATGTTTCATTTTAACATGATAAAATGTTACATTTTAACATGTTTCATTTTAAAATGTTACATTTTAAAATGTTACATTTTAATATATTACATTTTAACATGTTGCATTTTAACATGATAAAATGTTACATTGTAACATGTTTCATTTTAACATGATAAAATGTTACATTAAAAAATGTTACATTTTTACATGTTTCATTTAAACATGATAAAATGTTACATTTTAACATTTTTCATTTTAACATCATAAAATGTTACATTTTAACATGTTGCATTTTAACATGATAAAATGTTACATTTAAACATGTTTCATTTTAACATGATAAAATGTTACATTTTAACATGTTTCATTTTAACATGATAAAATGTTACATTTAAAAATGTTACATTTTTACATGTTTCATTTAAACATGATAAAATGTTACATTTTAACATTTTTCATTTTAACATCATAAAATGTTACATTTTAACATGTTACATTTAAATATGTTACATTTAAACATGTTGCATTTTAACATGATAAAATGTTACATTTTAACATGTTGCATTTTAACATGATAAAATGTTACATTTTAACATGTTTCATTTTAACATGGTAAAATGTTACATTTTAACATGTTTCATTTTAACATGATAAAATGTTACATTTTAACATGTTTCATTTTAACATGATAAAATGTTACATTTTAACATGTTTCATTATAACATGATAAAATGTTACATTTTAACATGTTGCATTTTAACATGATAAAATGTTACATTTTCACTTGTTTCATTTTAACATGATAAAATGTTACATTTTTACATGTTTCATTTAAAAATGTTACATTAAAAAATGTTACATTTTAACATGTTACATTTTAATATGTTACATTTTAACATGTTGCATTTTAACATGATAAAATGTTACATTTTAACATGTTGCATTTTAACATGATAAAATGTTACATTTTAACATGTTGCATTTTAACATGATAAAATGTTACATTTTAACATGTTGCATTTTAACATGATAAAATGTTACATTTTAACATGTTTCATTTTAACATGATAAAATGTTACATTTAATAATGTTACATTTTTACATGTTTCATTTAAACATGATAAAATGTTACATTTTTACATTTTTCATTTTAACATCATAAAATGTTACATTTTAACATGTTACATTTAAATATGTTACATTTAAACATGTTGCATTTTAACATGATAAAATGTTACATTTTAAAATGTTACATTTTAACATGTTACATTTTAATATGTTACATTTTAACATGTTGCATTTTAACATGATAAAATGTTACATTTTAACATGTTGCATTTTAACATGTTACATTTTAATATGTTACATTTTAACATGTTGCATTTTAACATGATAAAATGTTACATTTTAACATGTTTCATTTTAACATGATAAAATGTTACATTTTAACATGTTTCATTTTAACATGATAAAATGTTACATTTTAACATGTTTCATTTTAACATGATAAAATTTTACATTTTAACATGTTTCATTTTAACATGATAAAATGTTACATTTTAACATGTTTCATTTTAACATGATAAAATGTTACATTTAAACATGTTTCATTTTAACATGATTAAATGTTACATTTTAACATGTTTCATTTTAACATGATAAAATGTTACATTTTAACATGTTTCATTTTAACATGATTAAATGTTACATTTTAACATGTTTCATTTTAACATGATAAAATGTTACATTTTAACATGTTTCATTTTAACATGATAAAATGTTACATTTTAACATGTTGCATTTTAACATGATAAAATGTTACATTTTCACTTGTTTCATTTTAACATGATAAAATGTTACATTTTTACATGTTTCATTTAAAAATGTTACATTAAAAAATGTTACATTTTAACATGTTACATTTTAATATGTTACATTTTAACATGTTGCATTTTAACATGATAAAATGTTACATTTTAACATGTTGCATTTTAACATGATAAAATGTTACATTTTAACATGTTGCATTTTAACATGATAAAATGTTACATTTTATCATGTTAAAATGCAACATGTTAAAATGTAACATATTAAAATGTAACATGTTAAAATGCAACATGTTAAAATGTAATATTTTATCATGTTAAAATGCAACATGTTAAAATGTAACATATTAAAATGTAACATGTTAAAATGTAACATTTTAAAATGTAACATTTTATCATGTTAAAATGCAACATGTTTAAATGTAACATATTTAAATGTAACATGTTAAAAAGTAACATTTTATGATGTTAAAATGAAAAATGTAAAAATGTAACATTTTATCATGTTTAAATGAAACATGTAAAAATGTAACATTTTTAAATGTAACATTTTATCATGTTAAAATGAAACATGTTAAAATGTAACATTTTATCATGTTAAAATGCAACATGTTAAAATGTAACATTTTATCATGTTAAAATGCAACATGTTAAAATGTAACATTTTATCATGTTAAAATGCAACATGTTAAAATGTAACATTTTATCATGTTAAAATGCAACATGTTAAAATGTAACATATTAAAATGTAACATGTTAAAATGTAACATTTTTTAATGTAACATTTTTAAATGAAACATGTAAAAATGTAACATTTTATCATGTTAAAATGAAACAAGTGAAAATGTAACATTTTATCATGTTAAAATGCAACATGTTAAAATGTAACATTTTATCATGTTAAAATGAAACATGTTAAAATGTAACATTTTATCATGTTAAAATGAAACATGTTAAAATGTAACATTTTATCATGTTAAAATGAAACATGTTAAAATGTAACATTTTACCATGTTAAAATGAAACATGTTAAAATGTAACATTTTATCATGTTAAAATGCAACATGTTAAAATGTAACATTTTATCATGTTAAAATGCAACATGTTTAAATGTAACATATTTAAATGTAACATGTTAAAATGTAACATTTTATGATGTTAAAATGAAAAATGTTAAAATGTAACATTTTATCATGTTTAAATGAAACATGTAAAAATGTAACATTTTTAAATGTAACATTTTATCATGTTAAAATGAAACATGTTAAAATGTAACATTTTATCATGTTAAAATGAAACATGTTTAAATGTAACATTTTATCATGTTAAAATGCAACATGTTAAAATGTAACATTTTATCATGTTAAAATGCAACATGTTAAAATGTAACATTTTATCATGTTAAAATGCAACATGTTAAAATGTAACATTTTATCATGTTAAAATGCAACATGTTAAAATGTAACATATTAAAATGTAACATGTTAAAATGGAACATTTTTTAATGTAACATTTTTAAATGAAACATGTAAAAATGTAACATTTTATCATGTTAAAATGAAACAAGTGAAAATGTAACATTTTATCATGTTAAAATGCAACATGTTAAAAAGTAACATTTTATCATGTTAAAATAAAACATGTTAAAATGTAACATTTTATCATGTTAAAATGAAACATGTTAAAACGTAACATTTTATCATGTTAAAATGAAACATGTTAAAATGTAACATTTTATCATGTTAAAATGAAACATGTTTAAATGTAACATTTTATCATGTTAAAATGCAACATGTTAAAATGTAACATTTTATCATGTTAAAATGCAACATATTTAAATGTAACATATTTAAATGTAACATGTTAAAATGTAACATTTTATGATGTTAAAATGAAAAATGTTAAAATGTAACATTTTATCATGTTTAAATGAAACATGTAAAAATGTAACATTTTTAAATGTAACATTTTATCATGTTAAAATGAAACATGTTAAAATGTAACATTTTATCATGTTAAAATGAAACATGTTTAAATGTAACATTTTATCATGTTAAAATGCAACATGTTAAAATGTAACATTTTATCATGTTAAAATGCAACATGTTAAAATGTAACATTTTATCATGTTAAAATGCAACATGTTAAAATGTAACATTTTATCATGTTAAAATGCAACATGTTAAAATGTAACATATTAAAATGTAACATGTTAAAATGGAACATTTTTTAATGTAACATTTTTAAATGAAACATGTAAAAATGTAACATTTTATCATGTTAAAATGAAACAAGTGAAAATGTAACATTTTATCATGTTAAAATGCAACATGTTAAAAAGTAACATTTTATCATGTTAAAATAAAACATGTTAAAATGTAACATTTTATCATGTTAAAATGAAACATGTTAAAACGTAACATTTTATCATGTTAAAATGAAACATGTTAAAATGTAACATTTTATCATGTTAAAATGAAACATGTTTAAATGTAACATTTTATCATGTTAAAATGAAACATGTTAAAATGTAACATTTTATGATGTTAAAATGAAACATGTTAAAATGTAACATTTTTAAATGAAACATGTTAAAATGTAACATTTTATCATGTTAAAATGAAACATGTTAAAATGTAACATATTTAAATGTAACATGTTAAAATGTAACATTTTATGATGTTAAAATGAAAAATGTTAAAATGTAACATTTTATCATGTTTAAATGAAACATGTAAAAATGTAACATTTTTAAATGTAACATTTTATCATGTTAAAATGAAACATGTTAAAATGTAACATTTTATCATGTTAAAATGCAACATGTTAAAATGTAACATTTTATCATGTTAAAATGCAACATGTTAAAATGTAACATTTTATCATGTTAAAATGCAACATGTTAAAATGTAACATTTTATCATGTTAAAATGCAACATGTTAAAATGTAACATATTAAAATGTAACATGTTAAAATGTAACATTTTTTAATGTAACATTTTTAAATGAAACATGTACAAATGTAACATTTTATCATGTTAAAATGAAACAAGTGAAAATGTAACATTTTATCATGTTAAAATGCAACATGTTAAAATGTAACATTTTATCATGTTAAAATGAAACATGTTAAAATGTAACATTTTATCATGTTAAAATGAAACATGTTAAAATGTAACATTTTATCATGTTAAAATGAAACATGTTAAAATGTAACATTTTATCATGTTAAAATGAAACATGTTTAAATGTAACATTTTATCATGTTAAAATGAAACATGTTAAAATGTAACATTTTATCATGTTAAAATGAAACATGTTAAAATGTAACATTTTATCATGTTAAAATGAAACTTTTAAAATGTAACATTTTATCATGTTAAAATGAAACATGTTAAAATGTAACATTTTATCATGTTAAAATGAAACATGTTAAAATGTAACATTTTATCATGTTAAAATGAAACATGTTAAAATGTAACATTTTATCATGTTAAAATGAAACATGTTAAAATGTAACATTTTATCATGTTAAAATGCAACATGTTAAAATGTAACATATTAAAATGTAACATGTTAAAATGCAACATGTTAAAATGTAACATTTTATCATGTTAAAATGCAACATGTTAAAATGTAACATTTTATCATGTTAAAATGCAACATGTTAAAATGTAACATATTAAAATGTAACATGTTCAAATGTAACATTTTAAAATGTAACATTTTATCATGTTAAATCGCAATATGTTAAAATGTAACATTTTATCATGTTAAAATGCAACATGTTAAAATGTAACATTTTACTATGTTAAAATGCAACATGTTAAAATGTAACATATTAAAATGTAACATGTTAAAATGTAACATTTTAAAATGTAACATTTTTAAATGAAACATGTTAAAATGTAACATTTTATCATGTTAAAATGAAACATGTTAAAATGTAACATTTTATCATGTTAAAATGCAACATGTTAAAATGTAACATTTTATCATGTTAAAATGCAACATGTTAAAATGTAACATTTGATCATGTAAATTTGCAACATGTTAAAATGTAACATATAAAAATGTAACATGTTAAAATGTAACATTTTAAAATGTAACATTTAAAATGAAACATGTTAAAATGTAACATTTTATCATGTTAAAATGAAACATGTTATAATGTAACATTTTATCATGTTAAAATGCAACATTTTATCATGTTAAAATGCAACATGTTAAAATGTAACATTTTATCATGTTAAAATGCAACATGTTAAAATGTAACATTTTATCATGTTAAAATGCAACATGTTAAAATGTAACATTTTATCATGTTAAAATGCAACATGTTAAAATGTAACATTTTATCATGTTAAAATGCAACATGTTAAAATGCAACATGTTAAAATGTAACATTTTATCACGTTAAAATGCAACATGTTAAAATGTAACATATTAAAATGTAACATGTTAAAATGTAACATTTTATCATGTTAAAATGCAACATGTTAAATTGTAACATGTTAAAATGAAACATGTTAAAATGTAACATTTTATCATGTTAAAATGAAACGTTAAAATGTAACATTTTATCATGTTAAAATGAAACATGTTAAAATGTAACATTTTATCATGTTAAAATGAAACATGTTAAAATGTAACATTTTATCATGTTAAAATGCAACATGTTAAAATGTAACATTTTATCATGTTAAAATGCAACATGTTAAAATGTAACATATTAAAATGTAACATGTTAAAATGCAACATGTTAAAATGTAACATTTTATCATGTTAAAATGCAACATGTTAAAATGTAACATTTTACAATGTTAAAATGCAACATGTTAAAATATAACATATTAAAATGTAACATGTTAAAATGTAACATTTTAAAATGTAACATTTTTAAATGAAACATGTTAAAATGTAACATTTTATCATGTTAAAATGAAACATGTTAAAATGTAACATTTTATCATGTTAAAATGCAACATGTTAAAATGTAACATTTTATCATGTTAAAATGCAACATGTTAAAATGTAACATATAAAAATGTAACATGTTAAAATGTTACATTTTAACATGTTTCATTTTAACATGATTAAATGTTACATTTTAACATGTTACATTTTAATATGTTACATTTTAACATGTTGCATTTTAACATGATAAAATGTTACATTTTAACATGTTGCATTTTAACATGATAAAATGTTACATTTTAACATGTTGCATTTTAACATGATAAAATGTTACATTTTAACATGTTGCATTTTAACATGATAAAATGTTACATTTTAACATGTTGCATTTTAACATGATAAAATGTTACATTTTAACATGTTTCATTTTAACATGATAAAATGTTACATTTAAAAATGTTACATTTTTACATGTTTCATTTAAACATGATAAAATGTTACATTTTAACATTTTTCATTTTAAAATCATAAAATGTTACATTTTAACATGTTACATTTAAATATGTTACATTTAAACATGTTGCATTTTAACATGATAAAATGTTACATTTTAAAATGTTACATTTTAACATGTTACATTTTTATATGTTACATTTTAACATGTTGCATTTTAACATGATAAAATGTTACATTTTAACATGTTGCATTTTAACATGATAAAATGTTACATTTTAACATGTTGCATTTTAACATGATAAAATGTTACATTTTAACATGTTTCATTTTAACATGATAAAATGTTACATTTTAACATGTTTCATTTAAAAATGTTACATTTTAACATGTTTCATTTTAACATGATAAAATGTTACATTTTAACATGTTTCATTTTAACATCATAAAATGTTACATTTTAACATGTTTCATTTTAACATGATAAAATGTTACATTTTAACATGTTTCATATTAACGTGATAAAATGTTACATTTAAACATGTTTCATTTTAACATGATAAAATGTTACATTTTAACATGTTTCATTTTAACATGATAAAATGTTACATTTTAACATGTTTCATTTTAACATGATAAAATGTTACATTTTAACATGTTTCATTTTAACATGATAAAATGTTACATTTTAACATGTTTCATTTTAACATGATAAAATGTTACATTTTAACATGTTGCATTTTAACATGATAAAATGTTACATTTTCACTTGTTTCATTTTAACATGATAAAATGTTACATTTTAACATGTTTCATTTTAACATGATAAAATGTTACATTTTTACATGTTTCATTTAAAAATGTTACATAAAAAAATGTTCCATTTTAACATGTTACATTTTAATATGTTACATTTTAACATGTTGCATTTTAACATGATAAAATGTTACATTTTAACATGTTGCATTTTAACATGATAAAATGTTACATTTAAACATGTTGCATTTTAACATGATAAAATGTTACATTTTTACATGTTGCATTTTAACATGATAAAATGTTACATTTAAACATGTTGCATTTTAACATGATAAAATGTTACATTTTAACATGTTGCATTTTAACATGATAAAATGTTACATTTTAACATGTTTCATTTTAACATGATAAAATGTTACATTTAAAAATGTTACATTTTTACATGTTTCATTTAAACATGATAAAATGTTACATTTTAACATTTTTCATTTTAACATCATAAAATGTTACATTTTAACATGTTACATTTAAATATGTTACATTTAAACATGTTTCATTTTAACATGATAAAATGTTACATTTTAACATGTTTCATTTTAACATCATAAAATGTTACATTTTAACATGTTTCATTTTAACATGATAAAATGTTACATTTTAACATGTTTCATTTTAACATGATAAAATCTTACATTTTAACATGTTTCATTTTAACATGATAAAATGTTACATTTTAACATGTTGCATTTTAACATGATAAAATGTTACATTTTAACATGATAAAATGTTACATTTTAACATGTTTCATTTTAACATGATAAAATGTTACATTAAAAAATGTTACATTTTTACATGTTTCATTTAAACATGATAAAATGTT
Source organism: Macrosteles quadrilineatus (assembly GCF_028750875.1). NCBI lineage: Eukaryota > Metazoa > Arthropoda > Insecta > Hemiptera > Cicadellidae > Macrosteles > Macrosteles quadrilineatus. The sequence goes on along the minus strand of NW_026542631.1, from coordinate 632,784 downwards.
ACATTTTAACATTTTTCATTTTAACATCATAAAATGTTACATTTTAACATGTTACATTTAAATATGTTACATTTTTAACATGTTGCATTTTAACATGATAAAATGTTACATTTTAACATGTTGCATTTTAACATCATAAAATGTTACATTTTAACATGTTGCATTTTTACATGATAAAATGTTACATTTTAACATGTTGCATTTTAACATGATAAAATGTTACATTTTAACATGTTGCATTTTAACATGATAAAATGTTACATTTTAACATGTTGCATTTTAACATGATAAAATGTTACATTATAACATGATTCATTTTTACATGATAAAATGTTACATATTAACATGTTTCATTGTAAAATGTTACATTTTAAAATGTTACATTTTAACATGTTGCATTTTAACATGATAAAATGTTACATTTTAACATGTTGCATTTTAACATGATAAAATGTTACATTTTAACATGTTGCATTTTAACATGATACAATGTTACATTTTAACATGTTGCATTTTAACATGATAAAATGTTACATTTTAACATGTTTCATTTTAACATGATAAAATGTTACATTTTAACATGTTTCATTTTAACATGATAAAATCTTACATTTTAACATGTTTCATTTTAACATGATAAAATGTTACATTTTAACATGTTGCATTTTAACATGATAAAATGTTACATTTTAACATGATAAAATGTTACATTTTAACATGTTTCATTTTAACATGATAAAATGTTACATTTTAACATGTTTCATTTTAAAATGTTACATTTTAAAATGTTACATTTTAACATGTTACATTTTAATATGTTACATTTTAACATGTTTCATTTTAACATGATAAAATGTTACATTAAAAAATGTTACATTTTTACATGTTTCATTTAAACATGATAAAATGTTACATTTTAACATTTTTCATTTTAACATCATAAAATGTTACATTTTAACATGTTGCATTTTAACATGATAAAATGTTACATTTTAACATGTTGCATTTTAACATCATAAAATGTTACATTTTAACATGTTGCATTTTTACATGATAAAATGTTACATTTTTACATGTTGCATTTTAACATGATAAAATGTTACATTTTAACATGTTGCATTTTAACATGATAAAATGTTACATTTTAACATGTTGCATTTTAACATGATAAAATGTTACATTATAACATGATTCATTTTTACATGATAAAATGTTACATTTTAACATGTTTCATTTTAAAATGTTACATTTTAAAATGTTACATTTTAAAATGTTACATTTTAAAATGTTACATTTTAAAATGTTACATTTTAACATGTTACATTTTTATATGTTACATTTTAACATGTTGCATTTTAACATGATAAAATGTTACATTTTAACATGTTGCATTTTAACATGATAAAATGTTACATTTTAACATGTTGCATTTTAACATGATAAAATGTTACATTTTAACATGTTTCATTTTAACATGATAAAATGTTACATTTTAACATGTTTCATTTAAAAATGTTACATTTTAAAATGTTACATTTTAACATGTTACATTTAAACATGATAAAATGTTACATTTTAACATTTTTCATTTTAACATCATAAAATGTTACATTTTAACATGTTACATTTAAATATGTTACATTTAAACATGTTGCATTTTAACATGATAAAATGTTACATTTTAACATGTTGCATTTTAACATGATAAAATGTTACATTTTAACATGTTGCATTTTAACATGATAAAATGTTACATTTTAACATGTTTCATTTTAACATGATAAAATGTTACATTTTAACATGTTTCATTTTAACATGATAAAATGTTACAATTTAACATGTTTCATTTTAACATGATAAAATGTTACATTTTAACGTTTCATTTTAATATGATAAAATGTTACATTTTAACATGTTTCATTTTAACATGTTACAATTTAACATGTTGCATTTTAACATGATAAAATGTTACATTTTAACATGTTTCATTTTGACATGATAAAATGTTACATTAAAAAATGTTACATTTTTACATGTTTCATTTAAACATGATAAAATGTTACATTTTAACCTTTTTCATTTTAATATCATAAAATGTTACATTTTAACATGTTACATTTTAATATGTTACATTTTAACATGTTGCATTTTAACATGATAAAATGTTACATTTTAACATGTTGCATTTTAACATGTTGCATTTTAACATGATAAAATGTTACATTTTAACATGTTGCATTTTTACATGATAAAATGTTACATTTTAACATGTTGCATTTTAACATGATAAAATGTTACATTTTAACATGTTGCATTTTAACATGATAAAATGTTACATTTTAACATGTTGCATTTTAACATGATAAAATGTTACATTATAACATGTTTCATTTTAACATGATAAAATGTTACATTTTAACATGTTTCATTTTATAATGTTACATTTTAAAATGTTACATTTTAACATGTTACATTTTTATATGTTACATTTTAACATGTTGCATATTTACATGATAAAATGTTACATTTTAACATGTTGCATTTTAACATGATAAAATGTTACATTTTAACATGTTGCATTTTAACATGATAAAATGTTACATTTTAACATGTTTCATTTTAACATGATAAAATGTTACATTTTAACATGTTTCATTTAAAAATGTTACATTTTAAAATTTTACATTTTAACATGTTACATTTTAATATGTTACATTTTAACATGTTGCATTTTAACATAGTAAAATGTTACATTTTAACATGTTGCATTTTAACATGATAAAATGTTACATTTTAACATATTGCGATTTAACATGATAAAATGTTACATTTTAAAATGTTACATTTGAACATGTTACATTTTAATATGTTACATTTTAACATGTTGCATTTTAACATGATAAAATGTTACATTTTAACATGTTGCATTTTAACATGTTACATTTTAATATGTTACATTTTAACATGTTGCATTTTAACATGATAAAATGTTACATTTTAACATGTTTCATTTTAACATGATAAAATGTTACATTTTAACATGTGTCATTTTAACATGATAAAATGTTACATTTTAACATGTTTCATTTTAACATCATAAAATGTTACATTTTAACATGTTTCATTTTAACATGATAAAATGTTACATTTTAACATGTTGCATTTTATCATGATAAAATGTTACATTATAACATGTTTCATTTTAACATGATAAAATGTTACATTTTAACATGTTTCATTTTATAATGTTACATTTTAAAATGTTACATTTTAACATGTTACATTTTTATATGTTACATTTTAACATGTTGCATATTTACATGATAAAATGTTACATTTTAACATGTTGCATTTTAACATGATAAAATGTTACATTTTAACATGTTGCATTTTAACATGATAAAATGTTACATTTTAACATGTTTCATTTTAACATGATAAAATGTTACATTTTAACATGTTACATTTTAATATGTTACATTTTAACATGTTGCATTTTAACATAGTAAAATGTTACATTTTAACATGTTGCATTTTAACATGATAAAATGTTACATTTTAACATATTGCGATTTAACATGATAAAATGTTACATTTTAAAATGTTACATTTGAACATGTTACATTTTAATATGTTACATTTTAACATGTTGCATTTTAACATGCATTTTAACATGATAAAATGTTACATTTTAACATGTTGCATTTTAACATGATAAAATGTTACATTTTAACATGTTGCATTTTAACATGATAAAATGTTACATTTTAACATGTTTCATTTTAACATGATAAAATGTTACATTTTAACATGTTTCATTTAAAAATGTTACATTTTAAAATGTTACATTTTAACATGTTACATTTTAACATGTTACATTTTAACATGTTACATTTAAAAATGTTACATTTTTACATGTTTCATTTAAACATGATAAAATGTTACATTTTAACATTTTTCATTTTAACATCATAAAATGTTACATTTTAACATGTTACATTTAAATATGTTACATTTAAACATGTTGCATTTTAACATGATAAAATGTTACATTTTAAAATGTTACATTTTAACATGTTACATTTTTATATGTTACATTTTAACATGTTGCATTTTAACATGATAAAATGTTACATTTTAACATGTTGCATTTTAACATGATAAAATGTTACATTTTAACATGTTGCATTTTAACATGATAAAATGTTACATTTTAACATGTTTCATTTTAACATGATAAAATGTTACATTTTAACATGTTTCATTTAAAAATGTTACATTTTAACATGTTTCATTTTAACATGATAAAATGTTACATTTTAACATGTTTCATTTTAACATCATAAAATGTTACATTTTAACATGTTTCATTTTAACATGATAAAATGTTACATTTTAACATGTTTCATTTTAACATGATAAAATGTTACATTTAAACATGTTTCATTTTAACATGATAAAATGTTACATTTTAACATGTTTCATTTTAACATGATAAAATGTTACATTTTAACATGTTTCATTTTAACATGATAAAATGTTACATTTAAACATGTATCCTTTTAACATGATAAAATGTTACATTTTAACATGTTTCATTTTAACATGATAAAATGTTACATTTTAACATGTTGCATTTTAACATGATAAAATGTTACATTTTCACTTGTTTCATTTTAACATGATAAAATGTTACATTTTTACATGTTTCATTTAAAAATGTTACATTAAAAATGTTCCATTTTAACATGTTACATTTTAATATGTGACATTTTAACATGTTGCATTTTAACATGATAAAATGTTACATTTTAACATGTTGCATTTTAACATGATAAAATGTTACATTTAAACATGTTGCATTTTAACATGATAAAATGTTACATTTAAACATGTTGCATTTTAACATGATAAAATGTTACATTTTAACATGTTGCATTTTAACATGATAAAATGTTACATTTTAACATGTTTCATTTTAACATGATAAAATGTTACATTTAAAAATGTTACATTTTTACATGTTTCATTTAAACATGATAAAATGTTACATTTTAACATTTTTCATTTTAACATCATAAAATGTTACATTTTAACATGTTACATTTAAATATGTTACATTTAAACATGTTGCATTTTAACATGATAAAATGTTACATTTTAACATGTTGCATTTTAACATGTTGCATTTTAACATGATAAAATGTTACATTTTAACATGTTTCATTTTAACATGATAAAATGTTACATTTTAACATGTTTCATTTTAACATCATAAAATGTTACATTTTAACATGTTTCATTTTAACATGATAAAATGTTACATTTTAACATGTTTCATTTTAACATGATAAAATCTTACATTTTAACATGTTTCATTTTAACATGATAAAATGTTACATTTTAACATGTTGCATTTTAACATGATAAAATGTTACATTTTAACATGATAAAATGTTACATTTTAACATGTTTCATTTTAACATGATAAAATGTTACATTAAAAAATGTTACATTTTTACATGTTTCATTTAAACATGATAAAATGTTACATTTTAACATTTTTCATTTTAACATCATAAAATGTTACATTTTAACATGTTACAATTAAATATGTTACATTTCGATGGTTATATGCACAAACATTGTATGTCCAATTTTTTTCACTTTTGACATTTTTATATATTTGGAAAGCTGTAGTCTTCATCTTTCAGATCACACATATTGTATGTCCATATTACAATAGGAAAAATTAATATAAATTCTCAAAATAAAAGTGTTCACTTTGGTATGGTGTAATTTTATCCTGCACACTTGTAGCATGTCCAATGATTGCAGTACCAGCTGAACAGAGAAAAACTTCTTTAGATCACAGATATAGTATCTTTGGACTTGCAATGATTGTGCATGAAAATACAAGGCCTACTATCTCTGGTATTTGTTTTTCATCTTGTAGTATGTCCAAAAATCTGATGATCTCAAGTGCACTCTTATAGTATGTCCACATTTTATTTTACAATTAGGTTAGGTTTAGGACATACAGCATCTGTGCACAACAGAACATAACACCAAAAAAGAATCCGTGAATTGGCTAAAGGTAAAGTGGTTTGGGTTTTAAAAAGCAAACCCCTTTGAAATTCTATACAAGTACGAACTTAACAAGGAAATAGAGTTTTTGACTCTTGATGTACGAATGGATCCCGAGACGCCATTTGTCTGGGAACAACAACTTCTCAGTCCAAAGTACACCGAGCCTATTCCGGTTTCCAGCGCCAAGAAAAAGGATTTGATGTACCTACTTAAAGCGGGTGTAATCCCAGAAGCATTCACGCATTTTGTCACTGAAATCCCTAGTTCCGCATCGGCAAGAGATATTGTACTTTACGTCATAGAGGAAGAAGAAGGAAACAAGTCTCTCACTGAAGTTACCAAAAAGAAAGAAGGAAGACGCAGTAGAAGAGATGTTAGGGCAAGAAACCAGAAAAAGAAGTAATGTAAAGAGAGTTTAAGAAAACCAAGGAGGCTAAAAAACCCAGAGAAAATAAAAGAAATTAAAACTTCATAAGAAAATAAAGTAATGTGTCTAAAGGACAACACTGTTGAATAAACCCCATAAAGACTGACTCAACAAAATACAGTTTGTACCACGATTACTAGAAAAAACCCGGTATGGATCATAAACATAAACAAAATGACGTTGTTGGCCCGAATCCTGTACTAATAGCATTGAACATATGTTTTAGCAGTTCCATTTAACCAATGTTAAATCATGTTTATTTTCGGGCCAAAAACGTCATTTGTTTATGTTTATGATCCATACCGGGTTTTTTCTAGTAATCGTGGTTTGTACTGTATAGGTACCATTTTACAAAAGGCACTACCTGATTTATTTAGTGCTTTGTTTAATGTTTCGTTTAGGCCGATTTGTGTTTAAGTTTCTAATAGCTGGTAGGCCAAGTAATTTTTATTTTTTAAATGTTAAAATAAAAGTAGTCTACAATGTAAGACAATAACAGTCATGGGCGTCCGCAGAATTTGGAACAGGGGGCAACCCCAATATATAGGTCTAACGAACCTCCAGGGGTTCGGGGCCTTCCCCAGGAAAAAATCTGAATATATAGTGTTTTAAAACATATTTTTACGCTATTTTGTAATACATAAAACCAACCAAAACAAAATATAGTACATTGTGCATCAAGGACGGTCACCTGAGGGAGTCGTTGTTTTTTATGCCAACATTAACAATTAACCAAACAATTATAAAGAAAAAAAATTATAGTTGAATAAAGCCTAGATAACAGCCAAGAAAGTTTATGTTTTGTTTTCTGAATAGTTTTGTTAAAGTATGAAAGTATACAACGTATAAAAGATTTTTACATCTGTTAGTCAACTACTAATTTGATTTAAACATCAATTTAAAACATTTTTTAGACATGACCATTTTGAACATACTTTTATAAATTCCTTAAAACCCAAGTGATCACAGAACATTATGTGTATTAAATTTATTTCTAATTTTTTTTAGCCAGGGGGCGCCCATGATAACAGTTGTTTAAAATTTTCATTCCTTACTAAAACCATCTAGGGGCAGTTTTTGTATTGCACACTCGTAGCATGTCCATAAATCTGCGCGTTCAGAAGTGCACACATATAGTATGTCCAACATGGTTTGATTTACAAATTATTTGTAAAAATGTGGCTTGAATAAAGATAAAACTATTTATGTAGATGCATTTTTAATAAATGGGGCCAATACAATTTATTTATTTCAAACATTTTTCAGTTTTAGTTTAAGTTTCCCCCATAATACAAATTTTGTTTTTGCGGTTTCCGAAAGTTTACCAAAATGGACATACAACTATTGTGCTTATAACCATCGATTTTAACATGTTGCATTTTAACATGATAAAATGTTACATTTTAACATGTTGCATTTTAACATCATAAAATGTTACATTTTAACATGTTGCATTTTTACATGATAAAATGTTACATTTTAACATGTTGCATTTTAACATGATAAAATGTTACATTTTAACATGTTGCATTTTAACATGATAAAATGTTACATTTTAACATGTTGCATTTTAACATGATAAAATGTTACATTATAACATGATTCATTTTTACATGATAAAATGTTACATATTAACATGTTTCATTTTAAAATGTTACATTTTAAAATGTTACATTTTAACATGTTACATTTTTATATGTTACATTTTAACATGTTGCATTTTAACATGATAAAATGTTTCATTTTAACATGTTGCATTTTAACATGATAAAATGTTACATTTTAACATGTTGCATTTTAACATGATAAAATGTTACATTTTAACATGTTTCATTTTAACATGATAAAATGTTACATTTTAACATGTTTCATTTAAAAATGTTACATTTTAAAATGTTACATTTTAACATGTTACATTTTAATATGTTATATTTTAACATGTTGCATTTTAACATTGTAAAATGTTACATTTTAACATGTTGCATTTTAACATGATAAAATGTTACATTTTAACATATTGTGATTTAACATGATAAAATGTTACATTTTAAAAAGTTTACATTTGAACATGTTACATTTTAATATGTTACATTTTAACATGTTGCATTTTAACATGATAAAATGTTACATTTTAACATGTTGCATTTTAACATGTTTCATTTTAACATGATAAAATGTTACATTTTAACATGTTTCATTTTAACATCATAAAATGTTACATTTTAACATGTTTCATTTTAACATGATAAAATGTTACATTTTAACATGTTTCATTTTAACATGATAAAATCTTACATTTTAACATGTTTCATTTTAACATGATAAAATGTTACATTTTAACATGTTGCATTTTAACATGATAAAATGTTACATTTTAACATGATAAAATGTTACATTTTAACATGTTTCATTTTAACATGATAAAATGTTACATTTTAACATGTTTCATTTTAAAATGTTACATTTTAAAATGTTACATTTTAACATGTTACATTTTAATATGTTACATTTTAACATGTTTCATTTTAACATGATAAAATGTTACATTAAAAAATGTTACATTTTTACATGTTTCATTTAAACATGATAAAATGTTACATTTTAACATTTTTCATTTTAACATCATAAAATGTTACATTTTAACATGTTACATTTAAATATGTTACATTTTAACATGTTGCATTTTAACATGATAAAATGTTACAGTTTAACATGTTGCATTTTAACATCATAAAATGTTACATTTTAACATGTTGCATTTTTACATGATAAAATGTTACATTTTAACATGTTCCATTTTAACATGATAAAATGTTACATTTTAACATGTTGCATTTTAACATGATAAAATGTTACATTTTAACATGTTGCATTTTAACATGGTAAAATGTTACATTATAACATGATTCATTTTTACATGATAAAATGTTACATTTTAACATGTTTCATTTTAAAATGTTACATTTTAAAATGTTACATTTTAAAATGTTACATTTTAAAATGTTACATTTTAAAATGTTACATTTTAACATGTTACATTTTTATATGTTACATTTTAACATGTTGCATTTTAACATGATAAAATGTTACATTTTAACATGTTGCATTTTAACATGATAAAATGTTACATTTTAACATGTTGCATTTTAACATGATAAAATGTTACATTTTAACATGTTTCATTTTAACATGATAAAATGTTACATTTTAACATGTTTCATTTAAAAATGTTACATTTTAAAATGTTACATTTTAACATGTTACATTTTAATATGTTATATTTTAACATGTTGCATTTTAACATTGTAAAATGTTACATTTTAACATGTTGCATTTTAACATGATAAAATGTTACATTTTAACATATTGTGATTTAACATGATAAAATGTTACATTTTAAAAAGTTTACATTTAAAACATGTTACATTTTAATATGTTACATTTTAACATGTTGCATTTTAACATGATAAAATGTTACATTTTAACATGTTGCATTTTAACATGTTACATTTTAATATGTTACATTTTAACATGTTGCATTTTAACATGATAAAATGTTACATTTTAACATGTTGCATTTTAACATGATAAAATGTTACATTTTAACATGTTTCATTTTAACATGATAAAATGTTACATTTTAACATGTTTCATTTTAACATGATAAAATGTTACATTTTAACGTTTCATTTTAACAAGATAAAATGTTACATTTTAACATGTTTCATTTTAACATGTTACAATTTAACATGTTGCATTTTAACATGATAAAATGTTACATTTTAACATGTTTCATTTTGACATGATAAAATGTTACATTAAAAAATGTTACATTTTTACATGTTTCATTTAAACATGATAAAATGTTACATTTTAACCTTTTTCATTTTAATATCATAAAATGTTACATTTTAACATGTTACATTTTAATATGTTACATTTTAACATGTTGCATTTTAACATGATAAAATGTTACATTTTAACATGTTGCATTTTAACATGATAAAATGTTACATTTTAACATGTTTCATTTTAACATGATAAAATGTTACATTTTAACATGTTTCATTTAAAAATGTTACATTTTAACATGTTTCATTTTAACATGATAAAATGTTACATTTTAACATGTTTCATTTTAACATGATAAAATGTTACATTTTAACATGTTTCATTTTAACATGATAAAATGTTACATTTTAACATGTTTCATTTTAACATGATAAAATGTTACATTTAAACATGTTTCATTTTAACATGATAAAATGTTACATTTTAACATGTTTCATTTTAACATGATAAAATGTTACATTTTAACATGTTTCATTTTAACATGATAAAATGTTACATTTAAACATGTTTCCTTTTAACATGATAAAATGTTACATTTTAACATGTTTCATTTTAACATGATAAAATGTTACATTTTAACATGTTGCATTTTAACATGATAAAATGTTACATTTTCACTTGTTTCATTTTAACATGATAAAATGTTACATTTTTACATGTTTCATTTAAAAATGTTACATTAAAAAATGTTCCATTTTAACATGTTACATTTTAATATGTTACATTTTAACATGTTGCATTTTAACATGATAAAATGTTACATTTTAACATGTTGCATTTTAACATGATAAAATGTTACATTTAAACATGTTGCATTTTAACATGATAAAATGTTACATTTAAACATGTTGCATTTTAACATGATAAAATGTTACATTTTAACATGTTGCATTTTAACATGATAAAATGTTACATTTTAACATGTTTCATTTTAACATGATAAAATGTTACATTTAAAAATGTTACATTTTTACATGTTTCATTTAAACATGATAAAATGTTACATTTTAACATTTTTCATTTTAACATCATAAAATGTTACATTTTAACATGTTACATTTAAATATGTTACATTTAAACATGTTGCATTTTAACATGATAAAATGTTACATTTTAACATGTTGCATTTTAACATGTTGCATTTTAACATGATAAAATGTTACATTTTAACATGTTTCATTTTAACATGATAAAATGTTACATTTTAACATGTTTCATTTTAACATCATAAAATGTTACATTTTAACATGTTTCATTTTAACATGATAAAATGTTACATTTTAACATGTTTCATTTTAACATGATAAAATCTTACATTTTAACATGTTTCATTTTAACATGATAAAATGTTACATTTTAACATGTTGCATTTTAACATGATAAAATGTTACATTTTAACATGATAAAATGTTACATTTTAACATGTTTCATTTTAACATGATAAAATGTTACATTAAAAAATGTTACATTTTTACATGTTTCATTTAAACATGATAAATTGTTACATTTTAACATTTTTCATTTTAACATCATAAAATGTTACATTTTAACATGTTACATTTTTTAACATGTTGCATTTTAACATGATAAAATGTTACATTTTAACATGTTGCATTTTAACATCATAAAATGTTACATTTTAACATGTTGCATTTTTACATGATAAAATGTTACATTTTAACATGTTGCATTTTAACATGATAAAATGTTACATTTTAACATGTTGCATTTTAACATGATAAAATGTTACATTTTAACATGTTGCATTTTAACATGATAAAATGTTACATTATAACATGATTCATTTTTACATGATAAAATGTTACATATTAACATGTTTCATTTTAAAATGTTACATTTTAAAATGTTACATTTTAACATGTTACATTTTTATATGTTACATTTTAACATGTTGCATTTTAACATGATAAAATGTTTCATTTTAACATGTTGCATTTTAACATGATAAAATGTTACATTTTAACATGTTGCATTTTAACATGATAAAATGTTACATTTTAACATGTTTCATTTTAACATGATAAAATGTTACATTTTAACATGTTTCATTTAAAAATGTTACATTTTAAAATGTTACATTTTAACATGTTACATTTTAATATGTTATATTTTAACATGTTGCATTTTAACATTGTAAAATGTTACATTTTAACATGTTGCATTTTAACATGATAAAATGTTACATTTTAACATATTGTGATTTAACATGATAAAATGTTACATTTTAAAAAGTTTACATTTGAACATGTTACATTTTAATATGTTACATTTTAACATGTTGCATTTTAACATGATAAAATGTTACATTTTAACATGTTGCATTTTAACATGTTTCATTTTAACATGATAAAATGTTACATTTTAACATGTTTCATTTTAACATCATAAAATGTTACATTTTAACATGTTTCATTTTAACATGATAAAATGTTACATTTTAACATGTTTCATTTTAACATGATAAAATCTTACATTTTAACATGTTTCATTTTAACATGATAAAATGTTACATTTTAACATGTTGCATTTTAACATGATAAAATGTTACATTTTAACATGATAAAATAGTACATTTTAACATGTTTCATTTTAACATGATAAAATGTTACATTTTAACATGTTTCATTTTAAAATGTTACATTTTAAAATGTTACATTTTAACATGTTACATTTTAATATGTTACATTTTAACATGTTTCATTTTAACATGATAAAATGTTACATTAAAAAATGTTACATTTTTACATGTTTCATTTAAACATGATAAAATTTTACATTTTAACATTTTTCATTTTAACATCATAAAATGTTACATTTTAACATGTTACATTTAAATATGTTACATTTTAACATGTTGCATTTTAACATGATAAAATGTTACAGTTTAACATGTTGCATTTTAACATCATAAAATGTTACATTTTAACATGTTGCATTTTTACATGATAAAATGTTACATTTTAACATGTTCCATTTTAACATGATAAAATGTTACATTTTAACATGTTGCATTTTAACATGATAAAATGTTACATTTTAACATGTTGCATTTTAACATGATAAAATGTTACATTATAACATGATTCATTTTTACATGATAAAATGTTACATTTTAACATGTTTCATTTTAAAATGTTACATTTTAAAATGTTACATTTTAAAATGTTACATTTTAAAATGTTACATTTTAACATGTTACATTTTTATATGTTACATTTTAACATGTTGCATTTTAACATGATAAAATGTTACATTTTAACATGTTGCATTTTAACATGATAAAATTTTACATTTTAACATGTTGCATTTTAACATGATAAAATGTTACATTTTAACATGTTTCATTTTAACATGATAAAATGTTACATTTTAACATGTTTCATTTAAAAATGTTACATTTTAAAATGTTACATTTTAACATGTTACATTTTAATATGTTATATTTTAACATGTTGCATTTTAACATTGTAAAATGTTACATTTTAACATGTTGCATTTTAACATGATAAAATGTTACATTTTAACATATTGTGATTTAACATGATAAAATGTTACATTTTAAAAAGTTTACATTTGAACATGTTACATTTTAATATGTTACATTTTAACATGTTGCATTTTAACATGATAAAATGTTACATTTTAACATGTTGCATTTTAACATGTTACATTTTAATATGTTACATTTTAACATGTTGCATTTTAACATGATAAAATGTTACATTTTAACATGTTGCATTTTAACATGATAAAATGTTACATTTTAACATGTTTCATTTTAACATGATAAAATGTTACATTTTAACATGTTTCATTTTAACATGATAAAATGTTACATTTTAACGTTTCATTTTAACATGATAAAATGTTACATTTTAACATGTTTCATTTTAACATGTTACAATTTAACATGTTGCATTTTAACATGATAAAATGTTACATTTTAACATGTTTCATTTTGACATGATAAAATGTTACATTAAAAAGTTACATTTTTACATGTTTCATTTAAACATGATAAAATGTTACATTTTAACCTTTTTCATTTTAATATCATAAAATGTTACATTTTAACATGTTACATTTTAATATGTTACATTTTAACATGTTGCATTTTAACATGATAAAATGTTACATTTTAACATGTTGCATTTTAACATGTTGCATTTTAACATGATAAAATGTTACATTTTAACATGTTGCATTTTTACATGATAAAATGTTACATTTAAACATGTTGCATTTTAACATGATAAAATGTTACATTTTAACATGTTGCATTTTAACATGATAAAATGTTACATTTTAACATGTTGCATTTTAACATGATAAAATGTTACATTATAACATGTTTCATTTTAACATGATAAAATGTTACATTTTAACATGTTTCATTTTATAATGTTACATTTTAAAATGTTACATTTTAACATGTTACATTTTTATATGTTACATTTTAACATGTTGCATATTTACATGATAAAATGTTACATTTTAACATGTTGCATTTTAACATGATAAAATGTTACATTTTAACATGTTGCATTTTAACATGATAAAATGTTACATTTTAACATGTTTCATTTTAACATGATAAAATGTTACATTTTAACATGTTTCATTTAAAAATGTTACATTTTAAAATGTTACATTTTAACATGTTACATTTTAATATGTTACATTTTAACATGTTGCATTTTAACATAGTAAAATGTTACATTTTAACATGTTGCATTTTAACATGATAAAATGTTACATTTTAACATATTGCGATTTAACATGATAAAATGTTACATTTTAAAATGTTACATTTGAACATGTTACATTTTAATATGTTACATTTTAACATGTTGCATTTTAACATGATAAAATGTTACATTTTAACATGTTGCATTTTAACATGTTACATTTTAATATGTTACATTTTAACATGTTGCATTTTAACATGATAAAATGTTACATTTTAACATGTTTCATTTTAACATGATAAAATGTTACATTTTAACATGTTTCATTTTAACATGATAAAATGTTACATTTTAACATGTTTCATTTTAACATCATAAAATGTTACATTTTAACATGTTTCATTTTAACATGATAAAATGTTACTTTTTAACATGTTTCATTTTAACATGATAAAATGTTACATTTAAACATGTTTCATTTTAACATGATAAAATGTTACATTTTAACATGTTTCATTTTAACATGATAAAATGTTACATTTTAACATGTTTCATTTTAACATGATAAAATGTTACATTTTAACATGTTTCATTTTAACATGATAAAATGTTACATTTTAACATGTTGCATTTTAACATGATAAAATGTTACATTTTCACTTGTTTCATTTTAACATGATAAAATGTTACATTTTTACATGTTTCATTTAAAAATGTTACATTAAAAAATGTTACATTTTAACATGTTACATTTTAATATGTTACATTTTAACATGTTGCATTTTAACATGATAAAATGTTACATTTTAACATGTTGCATTTTAACATGATAAAATGTTACATTTTAACATGTTGCATTTTAACATGATAAAATGTTACATTTTAACATGTTGCATTTTAACATGATAAAATGTTACATTTTAACATGTTTCATTTTAACATGATAAAATGTTACATTTAAAAATGTTACATTTTTACATGTTTCATTTAAACATGATAAAATGTTACATTTTAACATTTTTCATTTTAACATCATAAAATGTTACATTTTAACATGTTACATTTAAATATGTTACATTTAAACATGTTGCATTTTAACATGATAGAATGTTACATTTTAAAATGTTACATTTTAACATGTTACATTTTTATATGTTACATTTTAACATGTTGCATTTTAACATGATAAAATGTTACATTTTAACATGTTGCATTTTAACATGATAAAATGTTACATTTTAACATGTTGCATTTTAACATGATAAAATGTTACATTTTAACATGTTTCATTTTAACATGATAAAATGTTACATTTAAAAATGTTACATTTTTACATGTTTCATTTAAACATGATAAAATGTTACATTTTAACATTTTTCATTTTAACATCATAAAATGTTACATTTTAACATGTTACATTTAAATATGTTACATTTAAACATGTTGCATTTTAACATGATAAAATGTTACATTTTAACATGTTGCATTTTAACATGATAAAATGTTACATTTTAACATGTTTCATTTTAACATGATAAAATGTTACATTTTAACATGTTTTATTTTAACATCATAAAATGTTACATTTTAACATGTTTCATTTTAACATGATAAAATGTTACATTTTAACATGTTTCATTTTAACATGATAAAATCTTACATTTTAACATGTTTCATTTTAACATGATAAAATGTTACATTTTAACATGTTGCATTTTAACATGATAATATGTTACATTTTAACATGATAAAATGTTACATTTTAACATGTTGCATTTTAACATGATAATATGTTACATTTTAACATGATAAAATGTTACATTTTAACATGTTTCATTTTAAAATGTTACATTTTAAAATGTTACATTTTAACATGTTACATTTTAATATGTTACATTTTAACATGTTGCATTTTAACATGATAAAATGTTACATTTTAACATGTTGCATTTTAACATGATAAAATGTTACATTAAAAAATGTTACATTTTTACATGTTTCATTTTAACATGATAAAATGTTACATTTTAACATTTTTCATTTTAACATCATAAAATGTTACATTTTAACATGTTACATTTAAATATGTTACATTTTAACATGTTGCATTTTAACATGATAAAATGTTACATTTTAACATGTTGCATTTTAACATCATAAAATGTTACATTTTAACATGTTGCATTTTAACACGATAAAATGTTACATTTTAACATGTTGCATTTTAACATGATAAAATGTTACATTTTAACATGTTGCATTTTAACATGATAAAATGTTACATTTTAACATGTTGCATTTTAACATGATAAAATGTTACATTATAACATGATTCATTTTTACATGATAAAATGTTACATTTTAACATGTTTCATTTTAAAATGTTACATTTTAACATGTTGCATTTTAACATGATAAAATGTACATTTTAACATGTTGCATTTTAACATGATAAAATGTACATTTTAACATGTTGCATTTTAACATGATAAAATGTTACATTTTAACATGTTGCATTTTAACATGATAAAATGTTACATTTTAACATGTTTCATTTTAACATGATAAAATGTTACATTTTAACATGTTTCATTTTAACATCATAAAATGTTACATTTTAACATGTTTCATTTTAACATGATAAAATGTTACATTTTAACATGTTTCATTTTAACATGATAAAATGTTACATTTAAACATGTTTCATTTTAACATGATAAAATGTTACATTTTAACATGTTTCATTTTAACATGATAAAATGTTACATTTTAACATGTTTCATTTTAACATGATAAAATGTTACATTTTAACATGTTTCATTTTAACATGATAAAATGTTACATTTTAACATGTTTCATTTTAACATGATAAAATGTTACATTTTAACATGTTTCATTTTAACATGATAAAATGTTACATTTTAACATGTTGCATTTTAACATGATAAAATGTTACATTTTCACTTGTTTCATTTTAACATGATAAAATGTTACATTTTTACATGTTTCATTTAAAAATGTTACATTAAAAAATGTTACATTTTAACATGTTACATTTTAATATGTTACATTTTAACATGTTGCATTTTTAATATGATAAAATGTTACATTTTAACATGTTGCATTTTAACATGTTAAAATGTTACATTTTAACATGTTGCATTTTAACATCATAAAATGTTACATTTTAACATGTTGCATTTTAACACGATAAAATGTTACATTTTAACATGTTGCATTTTAACATGATAAAATGTTACATTTTAACATGTTGCATTTTAACATGATAAAATGTTACATTTTAACATGTTGCATTTTAACATGATAAAATGTTACATTATAACATGATTCATTTTTACATGATAAAATGTTACATTTTAACATGTTTCATTTTAAAATGTTACATTTTAAAATGTTACATTTTAACATGTTACATTTTTATATGTTACATTTTAACATGTTGCATTTTAACATGATAAAATGTACATTTTAACATGTTGCATTTTAACATGATAAAATGTTACATTTTAACATGTTGCATTTTAACATGATAAAATGTTACATTTTAACATGTTTCATTTTAACATGATAAAATGTTACATTTTAACATGTTTCATTTTAACATCATAAAATGTTACATTTTAACATGTTTCATTTTAACATGATAAAATGTTACATTTTAACATGTTTCATTTTAACATGATAAAATGTTACATTTAAACATGTTTCATTTTAACATGATAAAATGTTACATTTTAACATGTTTCATTTTAACATGATAAAATGTTACATTTTAACATGTTTCATTTTAACATGATAAAATGTTACATTTTAACATGTTTCATTTTAACATGATAAAATGTTACATTTTAACATGTTGCATTTTAACATGATAAAATGTTACATTTTCACTTGTTTCATTTTAACATGATAAAATGTTACATTTTTACATGTTTCATTTAAAAATGTTACATTAAAAAATGTTACATTTTAACATGTTACATTTTAATATGTTACATTTTAACATGTTGCATTTTAACATGATAAAATGTTACATTTTAACATGTTGCATTTTAACATGATAAAATGTTACATTTTAACATGATAAAATGTTACATTTTAACATGTTGCATTTTAACATGATAAAATGTTACATTTTAACATGTTTCATTTTAACATGATAAAATGTTACATTTAAAAATGTTACATTTTTACATGTTTCATTTAAACATGATAAAATGTTACATTTTTACATTTTTCATTTTAACATCATAAAATGTTACATTTTAACATGTTACATTTAAATATGTTACATTTAAACATGTTGCATTTTAACATGATAAAATGTTACATTTTAAAATGTTACATTTCAACATATTACATTTTAATATGTTACATTTTAACATGTTGCATTTTAACATGATAAAATGTTACATTTTAACATGTTTCATATTAACATGATAAAATGTTACATTTTAACATGTTTCATTTTAACATGATAAAATGTTACATTTTAACATGTTGCATTTTAACATGATAAAATGTTACATTTTCACTTGTTTCATTTTAACATGATAAAATGTTACATTTTTACATGTTTCATTTAAAAATGTTACATTAAAAAATGTTACATTTTAACATGTTACATTTTAATATGTTACATTTTAACATGTTGCATTTTAACATGATAAAATGTTACATTTTAACATGTTGCATTTTAACATGATAAAATGTTACATTTTAACATGTTGCATTTTAACATGATAAAATGTTACATTTTAACATGTTGCATTTTAACATGATAAAATGTTACATTTTAACATGTTTCATTTTAACATGATAAAATGTTACATTTAAAAATGTTACATTTTTACATGTTTCATTTAAACATGATAAAATGTTACATTTTAACATTTTTCATTTTAACATCATAAAATGTTACATTTTAACATGTTACATTTAAATATGTTACATTTAAACATGTTGCATTTTAACATGATAAAATGTTACTTTTTAACATGTTGCATTTTAACATGATAAAATGTTACATTTTAACATGTTGCATTTTAACATGTTTCATTTTAACATGATAAAATGTTACATTTTAACATGTTTCATTTTAACATCATAAAATGTTACATTTTAACATGTTTCATTTTAACATGATAAAATGTTACATTTTAACATGTTTCATTTTAACATGATAAAATCTTACATTTTAACATGTTTCATTTTAACATGATAAAATGTTACATTTTAACATGTTGCATTTTAACATGATAAAATGTTACATTTTAACATGATAAAATGTTACATTTTAACATGTTTCATTTTAACATGATAAAATGTTACATTTTAACATGTTTCATTTTAAAATGTTACATTTTAAAATGTTACATTTTAACATGTTACATTTTAATATGTTACATTTTAACATGTTGCATTTTAACATGATAAAATGTTACATTGTAACATGTTTCATTTTAACATGATAAAATGTTACATTAAAAAATGTTACATTTTTACATGTTTCATTTAAACATGATAAAATGTTACATTTTAACATTTTTCATTTTAACATCATAAAATGTTACATTTTAACATGTTACATTTAAATATGTTACATTTTAACATGTTTTATTTTAACATCATAAAATGTTACATTTTAACATGTTTCATTTTAACATGATAAAATGTTACATTTTAACATGTTTCATTTTAACATGATAAAATCTTACATTTTAACATGTTTCATTTTAACATGATAAAATGTTACATTTTAACATGTTGCATTTTAACATGATAATATGTTACATTTTAACATGATAAAATGTTACATTTTAACATGTTGCATTTTAACATGATAATATGTTACATTTTAACATGATAAAATGTTACATTTTAACATGTTTCATTTTAAAATGTTACATTTTAAAATGTTACATTTTAACATGTTACATTTTAATATGTTACATTTTAACATGTTGCATTTTAACATGATAAAATGTTACATTTTAACATGTTGCATTTTAACATGATAAAATGTTACATTAAAAAATGTTACATTTTTACATGTTTCATTTTAACATGATAAAATGTTACATTTTAACATTTTTCATTTTAACATCATAAAATGTTACATTTTAACATGTTACATTTAAATATGTTACATTTTAACATGTTGCATTTTAACATGATAAAATGTTACATTTTAACATGTTGCATTTTAACATCATAAAATGTTACATTTTAACATGTTGCATTTTAACACGATAAAATGTTACATTTTAACATGTTGCATTTTAACATGATAAAATGTTACATTTTAACATGTTGCATTTTAACATGATAAAATGTTACATTTTAACATGTTGCATTTTAACATGATAAAATGTTACATTATAACATGATTCATTTTTACATGATAAAATGTTACATTTTAACATGTTTCATTTTAAAATGTTACATTTTAAAATGTTACATTTTAACATGTTACATTTTTATATGTTACATTTTAACATGTTGCATTTTAACATGATAAAATGTACATTTTAACATGTTGCATTTTAACATGATAAAATGTTACATTTTAACATGTTGCATTTTAACATGATAAAATGTTACATTTTAACATGTTTCATTTTAACATGATAAAATGTTACATTTTAACATGTTTCATTTTAACATCATAAAATGTTACATTTTAACATGTTTCATTTTAACATGATAAAATGTTACATTTTAACATGTTTCATTTTAACATGATAAAATGTTACATTTAAACATGTTTCATTTTAACATGATAAAATGTTACATTTTAACATGTTTCATTTTAACATGATAAAATGTTACATTTTAACATGTTTCATTTTAACATGATAAAATGTTACATTTTAACATGTTTCATTTTAACATGATAAAATGTTACATTTTAACATGTTGCATTTTAACATGATAAAATGTTACATTTTCACTTGTTTCATTTTAACATGATAAAATGTTACATTTTTACATGTTTCATTTAAAAATGTTACATTAAAAAATGTTACATTTTAACATGTTACATTTTAATATGTTACATTTTAACATGTTGCATTTTAACATGATAAAATGTTACATTTTAACATGTTGCATTTTAACATGATAAAATGTTACATTTTAACATGATAAAATGTTACATTTTAACATGTTGCATTTTAACATGATAAAATGTTACATTTTAACATGTTTCATTTTAACATGATAAAATGTTACATTTAAAAATGTTACATTTTTACATGTTTCATTTAAACATGATAAAATGTTACATTTTTACATTTTTCATTTTAACATCATAAAATGTTACATTTTAACATGTTACATTTAAATATGTTACATTTAAACATGTTGCATTTTAACATGATAAAATGTTACATTTTAAAATGTTACATTTCAACATATTACATTTTAATATGTTACATTTTAACATGTTGCATTTTAACATGATAAAATGTTACATTTTAACATGTTTCATATTAACATGATAAAATGTTACATTTTAACATGTTTCATTTTAACATGATAAAATGTTACATTTTAACATGTTGCATTTTAACATGATAAAATGTTACATTTTCACTTGTTTCATTTTAACATGATAAAATGTTACATTTTTACATGTTTCATTTAAAAATGTTACATTAAAAAATGTTACATTTTAACATGTTACATTTTAATATGTTACATTTTAACATGTTGCATTTTAACATGATAAAATGTTACATTTTAACATGTTGCATTTTAACATGATAAAATGTTACATTTTAACATGTTGCATTTTAACATGATAAAATGTTACATTTTAACATGTTGCATTTTAACATGATAAAATGTTACATTTTAACATGTTTCATTTTAACATGATAAAATGTTACATTTAAAAATGTTACATTTTTACATGTTTCATTTAAACATGATAAAATGTTACATTTTAACATTTTTCATTTTAACATCATAAAATGTTACATTTTAACATGTTACATTTAAATATGTTACATTTAAACATGTTGCATTTTAACATGATAAAATGTTACTTTTTAACATGTTGCATTTTAACATGATAAAATGTTACATTTTAACATGTTGCATTTTAACATGTTTCATTTTAACATGATAAAATGTTACATTTTAACATGTTTCATTTTAACATCATAAAATGTTACATTTTAACATGTTTCATTTTAACATGATAAAATGTTACATTTTAACATGTTTCATTTTAACATGATAAAATCTTACATTTTAACATGTTTCATTTTAACATGATAAAATGTTACATTTTAACATGTTGCATTTTAACATGATAAAATGTTACATTTTAACATGATAAAATGTTACATTTTAACATGTTTCATTTTAACATGATAAAATGTTACATTTTAACATGTTTCATTTTAAAATGTTACATTTTAAAATGTTACATTTTAACATGTTACATTTTAATATGTTACATTTTAACATGTTGCATTTTAACATGATAAAATGTTACATTGTAACATGTTTCATTTTAACATGATAAAATGTTACATTAAAAAATGTTACATTTTTACATGTTTCATTTAAACATGATAAAATGTTACATTTTAACATTTTTCATTTTAACATCATAAAATGTTACATTTTAACATGTTACATTTAAATATGTTACATTTTAACATGTTGCATTTTAACATGATAAAATGTTACATTTTAACATGTTGCATTTTAACATCATAAAATGTTACATTTTAACATGTTGCATTTTTACATGATAAAATGTTACATTTTAACATGTTGCATTTTAACATGATAAAATGTTACATTTTAACATGTTGCATTTTAACATGATAAAATGTTACATTTTAACATGTTGCATTTTAACATGATAAAATGTTACATTATAACATGATTCATTTTTACATGATAAAATGTTACATTTTAACATGTTTCATTTTAAAAAGTTACATTTTAAAATGTTACATTTTAAAATGTTACATTTTAAAATGTTACATTTTAACATGTTACATTTTTATATGTTACATTTTAACATGTTGCATTTTAACATGATAAAATGTTACATTTTAACATGTTGCATTTTAACATGATAAAATGTTACATTTTAACATGTTTCATTTTAACATGATAAAATGTTACATTTTAACATGTTTCATTTAAAAATGTTACATTTTAAAATGTTACATTTTAACATGTTACATTTTAATATGTTATATTTTAACATGTTGCATTTTAACATTGTAAAATGTTACATTTTAACATGTTGCATTTTAACATGATAAAATGTTACATTTTAACATGTTGCATTTTAACATGTTACATTTTAATATGTTACATTTTAAAATGTTACATTTTCACATGTTACATTTTTATATGTTACATTTTAACATGTTGCATTTTAACATGATAAAATGTTACATTTTAACATGTTGCATTTTAACATGATAAAATGTTACATTTTAACATGTTTCATTTTAACATGATAAAATGTTACATTTTAACATGTTTCATTTTAACATGATAAAATGTTACATTTTAACATGTTTCATTTAAAAATGTTACATTTTAAAATGTTACATTTTAACATGTTACATTTTAATATGTTATATTTTAACATGTTGCATTTTAACATTGTAAAATGTTACATTTTAACATGTTGCATTTTAACATGATAAAATGTTACATTTTAACATATTGTGATTTAACATGATAAAATGTTACATTTTAAAAAGTTTACATTTGAACATGTTACATTTTAATATGTTACATTTTAACATGTTGCATTTTAACATGTTACATTTTAATATGTTACATTTTAACATGTTGCATTTTAACATGATAAAATGTTACATTTTAACATGTTGCATTTTAACATGATAAAATGTTACATTTTAACATGTTTCATTTTAACATGATAAAATGTTACATTTTAACATGTTTCATTTTAACATGATAAAATGTTACATTTTAACGTTTCATTTTAACATGATAAAATGTTACATTTTAACATGTTTCATTTTAACATGTTACAATTTAACATGTTGCATTTTAACATGATAAAATGTTACATTTTAACATGTTACATTTTAATATGTTACATTTTAACATGTTGCATTTTAACATGATAAAATGTTACATTTTAACATGTTGCATTTTAACATGTTGCATTTTAACATGATAAAATGTTACATTTTAACATGTTGCATTTTTACATGATAAAATGTTACATTTTAACATGTTGCATTTTAACATGATAAAATGTTACATTTTAACATGTTGCATTTTAACATGATAAAATGTTACATTTTAACATGTTGCATTTTAACATGATAAAATGTTACATTATAACATGTTTAATTTTAACATGATAAAATGTTACATTTTAACATGTTTCATTTTATAATGTTACATTTTAAAATGTTTCATTTTAACATGTTACATTTTTATATGTTACATTTTAACATGTTGCATATTTACATGATAAAATGTTACATTTTAACATGTTGCATTTTAACATGATAAAATGTTACATTTTAACATGTTGCATTTTAACATGATAAAATGTTACATTTTAACATGTTGCATTTTAACATGATAAAATGTTACATTTTAACATGTTTCATTTTAACATGATAAAATGTTACATTTTAACATGTTTCATTTAAAAATGTTACATTTTAAAATGTTACATTTTAACATGTTACATTTTAATATGTTACATTTTAACATGTTGCATTTTAACATGATAAAATGTTACATTTTAACATGTTGCATTTTAACATGATAAAATGTTACATTTTAACATGTTGCATTTTAACATGTTACATTTTAATATGTTACATTTTAACATGTTGCATTGTAACATGATAAAATGTTACATTTTAACATGTTTCATTTTAACATGATAAAATGTTACATTTTAACATATTGCGATTTAACATGATAAAATGTTACATTTTAAAATGTTACATTTGAACATGTTACATTTTAATATGTTACATTTTAACATGTTGCATTTTAACATGATAAAATGTTACATTTTAACATGTTGCATTTTAACATGATAAAATGTTACATTTTAACATGTTGCATTTTAACATGTTACATTTTAATATGT
Organism: Macrosteles quadrilineatus; assembly: GCF_028750875.1. Classification (NCBI taxonomy): domain Eukaryota; kingdom Metazoa; phylum Arthropoda; class Insecta; order Hemiptera; family Cicadellidae; genus Macrosteles; species Macrosteles quadrilineatus. Next base: position 606,557 of record NW_026542631.1, on the reverse strand, counting down.
TACATTTTAACATGTTGCATTTTAACATGATAAAATGTTACATTTTAACATGTTTCATTTTAACATGATAAAATGTTACATTTTAACATGTTTCATTTTAACATGATAAAATGTTACATTTTAACATGTTTCATTTTAACATGATAAAATGTTACATTTTAACATGTTTCATTTTAACATGATAAAATGTTACATTTTAACAAGTTTCATTTTAACATGATAAAATGTTACATTTTAACATGTTTCATTTTAACATGATAAAATGTTACATTTTAACATGTTTCATTTTAACATGATAAAATGTTACATTTAAACATGTTTCATTTTAACATGATAAAATGTTACATTTTAACATGTTTCATTTTAACATGATAAAATGTTACATTTTAACATGTTTCATTTTAACATGATAAAATGTTACATTTTAACATGTTTCATTTTAACATGATAAAATGTTACATTTTAACATGTTGCATTTTAACATGATAAAATGTTACATTTTAACATGTTTCATTTTAACATGATAAAATGTTACATTTTAACATGTTTCATTTTAACATCATAAAATGTTACATTTTAACATGTTTCATTTTAACATGATAAAATGTTACATTTTAACATGTTTCATTTTAACATGATAAAATGTTACATTTAAACATGTTTCATTTTAACATGATAAAATGTTACATTTTAACATGTTTCATTTTAACATGATAAAATGTTACATTTTAACATGTTTCATTTTAACATGATAAAATGTTACATTTTAACATGTTTCATTTTAACATGATAAAATGTTACATTTTAACATGTTGCATTTTAACATGATAAAATGTTACATTTTCACTTGTTTCATTTTAACATGATAAAATGTTACATTTTTACATGTTTCATTTAAAAATGTTACATTAAAAAATGTTACATTTTAACATGTTACATTTTAATATGTTACATTTTAACATGTTGCATTTTAACATGATAAAATGTTACATTTTAACATGTTGCATTTTAACATGATAAAATGTTACATTTTAACATGATAAAATGTTACATTTTAACATGTTGCATTTTAACATGATAAAATGTTACATTTTAACATGATAAAATGTTACATTTTAACATGTTGCATTTTAACATGATAAAATGTTACATTTTAACATGTTTCATTTTAACATGATAAAATGTTACATTTAAAAATGTTACATTTTTACATGTTTCATTTAAACATGATAAAATGTTACATTTTTACATTTTTCATTTTAACATCATAAAATGTTACATTTTAACATGTTACATTTAAATATGTTACATTTAAACATGTTGCATTTTAACATGATAAAATGTTACATTTTAAAATGTTACATTTTAACATGTTACATTTTAATATGTTACATTTTAACATGTTGCATTTTAACATGATAAAATGTTACATTTTAACATGTTTCATATTAACATGATAAAATGTTACATTTTAACATGTTTCATTTTAACATGATAAAATGTTACATTTTAACATGTTGCATTTTAACATGATAAAATGTTACATTTTCACTTGTTTCATTTTAACATGATAAAATGTTACATTTTTACATGTTTCATTTAAAAATGTTACATTAAAAAATGTTACATTTTAACATGTTACATTTTAATATGTTACATTTTAACATGTTGCATTTTAACATGATAAAATGTTACATTTTAACATGTTGCATTTTAACATGATAAAATGTTACATTTTAACATGTTTCATTTTAACATGATAAAATGTTACATTTTAACATGTTTCATTTTAACATGATAAAATCTTACATTTTAACATGTTTCATTTTAACATGATAAAATGTTACATTTTAACATGTTGCATTTTAACATGATAAAATGTTACATTTTAACATGATAAAATGTTACATTTTAACATGTTTCATTTTAACATCATAAAATGTTACATTTTAACATGTTACATTTAAATATGTTACATTTAAACATGTTGCATTTTAACATGATAAAATGTAACATTTTAACATGTTGCATTTTAACATGTTTCATTTTAACATGATAAAATGTTACATTTTAACATGTTTCATTTTAACATCATAAAATTTTACATTTTAACATGTTTCATTTTAACATGATAAAATGTTACATTTTAACATGTTTCATTTTAACATGATAAAATCTTACATTTTAACATGTTTCATTTTAACATGATAAAATGTTACATTTTAACATGTTGCATTTTAACATGATAAAATGTTACATTTTAACATGATAAAATGTTACATTTTAACATGATAAAATGTTACATTTTAACATGTTTCATTTTAACATGATAAAATGTTACATTTTAACATGTTTCATTTTAAAATGTTACATTTTAAAATGTTACATTTTAACATGTTACATTTTAATATGTTACATTTTAACATGTTGCATTTTAACATGATAAAATGTTACATTGTAACATGTTTCATTTTAACATGATAAAATGTTACATTAAAAAATGTTACATTTTTACATGTTTCATTTAAACATGATAAAATGTTACATTTTAACATTTTTCATTTTAACATCATAAAATGTTACATTTTAACATGTTACATTTAAATATGTTACATTTTAACATGTTGCATTTTAACATGATAAAATGTTACATTTTAACATGTTGCATTTTAACATCATAAAATGTTACATTTTAACATGTTGCATTTTTACATGATAAAATGTTACATTTTAACATGTTGCATTTTAACATGATAAAATGTTACATTTTAACATGTTGCATTTTAACATGATAAAATGTTACATTTTAACATGTTGCATTTTAACATGATAAAATGTTACATTATAACATGATTCATTTTTACATGATAAAATGTTACATTTGAACATGTTACATTTTAATATGTTACATTTTAACATGTTGCATTTTAACATGATAAAATGTTACATTTTAACATGTTGCATTTTAACATGATAAAATGTTACATTTTAACATGTTGCATTTTAACATGTTACATTTTAATATGTTACATTTTAACATGTTGCATTTTAACATGATAAAATGTTACATTTTAACATGTTTCATTTTAACATGATAAAATGTTACATTTTAACATGTTTCATTTTAACATGATAAAATGTTACATTTTAACATGTTTCATTTTAACATGATAAAATGTTACATTTTAACATGTTTCATTTTAACATGATAAAATGTTACATTTTAACAAGTTTCATTTTAACATGATAAAATGTTACATTTTTACATGTTTCATTTTAACATGATAAAATGTTACATTTTAACATGTTTCATTTTAACATGATAAAATGTTACATTTAAACATGTTTCATTTTAACATGATAAAATGTTACATTTTAACATGTTTCATTTTAACATGATAAAATGTTACATTTTAACATGTTTCATTTTAACATGATAAAATGTTACATTTTAACATGTTTCATTTTAACATGATAAAATGTTACATTTTAACATGTTGCATTTTAACATGATAAAATGTTACATTTTAACATGTTTCATTTTAACATGATAAAATGTTACATTTTAACATGTTTCATTTTAACATCATAAAATGTTACATTTTAACATGTTTCATTTTAACATGATAAAATGTTACATTTTAACATGTTTCATTTTAACATGATAAAATGTTACATTTAAACATGTTTCATTTTAACATGATAAAATGTTACATTTTAACATGTTTCATTTTAACATGATAAAATGTTACATTTTAACATGTTTCATTTTAACATGATAAAATGTTACATTTTAACATGTTTCATTTTAACATGATAAAATGTGACATTTTAACATGTTGCATTTTAACATGATAAAATGTTACATTTTCACTTGTTTCATTTTAACATGATAAAATGTTACATTTTTACATGTTTCATTTAAAAATGTTACATTAAAAAATGTTACATTTTAACATGTTACATTTTAATATGTTACATTTTAACATGTTGCATTTTAACATGATAAAATGTTACATTTTAACATGTTGCATTTTAACATGATAAAATGTTACATTTTAACATGATAAAATGTTACATTTTAACATGTTGCATTTTAACATGATAAAATGTTACATTTTAACATGATAAAATGTTACATTTTAACATGTTGCATTTTAACATGATAAAATGTTACATTTTAACATGTTTCATTTTAACATGATAAAATGTTACATTTAAAAATGTTACATTTTTACATGTTTCATTTAAACATGATAAAATGTTACATTTTTACATTTTTCATTTTAACATCATAAAATGTTACATTTTAACATGTTACATTTAAATATGTTACATTTAAACATGTTGCATTTTAACATGATAAAATGTTACATTTTAAAATGTTACATTTTAACATGTTACATTTTAATATGTTACATTTTAACATGTTGCATTTTAACATGATAAAATGTTACATTTTAACATGTTTCATATTAACATGATAAAATGTTACATTTTAACATGTTTCATTTTAACATGATAAAATGTTACATTTTAACATGTTGCATTTTAACATGATAAAATGTTACATTTTCACTTGTTTCATTTTAACATGATAAAATGTTACATTTTTACATGTTTCATTTAAAAATGTTACATTAAAAATGTTACATTTTAACATGTTACATTTTAATATGTTACATTTTAACATGTTGCATTTTAACATGATAAAATGTTACATTTTAACATGTTGCATTTTAACATGATAAAATGTTACATTTTAACATGTTGCATTTTAACATGATAAAATGGTACATTTTAACATGTTGCATTTTAACATGATAAAATGTTACATTTTAACATGTTTCATTTTAACATGATAAAATGTTACATTTAAAAATGTTACATTTTTACATGTTTCATTTAAACATGATAAAATGTTACATTTTAACATTTTTCATTTTAACATCATAAAATGTTACATTTTAACATGTTACATTTAAATATGTTACATTTAAACATGTTGCATTTTAACATGATAAAATGTTACATTTTAACATGTTGCATTTTAACATGTTTCATTTTAACATGATAAAATGTTACATTTTAACATGTTTCATTTTAACATCATAAAATGTTACATTTTAACATGTTTCATTTTAACATGATAAAATGTTACATTTTAACATGTTTCATTTTAACATGATAAAATCTTACATTTTAACATGTTTCATTTTAACATGATAAAATGTTACATTTTAACATGTTGCATTTTAACATGATAAAATGTTACATTTTAACATGATAAAATGTTACATTTTAACATGTTTCATTTTAACATGATAAAATGTTACATTTTAACATGTTTCATTTTAAAATGTTACATTTTAAAATGTTACATTTTAACATGTTACATTTTAATATGTTACATTTTAACATGTTGCATTTTAACATGATAAAATGTTACATTGTAACATGTTTCATTTTAACATGATAAAATGTTACATTAAAAAATGTTACATTTTTACATGTTTCATTTAAACATGATAAAATGTTACATTTTAACATTTTTCATTTTAACATCATAAAATGTTACATTTTAACATGTTACATTTAAATATGTTACATTTTAACATGTTGCATTTTAACATGATAAAATGTTACATTTTAACATGTTGCATTTTAACATCATAAAATGTTACATTTTAACATGTTGCATTTTTACATGATAAAATGTTACATTTTAACATGTTGCATTTTAACATGATAAAATGTTACATTATAACATGATTCATTTTTACATGATAAAATGTTACATTTTAACATGTTTCATTTTAAAAAGTTACATTTTAAAATGTTACATTTTAAAATGTTACATTTTAAAATGTTACATTTTAACATGTTACATTTTTATATGTTACATTTTAACATGTTGCATTTTAACATGATAAAATGTTACATTTTAACATGTTGCATTTTAACATGATAAAATGTTACATTTTAACATGTTTCATTTTAACATGATAAAATGTTACATTTTAACATGTTTCATTTAAAAATGTTACATTTTAAAATGTTACATTTTAACATGTTACATTTTAATATGTTATATTTTAACATGTTGCATTTTAACATTGTAAAATGTTACATTTTAACATGTTGCATTTTAACATGATAAAATGTTACATTTTAACATGTTGCATTTTAACATGTTACATTTTAATATGTTACATTTTAAAATGTTACATTTTAACATGTTACATTTTTATATGTTACATTTTAACATGTTGCATTTTAACATGATAAAATGTTACATTTTAACATGTTGCATTTTAACATGATAAAATGTTACATTTTAACATGTTTCATTTTAACATGATAAAATGTTACATTTTAACATGTTTCATTTAAAAATGTTACATTTTAAAATGTTACATTTTAACATGTTACATTTTAATATGTTATATTTTAACATGTTGCATTTTAACATTGTAAAATGTTACATTTTAACATGTTGCATTTTAACATGATAAAATGTTACATTTTAACATATTGTGATTTAACATGATAAAATG